>NC_141551.1:902500-1260000 GCF_021556685.1 Rattus norvegicus | reverse complement strand
AGTCTGCAAGAATCTGCCCAGGCTTCTCCTGGAGTTGGCTTGGTGTTTACTATTTCATTGCTCATGGCGTCATTAATAAAGCACAGCTGTTCTGTATACCAGGAGTTACCTGTGTATTTGAGAGTCACACTTCAGTTGGGCTTTTATCTCATGAAACATTAACAATAGTTTCACACATTCCTGAATTCCATTTAGAGGACATACAAAATAAAATGAATGTTATTGAGTTACAAAATGAACGATTTGGCAAGGATCCTGTAGGTAGTTTTCTTAATTTTGTATAATTATAGCAAAGGTGTACTTGGGAGTCCTAGGTGATGACTTGATAGCTAGTGCATGTGTGCATACAAGCCCAGCACTTGATAGCTAGTGTATGTGTGCATGTGTGCATATAAGCCCAGCACTTTACAGGCCTCCTGGCTTCTCTTCTGTGGTGCTGGGCTTACTGTGTTCCACCACACCTACTTCTAGCTATACTTGATTGAAAACATATTTTTGAATTATTTTCTTCATAATTTTAAAGATTTTTATTATTTGTTTAAATCTTTTTTTTTCTTATTTGGGCTTCTCTGTGTAGTCCTGGCTATCCTGGACATTACTATGTAGATCAGGCTGGCCTCCACCTGCCTCCTCAGTGCTGGAAATAAAGGCACACACCACTACCAGGACATAGCTATTTGTTTAGATTTTAAGTTGTTTTACTCCATGTTTCACCTTTGCATAGTTATGTGTTAAAGCTCCACAGTGGTTCCTTTTATAATGTGATTGGTGATTTTTATAGAAACCAGATAGACTTTAAATTACACATTTGTAAGATACTAAATTATAAACTTGCCTAAGATTAGCAAGTTTTCTAGTTCATATTTGTTTAGCTTTGCTAATTTATATGTATATATATTATCATAGTGCAATATTAGAGAATCTTTATTACAGATGAGCTATATGCCAGATTGTTTCCCAGGTTTTCAGCATGCACTAATTTGTGTCATTTTTGCATCACTCTCAAAATGGAGACAAATGTGACCAGAGGAAATAAATGATACCCAAAGCTTTTCTCACATCCCTTAGATCAATGATTCTCAACTTTCCTAATCTGTGGACCTTCAGTAAAATTCCTCATGTTGTGGTGGAACACTCATAAAATTATTTTTGTTACTTTATAACTGTAATTTTGCTACTGTTATGAATCATATGTAAATAATCTGATTTGCAGGTTATCTGATGTCCAATGCCTGTGAAAGGGTGGTTCATCTCCCAAAGAGGTTGTGATGCATAAGTTTAGAATTGCTGCCTAAGATTAGCAAGTTTTCTTTGTTAATTCTTCTCAGATTTAAAATTAACCTAATTGATGGTGGCAGGTTTTCATATGTAATGCATGAAGAACAAGGGTTTCCTACATTCTCTAAATTTCTAGTGTGAGTATTCTGATAATTCATAGATATAGGGTGACAGAAGGCCTTATTATTTAATAAAATAACAATATGGCTTCTTGACTTAGAGCAATATTGTATTCAGAGCCATTTTTTGTTCTTTTATTAATTCATTTTCCTCTTCTATAGTACATCCTAACTGCGGTTCCCCCGCCCCAATCGCACTTTCAGTCTCACTTCCTTCCCCTGTTCCCCTCTATCTACTCCATTTCAGTTCAGAAGAGGGCAGACCTCCCAGGGATATCAACCAAACATGGCATATCAAGTTGCAATAAGACTAGGTACTTCCCCTAGTATTGACTAGATGAGGTAACCCAGTAGGAAGAAGAAGGTCCCAAAGTAGGCAGAAGAATCAGAGATACCCTCACTCCCACTGTGTGAGTTCTACAAGAATACCACGCTATACAACCAAAGCATGTGCAGAGGGCATAGCTCAAACCCATGTCAGGCTTTCTGATTGTCACTTCCATCTCTGGGAGCCCCTATGAGCTGTGCTTAGTTAATTCTGTGAGCTGTGTTCTTGTGGTGTCCTTGACCCCCTCAGAGGGCTTTTTAATAGTATATATTATATGATTCCTTAGAAGTGTTGAGCAAATTATTTAAAGAAGCCTCCTCTATCATGTTTATTCTAATTGTTGTTTGTTGGGATAAATCCACTGATGTATGTACTGTATAGTGCTGTTTTTAAAAGTTAGATACGTGGTTTTATGTTGTAGGGAATAGTTTTTAAATCTGATGTTTGGTTGTTTGTAATGCCTTTTTTTAGCGACTTCAGGAAGAAATTACTAAACAGTCTCCAACATTGCAGAGAAATGCTTTGTACATCAAATCTGTAAGTTACGCATTTCTTTTTGAGATTGAGTTCCATCTCATTGAAAGGGTTCAAGGGGAGGAGGTGGCTCAGTAGGAAAACTTGCTATGGAAACCTGAGAACTGGAATTTGGAGCCTCAGAGCTCATGTAAATAGCTGGGTAGGCATGGCTTCCTGGCTCTAGTCCCAGGGTGGTGGAGGTGGAGCTGGCTGGTTGGACTAGTTGGAACAGTGACTCCATGCACATTCACACATGTGCTCTTGGCACATATACAAGTGCCTACACACTTGTCAACATGCATGCAAATGCACACGCAGATGCTCACCCACACTACACACATATGCAGAAAAGAGAGAGGGTGCTAGTTAATATAAAGTCTTTGTTTTTATACCCCCCAAAACCCCAAAAATGTAACCCCTTACATGGCCTTAGATATTAAAGAATTTTTCTCATTTCTCTCCCTTAGTCTAAGATCAGCCGGCTACCTGCTTACTTAACTATTCAGATGGTTCGATTTTTTTATAAAGAGAAAGAATCTGTGAACGCCAAAGTTCTTAAGGTTAGTAATGAATTTTAGTCTGTATATTAAATAAAATCCTTTGAATGCAATTCCCAGCATGCATTAGATTTATTTATCCTATTAAGGATAGCTTTGAGGTGGTTAGAGGTGATTCTTAGCTCACAATTTATTGGAATTATGCATTATCCATTTGTTTCACACATGCCTGGCTTCTTCCTGCAGTCTCAAACATTTAAGCCTTAGAGCATACATTTTATATTTTTCAAAAGATTCACAGATAATTATTAGTTCTTGAAATCCCCAGAAACTCTGCCCTGGATTAGATTGGAAATGAGGAAGGATGCAGTAAGCACACTGTAATTGCATTTAAGCACCACAGAGCTTAAGTGTTGATTCCTTGAACTGTGTAGTCTAGTTGTGTGTAGTCTTCCTTTGGAAGAGGTGTATGAATCTACCCTATGGGCTGAAATTCACATTTTCTGTTAGTTATATGTGAAGGTTAAATATAGCTTGGGCCTTTTTTGTTTACTGTAACTATTTTAATATGTTCTTTAACTGTTTCAGTGTTGTGTATAAAATTGTTTTTTTTTTTTTTTTTTTTTTTTTGGAGCTGGGAACCGAACCCAGGGCCTTGCGCTTGCTAGGCAAGGGCTCTACCACTGAGCTAAATCCCCCAACCCCATAAAATTGTTTTTAAACACCACATTGGGACCTATTACATGTGTAGTATCTTACCTATTCTGAATCAGTGTTCTGTCATACAAGTGCAGCTTCTGTGGTCATGTGTATGGGCTTGATTATTTAATGGGAAAAGATCATGAAAAGTAGTTACTGTATAAAAGTTAGAATCAGATCATTCTTTAATTTTTTTTCAGTGTTGGGAACTTTGACTATTCATGTAATTTGTTTCAATTAGATCTACTCACTCTTTCCTTCTATGTTCCCTCAGCCTTATAGCACTATTGCTTCCCAATTTCATGGGTTCCACTGTAACATCACAGATTCATTTTCAACTTTACTTGACTTATGAAAGTATTATTTTGAAAGTGTTCTATGGCCAGGCGGTGGTGGCACAAGCCTTTATTCCTAGAACTTGGGAGGCAGAGACAGGCGGATCTCTGAGTTCCAGGACAGCCAGGGCTACACAGAAAAAACCCTGCATTAAAAGGGAAGGAAGGAAGGAAGGAAGGAAGGAAGAGCTATATATATATATATTAAATAATTGTGCTTTTGCATTTGTATTTTTGTTTTTGGTTTGTTATAGGATGTTAAATTTCCTCTCATGTTGGATGTGTATGAACTCTGTACACCGGAACTTCAAGAGAAAATGATCTCTTTTCGGTCAAAATTCAAGGATCTAGAAGATAAAAAAGTGAATCAGCAACCAAATGCAGTAGGTTCCTTTTGCTGTATTTTTACCACTGCCATTTAAATCTTCATTTAGTGCCCAGGAATTGCTACTATGAAATGATCAGGCCTTTTTCCTTTTCCTCTTCCGGGGACGGTGCTTAGAGGCACTCAGGATGGTCCAGCGTTTAACATACTATAGGCCGTCCTCCGATACAGCCTCTAACAAAACAAGGCAGTCTCAAACCCTGGCAACAGGATGGTTTACCTTTACACCAAGAAGGTTGGGAAAGCACCTAAATCCTCATGTGAATGACTAGGCAGACTGTGAAGAGTTCACACTGTGAGACCCAAACCTTATCAGATTGTCTAGGACAAAGAAGCAGGTTAGCAGGGCCTATGGTAGTTCCATGTGCACCAAGAGTGTCCATGACAGGATCAAGCGGGCTTTCCTTACTGAGGAGCAGAAGATCATTTTGAAAGTGTTGAAGGCACAAGCACAGAGTCAGAAAGCAAAATAAATATGCAACTTTTTAAAGTAATAAAAATCAAGACTTGGTCAAAAAAAAGAGAGAAAGAAACCATCAGCCTGCATTTCAGTTAGGAGGTGTAAATATCTTGATGCGGGTCTCTTAGAGCTGTAGATGCACTAACGTAGTGCAGGAAGCATTGCTCTGCAGTGGTGAAGCAGCTCTATCATCTTTGCTCTGCATGAAGTCTGCATTTCTCTATGTGGTGATATTCCTTGTGAGGCATTTTAGTGGGGAGTACAGAATATACATACCTTAGTTTCATCTTTCATCATGTTTCTATGATTTTGTAATTTTAAGAAAGTTATTATATGAAATTAAACTCCCAATTTTTTTGACATAAACTTTGAATTGACTCCACATTTTCAGTTGTCTATTATGAATAGAGCTGGTAAAATGTTTGCTTGCAGAAATTAGTGTAAGCAGGAGTTTAATTTCTCTGAAATGAATATCCAAAAGTGTATTTGCTGTGTTGCATGGTGGTAGCATACCCAGTTTGTCAAGAAAGTACCAAATGATACCTGCTTTTTATTTCTGTCAGCAATGCCTGACTGACTCATGCTCTGACTACCTTTTGCTGCTGTTAAGTTTACATTTGAGCAGATGGTTAAGTTTGTGGTACTGCCTTAATGATTTTGACTTTTTCATGTTTTGGTTGCCATGTGTGTCCTCTGCTGAACTGTCTGTTCTGTTGTAGATTATAATTCTTAGCTATGCAGATTGCAAGTGTTTCTCTCAGGCTGTCATTTTATCTCGTCATTCTCCTTATGGCAAAGAAAAAGTTTGAGTTTGATAGCTTGTTTATTTAGGTACGTGGTTGGTTCATTTAATTTCTGTGGGATAAGATGTTCAGATCCATTATTTTGGGTCTGAATATCCAGATCTCCAGGATATTAAACAAAGAAAGAAAGAAAGAAAGAAAGAAGGAAGAAGAAAGAAAGAAAGAAAACCTAGTATTTGCCAATTGACTATACCCTGGCATCTTTGTAGATAATTGGTTGACAATAGATGTGAATGTGTTTATGAAGCTTTCAGTTTTATTCTAATCCTTTGTATATCTGTTCTTTGGCCATACTACAATTTTTTTTTTTTTTTTATAAGATGGGATTCATGGGGTCCAGGCTGGCCATGAATTTGCTAGATAGTTGAGGCAAGCTTGAACTCCTGATCCTCCTGATTCCAGCGGATTTCAGGCATGTGCCCACAGTATCGTATATAACAAATACAGGTTCCTTATAAGGACTGGACTTGTGATCTCCAGTTTGTTCTTTTTAATGCTTTTGCAAGTGGCATCATTTGCTTTGTTGATGTTGATCTGAAATTCTGAGCTATTGTCCCCCCCCCCCCCATTGTTCTATTGTCCAAATAGACTGGGTAGAATTGCTTTCTATTTGATGTAATTGTGGAAATAATGTTTGGAGACTTTTTAGTTTTCAAAGGTTTGATTCAGTTTTCTGAAACTACAGGACAGGTACAGGATTGAGTCACTTGTTTCATAATGTATTTGCTGTTCTTACATAATTGACTATAACTTCATTTAGCAGGTCCCATTTGTCTATGGAATTGTTCTGGGTGATTTGTATTAACTGTTTTCATGTCTGTAGGGTAAATCTAGCCCATTTCTTTACTGTTAACTATAATTTGTCTCTTTTCTTGAGGGTTCCCAATTTTACTGATCATTTTAAGGTCTGGCCCTGTTTTGTTGAGTTTCCTGTTTTCTGTTATTTTTATTTGATTTGAGGCCTGTTTAAATTTTCCCCATTAGTCAGATGAGTTGAGGCAGTGGATTTTTATTAAATTCTTCCGTCATTTTAGTTAATCATACTGCTTGAAGCTGGCATGGCTTCGATCAAGTGCAGAAACTTTACTGAGCTTGTTTTGTTTTTTTTTTTTTTTTTTGTTTATTTTTGTTTTAAGGTAGCTTTTGCTCCTGCAGGTTCACAGACATGGATTATTTCCAACAAGTTTGGCTAATAGCATGCGGATAAAGTCATGGAGTTATTTTATTTTGCTATTCTAGAGTACGTCAACCTCACTGCCAGACCTCTGCTTTGTTAAAAATTTTAGTTAGTGGCTTAACTTTAGCCATATATCCAGGCAACACGTTATTGTACTGTGGTAATATTGCATATTATTGAAGAGTAGAGCCTTTGACTTTATAGTTTTTATGGTAAGTATAGTTTATTGCTTAATTACTTCACAAGGCAGACCATTATGTTGTCTGTGATTCAATGATTTGTAGACAGTGTAAATATATAAGTACTCAACAATAATGTATGCTCATTTCCAATATCACAATTTAAAATTAAGATTTTTCTCTTTAGAACGACAAGAATAGTCCTCCAAAAGAGATTAAGTATGAACCCTTTTCATTTGCTGATGGTAAGTGGATGTCTCAGTTCGATTGTATTAGTTAGATTGCATGTTTTATTATTTATCTTTTTAATCAGATTTCATGCGCTCTGTGTACTCAGCAGTTATAGCTGAGAAAGTTAGCTTAAAATGACAAATTGCAAAGGAAAAAAATCATGAAGTGGTATGGATTTACTCAGTGTAGTCCAGAATTGTCTGGAATTCACCATGTAGATAAAGGTGGTCTCAAGGTTATTTCTATTCTACCTTAGCTCCCCAAGTATTGGTGTGATAGACATGAGCCACCATTCCTGGCCTAATTCAGGGTTCTTGACAAATAATTTCCGAATGTAACTTAAATAAAGTGGTACTTGAAACTTAATTGTAGCTCTGCACAGTAGTATTTAATGGAATTCAGTAGAGCAGTGTTTCTCCAATCTCAACTTGATAATTGTTACTTTGAGAAGAGCACGTCTATTTGTTGCCTGTTTTAATTGAATCCCTTCTCTTTTAAGATATTGGCTCCAATAATTGTGGCTACTATGACTTACAAGCAGTGTTAACTCACCAGGGAAGATCTAGTTCTTCGGGTCATTATGTATCATGGGTGAAAAGAAAAGAAGGTAAGAGTACTATTACAGTTGTTAACTACTTTATTGCAAACTTCATAGCATTGTGGGTGTGTTTCTGTTTGTGAACTTCATGCCTTTTAAAAATGAATAATTGCCTAGTCTTTATGCAGGTGTGTGTGTGTGTGTGTGTGTGTGTGTGTGTGTGTGTGCGCGCGCGCGCGTGCGTGCGTGCGTGCATGTGCCTATGGGTGCATGTGTCCATGTTGGATATCTTCCTTTAGCATTTTCTTGACAGCTCCTTGCTGAGCCTAGAGCTAGGTTGAGCCAGACTGGCTAGTCAGGGAGCCCAGGTAACTGCTGCTTTCCCTAGCGCCTCAGCACTAGGGATGTAGTCAGGAGCCATCACACACAGCTTTTACCTGGAGATCAAACTCAGATTTTCATGTGTGTGTCATGTCACTGAGTAAACTCCCTAGTACCTTCTCAGTATTAAGGGCCTCAAAGTTTGCTTCTTTCTTTATATCCAAATTTATAATATCAGCAGTTAACGGCTGAGAAAGTTAGCTTAAAACGACAATTTGCAAAGGAAAAAAATCATGAAGTGGTATGGATTTATATTTTTGTTGTCTTGTTGTCCAGCTTAATATGGCTGGATTCTTTTTTTTTTTTTTTTTTTTTAATGATACTGGGATCAAACCAAAGGTATCTTGCATATGCTGAGCAAGTACTTGGCTACCAGGGAAACTCCTACTTCCGTTTGTATTGTCTGTGTTCATACTCGCATTGGCACACATCATGAAGCTTTGGAGAACGTAGTGTGTGCTGTAATCAGTGACAGTAGAATGGCAGATCATGCTCTAGAAGTAGTATTGAGATAGCTGTGATGTCATGGAACTCTTGAAATTATATTGAACCTGCATGGCCTAGGGTACAGCCACATTTGGAGAGCTGTTCATAGTCAGGGGGAGCATTGTATATCCAATCAGTTCCTTTTGCACCAGAACTCTGAAAATAATGGTGTGTATCTTCTTAATTTAGATGAATGGATCAAATTTGATGACGATAAGGTCAGCATTGTAACACCAGAAGATATTCTGCGACTGTCTGGAGGTGGAGACTGGCACATTGCTTATGTTCTACTTTATGGGCCTCGAAGGGTTGAAATAATGGAAGAAGACAGTGAACAGTAACCTTCAATTTAGCTATTTATGCCTAGGTGTGATATAAATGTGTGTATGTGGTGGTTTTTTTTTTTGTTTTGAATATTTCTATAATCTTGAGCTCTAAAGAGAATGAGAACAGAACCAAGCCACTTGTGTATCATCAATCTTAAGACTACAGATAATTACGTTTGGGTGCTACCTAATGTAAAGGTAGCTACAAGACATTCTTTAAAATCTTTTGCATTAATTGTTACAAATTCTTGGCTGAAATCCATTTTATCCCTTGCCTATTCAACCCAAGATTTAGCAATGATGTTTATTGCACACCTATGTGTTGTTCTTGCATGGTTAATATCACCGTTCAGTAGCTGCCCGTCCTTTGCCTTATCTAACCAATATTTTCCTAGGAGGTGGAAAATGAAGTGTTGCTCTCATCGTGTAACTCAGTGCTGCTGTCCACATCCCATCAACTGGGTGCAATCAAGTATTGTCCAGACTGACTGTTGCTGGCCTTTCATGACTTTACAATAAATTGTGATTAATACGAACACACTTGATTATACACTTATTATTGTGTCTCTAATGTGCTGTGGTTTATGTGTAACTTTGCATTGGTCTTTGTGGTAATCATATGTATAAACAAGCTCTGGTTGCTTATTTTTAGAAACCAAGGATATTTAATAATTAAAAATAAGGAAAAAGAGGGATTAACAACTTTTGACCTGGTCTCTTTTTAGTATTAGAGCTTGGCTGAAGAGTCAGATGAATTCAAT
Source organism: Rattus norvegicus (assembly GCF_021556685.1). Classification (NCBI taxonomy): domain Eukaryota; kingdom Metazoa; phylum Chordata; class Mammalia; order Rodentia; family Muridae; genus Rattus; species Rattus norvegicus. Next base: position 1,250,501 of record NC_141551.1, on the reverse strand, counting down.
ACTATACAGTTTCTGCAAATAGCTAATAATCTAAGCAGTTAAACATCCATTTAAAATACAAGAAACTTTAGGTTGGCCAGTGTTATTTCAAAAGAAACACAAAGTTGTAAAAGTGATGAATTCCTTTGGACACTGAATTCTGTGATCAGTTTCATTACCTCACATACCTGTTGTTTATGTTTCAGGAACCTTAATTTCCTTAGCAATCTAAGGAAAGGACCAAATGTTGAATATTGTAGCAAGTTGGTCGATTTGAGTTGATTAATAATAAAATTTTGGGAATATTATGACATTTTGGACTATATGTTCTAATGCTCTGTAAAGTACCCAAGATTTTTATTAGATAATAACTCTGTAACACTGTGGGTAAGCCAGCATTTCAGGTTTGTAAAGTTTGCTAACTTACATGGAATGTGTACTGTAATGGTTTTACTCAGTCTCATTGGCTAGTTGGAGAAGGAAGTAACTTGGCACCTGTGTTTTCCCACTAAACCAGGTGAGGTGGGTTTACAACAAATACACCAAAACCATGTTTAGAGTGCACTGAGAATTAAAAACTATTATACAAAAAGCTTCTCGATAGTTTATTTGACCTAGAAAAGCATTCCAAAGAGAATTCTTTAAAGTAGAAATTGGATTTCCAGTGTTGTTTTAAATAAGGTGTTTAGTATTTTAGAATGCATCCTTGAATGTAAGAGAGAAGAGGCAAAAAATCCATTCTCCCTTTCAGTTCCTGAGCATGCCTTAATTTGCTTAGTGCAGAGGGTACCAGGAAGCTGGAGCTGTGCGCAGCCACTGCTTCCCCAGCTAGTGGAGTGTGCATGGTCCAGGCAAGGACACTTTTAACCTTCACCAGACACCAAACACCCACAGGAAATGTTGTATGGGAACAGAACATGAACCTTCAGCCAGCACCGCACATGCTCTGCTACATACAGTGTATTTTCACAAGTCAACTGACAGGAATCCCTGGGTGTTTAGAGACTTGAGGATGTCAAGTAATCTTTATAAAGCTAAAGGAGTAGTTGGGTCTTAGACTCCACTTCACATAAAGTTAGAGGCTAGCAAACATTTTCTGTATTGGCCAAACAGCAAATGGTTTGCAGGGCCCCTGGCTATCAGTCTGGACTCTTGCTGTAGTAGAGTAAACATGGCAGACTGCCAGTAAAACACTTAAACTATCCATCCTTTGCCAATCCTCTGCTTTCCAGCTTTCCAGTCCTAAGGTTTCAGAAGTGTCATCTTGTGATTTCAGAATACATTTTATAACTGATAGCATGCAGGAAACTAATTTGGGACAGGACTCTAACATACTCATAAATAGTACTCATTTAACTTCATTATAAAAATACTTACAAAAAGTCGTCTGTGATCTTGTGGTCCTTTTACTTTGGCCATTTTCCCACCCTGTCCTCCTATACTCCAATGCCTGTTCGGTATGTGGTTTTTTGAGCACCAGCTAACTGTACAACAGCTGTTATAAAAGTGTTTATTGTTTACCAAAACCAGTGAACCTTTTATCAAATGCTGCTTGGTAACAAAATCTTAATCACTGTTCAATAAAAAAGGAGAGAAAGAAAGAAAGCTAACTGTTTGTTTCAGTGTCATTAGTTAGACTTTCTGCAAGGTCACTTAACCCAGACTTGTTCAGTGCACCAATCAGGTTATCAGTTGTTGCGTGAACTCCTTCTTGATCTTGCCAGGCAACAAGGAGCTGTTTGGCTCTCATCTTCATGTCCTCACTGTCACATTCAATCTGCCTAATGTCAGAGTCTTTAATTTCCAGGTAAGGAGCCAAAATCTTCCACTGCTCACCAAGTTTGTTGGCAAATGACTCTATCTGTTCCCCTGTTAGAGGTTTATCTCGCCGAACATCAGGACCTAGAAAACAGGGGATATAAATTATGTGCAAAATATAGAGATGTGCATTTAAAATATCGGAAAGAACAGCAAAGCTAGAATTACCAGTGGGTTACTAATCCCCTAAAACTTTAAAACTTGAAAATTTCCATAGACTGTATACATCCTTTTAAAGCACCCATCTTCTTTGCCTTTTAAAATTATCATCTCCAAATTTCATTCTATAAAATGGACTTTAAGTGACCAATGTTTTTAACTTATTTTAAGTCAAAAGTAAGATAAAATGGTAGAACTGAGAAGTAAATCAAATTAAATAACAAAGATCCCCCAGTCTTTTCCAATTTTGTAAAACAGCCAAAAAAATTCAATTCTTACTTTCATTTTCCTTTAGTAAAGCATCATTATCTTCCTCATCTTCATCCTCACCTGTTTTTATTTCTTCAGAAGGGGGCTATAGTAAATGAAGAACAATGTTTAAAAGAACTTCAGTTTCTGAAGATAAAAGATCTTAGGTAGAAAGAGTGAGAAGCATGGGCAGGCAGGTTTGCAAACACCTAAGCTTTAAGGCAGTTCTGTCTAAGGGGTGACAGGGATTGACCATGTCCACCATTACCATACTGTAAGGAAACAGTGGGGAAGGCTCTGCCAGGTGACCTTCTGTTACTCTTAGATCCTGCTTTTGACAAAAGACAGTAAAACACTAGTAAAGAGGAAAATCTGATCTAGTTTACTGAAAATAGTAGTACTTTGGGTAAATTGCATACTGCACAGAAAATTACCGATATCTCTATGTTTTACTTTTTCTCTGTAAATTCAACAACATCCTTGCTCCCATTCTAAAACATGGGGGTCTGCAGACAACTAATTTTGTAGGAAAACCTAAACTGAATTCTGCTCAAATAATGATAATAGTTTTAAAGGAGATAATATCTAGTAAGGAAATGGGGAAAATGAAGTACATCACTTACTGGTAGTTCCTTGGCTAGCTTTATCACCATGTTTTCAAGATACTCTGGCAGACTCTTAAACTGCTGGTTAGTTGGCTGGAAGAAGTGAGGGCTTCTCCGGGCTAAGAGTCTGAGAGCTCTCCATCCATAATTTGAATTATTTACGGCTCTATAAGAAGAGATGTCAGCCTTGTAACCAGTTCCATAGTTATTTTCACACAATGAGTCACAAATTTATGTTCTATTGCAAATAACAGCAAAGTGTACCATCTTATAATTTGAAAGTCTATATAATATTTTGCTTTATTTTAGCAAGTCAATGTCCTGGCTGTTAGATAGACACTGTACAAAGAACCACTCATGCAGTTACACAGAAGCAAGGAGACAGTGAGAGAGACAACTGGTGAGCTGTCCCACATTGTATGGCACCAGAGGTGAGCTTCGGTTATTTCACACTCCTGTTTGACTCAAAGTCTAGTTTGTCTTATCTGCTGGAGTCTAAAATGTTCCAAATCTGGACAAACCTGAAATCTGAAAACACATATAGCTTCAAGTATTTTGAATAAGGAATCTGTGAAATGAGTGGTTATTATGTAGCAAATGAGAAACGGGGCACAGGGATCATTTGTTAGAACCAGATATCTGGCCAGTAAGTGGTACATGGGAGGGGAATCCTATGCATTCTGACAGGAGGGCCTCTGCCTTTAAATCACAACTCCAGAACACCTTCCTAAAAACTAAAACTGTGCTGTCACATGGGACACTTTAGATAAAAGACTGCCTCTTAGACGTTACCACAGGAATTTTGAGTAAGGCAGCAAGGTTAGTGTGAGCGGTTCTACCAATACTGAGACAGGTCTGCTAACAGATGCTGTTGGGAGCTTAAAAGGAAAAAAATACTGTGGGAGCTGTTGCAGTGGAGTGACAGGGAACACAGCCTCAATTAAGTAGATGGGATGAAAAGAAAGTGAGGTGGGTGAGGAAGGGAGGACAAAAACTAAACTGGTTAGCAGGGAGAGACAGTTGTAGAGAACAAACATTCATAAAGGTCAGGAGGAGGTATGGGATGAGGGATGATGAGAGTTCTTCAACTTCATCATGTTTGAGAGCCAAAAGGAATAGACACTACAAAATAAAGAAGTTCTGTAGCAATGTGAACTGCATGCATAAACTCACCTAAAAGCACTACTCTGCTGACTTAACTGTAGGATAAGAGGATTCCTAAGAAAACATGCTGAAAATTAGCATCGTTTCATTATAACATTACTTACTTATATTCACTTTCAACCATGTTTTCAGGATCTGCTTGTTCAATGGCTTCTTCAAAGAACTCCTCCAAAGTTGGCATGTATTCTCTGGTCATTGTAAAGTAAACAGTGAGGTTTATGTGTAATACTCTAAAATGGTGGCAATATGAGTTTAACAGTATCCATGTGTGTTAATTACACCTAAGACCTAAATGCAGGGACTCTCTAGATCTCTTTAAGAAGACAAGAGACTGAAAGCTCAATTCTGAAATGGGACAATAAAGAAGGTATAGGTCTAAAAATTATTCACTATTTCATCAAACCATGCACTCTGATAGACTGTACTATTCCTTTTAACAAAATGGTGATAAACAAAGGTAGCAAACAGTGAATGGCATCTGAAGTTCATCAGCAAGTAAGAGAATTTCAACTTCTGATATCTGTCTTAAGCTCTGTCCATGACACCTTTTATTCTTAGTTTTAACATTTTCATATCTTTGTTTTTACCGTGTCTTATCAATATGTAGATAAAAATTTAAAATACCTATCATTCTGTCTTCACACCAGGATGACTGATTTTTGTTCATTTGAATTTAACTTTTTCTCTGTGTACCTTTGGGTCAATCGGTCTGTCTGTCCCCCCCCCCCCCCCCTTTTTTACACTCATTTACTTTAGAAATTACATACTGTTATTACAGTTCTTTGAGGCTCTTATTCCACTGTCTTCTGATTTTGTTTCTGAAGCCTGCTGTTAGTTTAATTTTACTTTTGTAACCTGTTTTCTCTTTTCATTCATCCTTCATTTTTCACATACATAGACATCTTGAACGAAATTTATGAATTATGACTATTTCGTCCTGATCTTAAGCAGTGCTTCTTTCACACCCATGTGTTCTCTCTGCTGGGTTTTTGCTCAACTCTGTATTGTATTATTTTTTAACAAGTCTCCAGCTGATGGGATTACAGTAATGAGCTACCACCACATCTGATTATCTGGTCTTTTTGACAGTGCCAAGTTTTTCTTGTTTTTAGCTGCTACTTCTTAATTATCTGAAAAATAACTCTACAGCCTTTACCTGATTCTAGCTTTATTTACTTATTTATGAGTATGTATGAGTATTTTGTCTTCATGTACATCTGTGTACCACTTGTGTCCTTGGTGCCAGAAGAGGGTGTTGGATCCCCTAGGACTGGAGAGAATGAGTGTGATGAATAGATCTCGGGTCCTCTGGAAGAACAGCCAGCATTATTAACCACTGAGCCATCTCTTTTGATTCTTTATGAAACTCATGGTAGATTGTTTCCTTGACTGTAAATTTGGATGATAAGTTTTTTAGGCTTTTCCCTGTGTTAAGAGCTCCATCTGGAGGTCTGACCTTCAGACAGGTTTTACCACCAGCCTACGATTTCCTAGCTGACAATTTTAGCTTTGGGTTCCCAATTGCGGCTGGTCCTGGAAATGTGAGCTACATGACATGTTCTTGTTTCTCAGGAAACCAAAGGTTTCCATTTCCACTTCCAGGGAAGTGTGTCCTGCTCTTGCCTTCCGCTGCTTCCCTTCCTTTGCGGGCGGCGTCTCCTAAGTCAGGAGACCAAACCTAGGCTCGTCTCCTGCATCTCTGCGTATCTCTGTGAGTATCTCTGTGAGACTGGACCACCTCACTGCTTACTCTCTTGGAATACCAAGTCAACCCTAACTAAGTTACTCTTTTGGTGTTGAGTTCCCATTTCTTTGTGAAACTTTTATTTTTTTATGATTTCTAAAAATTTATCAGCATTTTTAAGTGTTTTAAAGTAAACCATATTCTGCCAGGCCCAAATTTAACCACAATAAACTTTTAAGCTTTGATCATTCCTAAGGAAAGATTTTATTATACTTTACTGAACATTGAGAAAACTAATAAAAGTTTTACACTTGCCTTGTCTCTGATTTACAGGCTTCCATGTTATCAGGACAGAGATTCCAAAGCCTTGTTAGCTCCTCACTACAAAATAAGGCAGACATAATTTTGTATTGATAGCATCCTCACAGTATGTCATAAAACTGCATATGTAACATAAGTAGTGGGTCTGGGGGTGGTGATAGTCATTTCTATGTAAGTATATAATTATAACCATTTCTCAGAAACTATTCAATAATAATGAAGAATGGAGGATTAACTGAAAGGTGACAGACCTGAATGATCAGTACCCTTTCAGTAAATATAAGTGAACTGCACTGGCCCAGACAGTTGTACTGTCCATGACACAGAAAAGATGGCAGAGCCTAAAGCCAAGGGCTTTCAAAGTGGGAGACAACAGGAAGGCTTAAGTAGTTACATGAATTCACATAATGACAGTTTTGAGCAACGGGCTATGGTTAGCTTTAGTTACACACACACACACACACACACACACACACAAAATACAAGTTCATGTACAGAGTTTCTGTCTTTTTGGTTATGAGCCTAGCCTTAACAGCTGAGCTATCTCCTCAGCCAAACTGGAGAGTTCTATTCATAATATTTTCAAATAGCAATCAAGAACATAGGAAAATGAGTAACATACTTTCCAATCAGGATTTTCTTATTGGGCCCTTTGCCTAAGAAGTCTTCTGGGGCTGCTCTCTTCCGTACCACTCTTGTGGGCTTGGTATCTGATGCTCTGTGAACAAAACATTCATATTCTGGGGACTGTATATGGATGTGTGTTAAGCATTTGCCTAATGTGCACAAGCTCCTGTATTTATTTAATTCTACTTACAGCAAAACTGTAAGTTTTGGGAGCTAAGTATTTCTTTTACCCTAAAATATAAATGCTTCATAGTATGATAGAACACTTATCAGACAGAAGACAAAATAACTGCATTGTAGGGCAAACAGACACAGCATTTTCAATAACACCAACTTATCCTGTGTTCAATCAACTTATTACCTTTCTTTCACAAAACTTGGGCAACCTTCATTTTTCCATGAGTTCCAATTTTCTTCAGTGTTTAATATATGCTAGGATAAACAAGAGACATCTCTGCATAACAATATTTTGAAATCATAATTCAGTAATAAGAAAACTAATGATCAAATACATACCTCTACCATCTTTGAAAATCTTTCTCCATCAGGGGGATTTTCAGATAGCAGCTGTGATTAGAAAGAATATACTAAGGTTTCAACAACTTTCTGCATCATAGGAGTGGTTTGTAGGCAGAGAACCAAGAAGTGTTTGTGTTCTTGTACCTGAGCTTAACTTTATCCTTATTTTCCTATTTGGGGCTGAAACAAAGAAAATTCTAAATTTCCATTTTTTCAATCATGGGTTGTTGCATGTTGGACTTACTTGGTAGACTGACTTGGTAGTATCTTCAATCCAGAGTGATTGCTCATCAGTTAAAACATAATTTGAACTAGGGAAAGAACAAATGCATTCTGTGTTATAGTATTTTCATGTTGAGGCTATTCATGGCACCTTAACCACACTGTGTGGAAAATTACCAAGAACCATGACAAATACGGGGAATATTGAGAAAATTCTTACATTTCATGGTCAGGTGTTAAAATTGAAGTCATGAAAATATAAAGGCAAATAAGACATTCAATTAACTGTTCTGACCACAGAGTAATAAATATTTCATACATTTAACAGAGATAAAAATCTGAGAAAACGGGGTTGGGGATTTAGCTCAGTGGTAGAGCACTTGCCTAGCAAGCACAAGGCCCTGGGTTCGGTCCCCAGCTCCGAAAAGAAAAAAAAGAAAAAAAAATCCGAGAAAACATTAACATAATGTTCTATATGATACATATTCATATAGACATGTTATATTTTCCTTTAAAACGGACTCAAAATGTAATGGAAAAGAATATTGGCAAAACTCAAAATTGTTAACAGCTCCCATTAACTATCCACTAATTGCTTCAAAGCCATCAACAAAGACAGCTAGCACTGTCATCTGAATCTGCAGAACCATTTCATGCACATATTAAAGAGAATACAGTGATCTAGTGACTTCCCTAAAGCCCAAAGCTTGAATTCAACCTATGTCTGATTTCAAGTCCTTGATCTTTCTACATCACACTACACTAAACTTTGAAATAGAAAAATAAAAAATTACATTTTTTGGGTGGGTATCATGTGCCACTTGACGACAGTTCTGAAGGAGCTGCACAAGTGCTGACATGGGACTATTGATCCGGCAGGCAACAATGCCATGCCCTTTATGCATCGATTTGTGTACAAGCAACAGGCTCTGGCTTCAATTACGGAAGAAAAGAACAAATGGTATGCTTTCTGTTGGCAGGGCTTAGACACAAGAGATCCTGACGAGGCTGCGTGAAAACCTAAAACAGCAGAACAGTGTGTAGGGCGTAGTGTATGGGGGCCGAGGTCAATCCTGAGTGTTATTCCTCAAGTGCCTTTCACCTTGTTTGTGGGGAAAGGGTATCATGGTATTCAATGTTAGACTAGGCTAGGTGGCCAGCAAGCCTCAGAGACTCTCCTGTCTTCACATCTGCATCATTGAGATTACAAGGTGTGTCTTGTACCTGTCTGTATAGGTGCTGGAGAATGAATTTGGATTCTCATGTTTTCGTGTCAGTCACTTCACCAACTGAGCCTAGTGCCTAGAATTCACTTTTGTTTCGAGATCTTCTTTGGTTCTTTCAGTTCTAATATCCTAGAAGGTTTTGCTATTAGAAGGTGTTATTTCCTTAGTTTACAATTTAGCATGTACCTACGTGAGGTAACAGAGACTGTCATGCACTAGAAACAAAGACTGGGAAAGTCTGGAACTCTACAGGAGGCTCACATTAGCAAATGTATATTTTGACACTTTGCCTAAAACAAGTATCATATATCTAAAAGTTCCCAACTAGTGGTCTGGTTGCTGCAGCAGAAGTACTTTTAGGTATGTAGTAGCCAGCGAGATAGATCGCTCAGTGGGTAAAAGCTGTGCAAATCTGAACCTGAATTTCATACCCAGATCCTATGATAAAGAACTGACTTTTGAAAGGTGTCCTCGGATCTCTACAGGTGCACCATGACACCCCTCCCTGTAATAGTAATTTTTTTTTTTAAAGATTTATTGTATGTGTATGAATACACTGTAGTTGTTTTCAGACACACCAGCAGAGGGCACCAGATCTCACTATAATGGTTGTGAGCCACCATGTGGGTGCTGGGGTTTGAACTCAGGGCCTCTGGAAGAGCAGACAGTGCTCTTAACCACTGAGCCATCTCTCCAGCCCTGTAATAGTAATTTTTAATTAAAAAAATATGCTAGGTAGTGATGTCGTACACCTTTAATCCCAGCACTAAGGAGGCAGAGGCAAGCAGATCTGAGTTAGAGGCCAGCCTGGTTTATAGATCAAGTTTCAGGACAGCCAGGGTTACAGATAGAAACCCTGTCTCCAAAACCCTATGGCCTATGGGCCTAAAACATGAAAAATTCTTTGCAAGGTCTTCCCATTGTCATTGTATATATACTACACATATTAACTTACCTTTTGAATTTGACCTGTCCCTTGAGATACTGAAATAAAATGAGATACTGCAACAGGATGTGTCGACGAAAGTTACTGTCACTCAGTTGTAAATCCATCAACTATTCAAAATATAAGCACACACAGAAAAACAACACATCAAAACCAAGTATGAGTAAAAGCACTAAAAGCATAAATTATACAGTCGTAGAAATGGAAGATTGTTTCATTAAAAAAAAAAATGCATAGAGCTTCTTCCTTGCTCAGCCCAAGAAGAGAGAGGCAAGGGCACCACTCATTTTATGGCCCCGCAAAGAGGTAGGGTTGAAGCAGAAGCAAGAAAGAAATTATATGTAAATTAAAAATGGGCCTTTTCTCTTTAGATTTTGGAGAACTAAACTGCATTTTAACTGTATTACAGAACATAGAGTAGAGTGACCAAGGATCATTACCAAGGGCGTTCTCTAGCACCTACCACCTGGCTGCTTCTTCTTTGAGAGTGGTGGTGAAAAGGAAAGACATTCTGATAACCCCTGCCTCGAGCTCAAGGATTACTAAAGACTTTCTACACACTTGTAGCTCTGCCTTTTTTTTTTGACCTAGATGAACAGTGGGAAGTTGCCTAATTCTAAATGAATTATCAGTACAGTATCAGAAAACCCTAGTGACTGGCTTTGAATTCAAAGTCCCAGGTTCTATTGGCTCAGCTTCAGCTGGTATGTTTTAATAGCCTGCCACATATCAGGCTGTTCTAGTACTAGCACCTTCTTATACACTTATGACTCAACAAGCTCCATTGTTGTCTTAACTACAACCGGCCTTAGCTCAGCTTTGGGAAATGAATATCTGATTCTGTAATTTTTCATGTTTACCCTCCCACATGTGAATGGCACACCAGTAGTCTTCCTTTCCTCTAGATCCCAACTGGCTTTACTGGTATCACAAAGGCTCTTAGCTTCTGGATTCCACCCCATCTGACAGCCCTTCTACTTTGATGTTTGTTGCCTGGTTACAAGTTAGACTACTGATCACTCAGTCATTTCAGCTCTGGAGTCTTCCTCTCATAGTCCTGTCCATGAGGAGCAATTATAATCTCACAGCCTTTCAGGGCTCACCCTGAGCTGCTCCCAGTGTATCTAATACTTCAGAGAGTCCCTGAGCTTTCTGTTTTCTGCTGATAATAAAAACAGCGAATCCCACACTGGTTTTATTATAACTGGATTTTGGTTTAGTTGTCAGGAAGAGGTTTCCTTATGGTGTTGTGGGCCAAGAAGTACTTTAAGAGTATTGTGTAAATACTTACATAAGCACTTAAAGTAGAAAAAACAAAAACATAATTAATTTGTGGGTCAGATTTGGCTAAACCATTTTCAAGCACTTACTAAACACTTTTGTACCACAGTCTGTCACATCTACCAAGCCCACAACTTGATTATGACAACTGCAGTCACCTTCTCCATATCTACCCAGGTAGAAAGCTAAGCTGTTTGAATGAACAAACAGACAAATGATGTGGCTGGGCAAACACTGTTACTACTGATACCCTAAGGGGATAGATATCCTTATTTTACTCAGCAATCTTTATTCTTTAAAGCCACCTATTCTATTCCCCACGGCAACTATTTAAAACCTTTCCATTTTCCAAAAACACTACTTATTTCTCCTCAATTTCTATTTGCCTTCCAAGAGGAAAAGAAATTTGTTTAATCGGAAGCAATTTAACTTCTTGCTTCCTCCCCAAAGTATAACTTAGCTTCAGCTACTAGACCTGCTTTCTCATCTGCTTCTGCTGCACCTTCCTGCTCAAAGAAAATCCTTTCATCTGTATGCCTCAGTCTAGCCAAGTCCCATTTGTTATCCATGCCTCCTGGACCCTTTTACCTTCTCTTTCTCCTTTCCAAGTTCCATTTTGTTAATATTCAGCTTCCCTGAAAGATACCTCACCATACTTGCTTCACCCTCCCCAAATGACAATGACAAAAGAACCAGCTCTATCTATGGTTTTTTTTTTCCTTACTGTGACCAACTTTATTATAATCTTATAGAGGAAGGGCCCGCCGCGCCAACATGGCGCGCTTATATACACCCTAGTGCGGCGCATCCACATCTGATTGGTTGTTTACCCATGATCTCATAAGGCACGCCCCGGAGTGGGCAAAGACCTGGCACGAAGGCACTCTTGCACATGCGCACAGTTAACTTTCTGAAAGGGAGCCGGCTGGCGCGGTGAAGGCTGGTGCCATCTTGTAATGGCGGAGACTATCCTGGCCTTCCACGTGGGGCGCAGTGGAAGCCAGCGCCATCTAGTGGTGGCGAATGTTATTGCGGCCCTCTACATCTCACCCTTATAATTTATATTATTTTATAGCAGTCATGATCACCCTATCGCGTGCAATGAGGAAACCTCAGTGATGTGGAAGGGCTGATCAAAGGATCAATGAGTCTCTCTCATCCCAGTGCAATGGATCCACAGATCCATGGGGTGCAGGAGCAGAGAACTCAGATACAGAGAGAGTCCTGAGCAAGATAACCAAATTCCAGGGGAGGCCCCTAGTACAATGGCCACAAGTGCTTGAGTGATAACGGCCTTGTCACGTTTCTGTAGAGATCTGAGTTTGCAAACCAACCATTCTATCTATGGTTTTTAATTTGTTCTTTACCTGCTGATCTGGCTTTCTTACCGTTCTGTAGTGAGATCACTAGTGAGTATATGCTGATGGGTATATGCTGATGAGCATATGCTGATGAGCATATGCTGATGAGTATATGCTGATGAGTATATGCTGGTGAGTATAGGAGTTTGAGGACTAGTTCCATTCTACTGGGCATGCTTGGACCCCATAAACTCAAGCTTTCCTATTTAGTAGTCATCCCTGCTTTCTCAATCTTCTACATTCCCCACTCCTTTCTGAGTCCACCCTCAGTCTTCTATTTCTCCCCACCCTCTTTCCTACTCATTAAGTCTTGGTTTTCTTCAGACTTTGATTTCACACTTCTCTTTCTAATCTATACTCTCCTCTCCAGCTGATTTCATACACTGTATACATTATTTGCAACTTAAAAACTAATCAAATCCCAAATCTATACTCTTAACCCAGATCTTGTTCCAAATCTCCAGAACCATATACTTAACTCTTTTTCATGTTCAACTGCTATCTGGTTCATGAATAAAACAAAACACATCAGTTTTTTTCATAAGGCAGTTCTCCAGACCTTGCTAATTCACCATTCACTTGCCTAAGCAATAGTCATTTGTCTAAGAAACACTAAGAGGCATCTGGAGGAAGCAGTACCTAAATTGCTGGTGGTCCTAAGTTCTTTAAGAAAACATGCTGAGCAAGTGATGGAGAGCAAGCCAGCAAGCAGCACCCCTCCATGGCTTCTGTTTTAGCTCTTGTCTTCAGTTTCAAGCTCATGCCTTGCTATTTCCTTATTATTAATTTATTTATTTAGTATTTTTATTTTGTTTCTGCGACAGGATTTTTCTGTGTATCCCTGGCTGTGCTGGAACTCAATTCTGTAGAGCAGGTTGGTCTTAGTTAGAACTAAGAAAAGAAACTTCCTGTTTCTGTCTCTCAAATGCTGGGTGGAATTAAAGGCATGTGCCACTACCACTGGGCATAATATGCTCTTTCTAATCTATGGAGATACTTATTTCTGGAAGCACGGCTTTCTTTTTTGTGTTCTCTTTTTATACCTTACTTGCCATTCCTATATGTTTGCCACAAAAGGAGTAAGTCAAAACATAAATTCAATGTGCCACTTTGAACAAAACTCACTGAAATGCATATAAAATCAACAGGGAACTTTAAAGCTCCTTATTTTAACTATATAATAAATGAATTGCAAAAAATTTTTATAAATACAAATTAAATCCTAACTTAAAATTTAAAATATATACACTTCAAAGTAATCAGGTACTTTGGTTCTAAAGTAAGTCTTCTAAAGTGACTTAATGGAGAAAAACTTCGTTACTAAATTGGTCTTATTCAAGTAAGAAGTAGAAATCTCAAACTAAAACTAATCTTGGCTATAACCAGAAGTAAAAAGCAATGCTACTAAGCACAAACAGACTCTGCATGTTACTCAGTGGGGAAGAGGACGCATACTCAGTGGGGAAGAGGACGCACACTCAGTGGGGAAGAGGACGCATACTTAGTGGAGAAGAGGACGCATACTCAGTGGGGAAGAGGACTCAAGTTTAGTGGAGAAGAGGACGCATACTCAGTGAGGAAGAGGACGCATACCTTCTCGCTTGTTAAGAACTTTGCGAAGTACACGTGCTCCCCTCCTGTTTTCAGTTCTTCCATCTTCTTCCTGGAGGCTTGAGTATCATCTAATTTATAACTTTTAAAGACAGCTAAAACTTCTTCAGAATACTGTAAAGAAAAAAGTATCCTTTGACACTAACAAAAAATTCATTCAGTGATTTTTCTCTATCGAATACTTTAGAATTTATTCCCAGTCAACATGTATAATGTAAGGCATATTTTCAAAAAGGCATAAAAAATTCTAACAGCAACATGGGGAGGGGATGTAAAAGCACTTTTGAATGAGATTTCATAATATTTAAAAGCAGGAATAAACACTATTCCTCAAGAATTATAAGATTTTTGTAGCAGGGCTGGAGAGATGGCTTAGCAGTTAAGAGCACTGGCTGCTCTTCCAGAAGTCCTGAGTTCAATTCCCAGCAACCACATGGTGGCTCACAACCATCTCTAATGGGATCTGGTGTGTCTGAGAGCAACACTGTACTCACATTAAATCAATCAATCAATCAATCAATCAATCAACCAATCAATCTATCTATCTTTAGGAAATAAAGACTTTTGCAGCAAACAGAAAAAGATATGCTTTGATAGCACAATCATCTCCCCTGGGTATCCACTGTCTCTGGGATAAAAAATCTTAAGCTACTGAAATGTCTCATTTATGGCATAGTATCTATACATACCTTCCTATATAATTCACTAAATCATCTCATACCATGGTAGAATCTAATACAATGTAAATGCTATGAAAATACTTTTAAAAGAAATCAGTCTGCATATAGTCAGTATAGGCACAAATTTTCCAAATATTTTAAATCTATGGATGACTTACGCCATAGAACCTACTGATATGAAGAGCTGTTGTATATAAAAATTTACCAGTGAATTGTTTTGCTAAGTGCTGATGATGTCACTGTATAGTGTATTCCTTTTTTTTCTTTTTTTAAATGTACATTGGTATTTTGCCTACATGTCTGTGTGAGGATATCAGATCTTGGAGTTACAGACAAGTATGAGCTGTCATGTTGGTGCTGGGATTTTGAACTTGGGTCTTCTGGAAGAGCAGTCAGGGCCCTTAACCACTGAGCCAACTCTCCAGTTGTCATTGCATTTTAAAGGCTCGTGTTTATATGAACAAACTAGTGATGTGCTTGGATTTCATCAGAGAAGACTCTTACTGCAACAGGGAATAATTGATACAGAATCCCTGAAGTGGCCAAAATGTGAGAGGCTCAAGCCCTAAGGGGAACATATATGTCATCACCACCAAGTGCAGAGACCATGGTAGAAGTAGGGGCTGAAAGATGTAAAGGTCAGAGGACTAGGTGAGAAAGGCAGCAAAAAGCTACCTTCTGGATAGGACATAGCTATTGTACTCAAGACCTCACTACAGCTGTGGTTACCTGCTCAGGAGCTGCATGACACTGAGCCTGTCAGCACTCGGATCATGAACTGGGGAAGAACCCTTAAGTCCCCTTCACCCTGCAGGTCTGCCAGCAGCTAATGGATATTGAGGAGAGCAGATCATTTCCTTCCGGGTATAGCCACTGATTCACTGCTATATTCAGGTAAGTAACTCCTTCACATGCATGCAAGCAAATCTAATTAAACTTAGCTGGGTCAGATGCAGAGAGAAGACATGAAAGAAAGAAGAGAACTTGCAGGGAAGGAAGGTTTGGGAGTGGTGGTAATGGAAAGGAACAGGGTAAAAATGCCTAAAATTCATGTGTTAAAACTGTTAAAGAACTTTAAAAAACTTAGCAATAAAATCGATTGTTTAACCAGCTATGGAAACCTCAAAGCAGTTTTATGTGCAAAGACTAACAAATCAATAAGATGGTAATTCAACTGAGAAGAAACTCCCTTATCTCACTATTTTAACCTCAATTTGGAAGGTGCCATTCCTCTAAGATGCATATAAATTAACACAGAACACTTATGTTGCTTTAAAAACTATCTATGTTTTTTATTTGAATCACAATCTTCCATGTCTACAAGACATATATGGGGATTCTTCTAAGACAGGGTTGGCTAATGTTTTCTAAAGGTGAATACAGCAAGTATTTTGGGCTTTGTGGCATGAATGTTCTCAGTTCCAAATACTCAACTTGCCACAACATTGTAGGAAAACCACAGATAAATGAACCTTCATGGCTGTAGTCCAACAAACCTCTTTATAAAGTAGACTGACTTGGTGTGGGGCTATAGTTTTATGAACTCTGTTTTAATAGGACAACTAGAGTAAAACAACAATTGAGCAGGGCAACTTCTTTCAAGCTCGCTCCCTTCTGTGGGCTTTGCTCCCTGTCTCTCAATAAATTTTGGTGTGTGTTCTTCAAAAACACTTCAAATAGAGAAGACATCCTGAAAAATAAAATCATCACTTTATATTGACAGCAATTATTATAAAAAAATAAACCCTTGGAGGTTTTAATTACTAACGTTTAAACCTAAAGGCACTTAAAAACTATACCACAAAAATCAGTGGTTAAGAATCAATTCACCAGGGGCTGGGGATTTAGCTCAGTGGTAGAGCGCTTACCTAGGAAGCGCAAGGCCCTGGGTTCGGTTCCCCAGCTCCGAAAAAAAGAACCAAAAAAAAAAAAAAAAGAATCAATTCACGGGCTGGAGAGATGGCTCAGTGGTTAAGAGCACTGAATGCTCTTCCAGAGGTCCTGAGTTCAAATCTCAGCAACCACATGGTGGCTCACAACAATCTATAATGAGATCAGATGCCCTCTTTTGTATCTGAAAACAGCTAAAGAGTGCTTATATATAAATAAATCCTTAAGAAAGAAAAAAGAAAAAAAGAATCAATTCACAATTTAGTTTCTGTATATTATAATAGGTATCAAACTATCAGAGGGAGTTTTATAGTGAAAAATATTTGAACAAGATAAAGTCTACCTCTGCCAGTATCTGTGAAGTATCAGCTTCAGAGGTCTGTGACTCACCTTGAGAAAAGTTTTCCAAGAAATCTTCTCATAGCATTGTACTGGGTTCCTGAAGTAATCCTGAAGTGACCAGAATTTTCTGTACAGGTTGTAATCAATTGGAATAGAACTATAAAATAAATAATGTATTAAATCACTTAAATTATTTGACAGTCATATAAGTCTTTTTCCCTGGGCCACAAAACTTTTTCAGAAGCTCATAAAAAGTTTCTATCCCCTAAAAAGTATATATTAAAAAAAATGATATAAACTTTTAGAAACAGTCTGAAGGGATTAGAAAACCTCAATTGACCCTCTAATATACTGGTAGAGCCCCTGAATTTTGACATGGCTCTTTAGAATGAAAGATTAATGACTTTTGATCTTTCTTGCTGCTAGGAGTGGCTATGTGAAATTAGTTGGAAGAAGTCATATGTGCAATATGTGGGCCATGTTTTAACATCTGTGTTCTTGCACTTTAGGGAAAAGGACAAACATGCTGAAAAACAAGGGAGAAATGAGTTCCTAGGCCACCCCATGAGTAAGTACTATCTTTCTCCAGTAACTTCATTATTGTATTACTAATTCAATTTCCAATTTGGCTACGATACTATATATCAGGGGACCAGGGGATTCTTCCTAAGAAAAATGAAAAGTTATTGCTAGCAGAGAGAATCATGCAACCATTCATATGTTCATCTTTGTCTCAGGAACTAGAAGATCTACATATAATTTAATGTTTGACACCAATAAGAATCTTTTGTTTATTTAAGGGCTGGAGAGATGGTTCAGCAGTTAACAGCCCTGAGTGTCTTGCAGAGGACTGGAGCTCAGCTAGACAGCTACATTAGGCACATATGGCAGCTCAAAACTGCATGAAACTTCAGTTGTAAGTAGACACCTCTCTAGCCTCCTAAGGCACCTGCACTTGTGCACATATCTACACACAGATGCACATACATATAAAAAACAAACCCTTTTTTTAAAAAGGATCTTTTGGGGCTGGGGATTTAGCTCAGTGGTAGAGCGCTTACCTAGGAAGCGCAAGGCCCTGGGTTCGGTCCCCAGCTCCGAAAAAAAGAACCAAAAAAAAAAAAAAAAAGGATCTTTTGTTTTTAGCTATCTTTATTTGTGTGTGCATGTGTATGTGGGTTTCTGATATATGCTGTCTATGTGTGTGAGTGCAGGTACATGTGTGGACATTGGAAGACAACACATTGGGTGTAGGTCTTTGCTTTCTACCTTCTTCAAGGCAGAGACTCTGTTGTTTGCTGCAGTGTACAATAGGTTAGCTGATCTGTAAGCTTTCAGATATTCTTTTGTAGGAGCTCTGGGAGTACAGATGCATGCTATAGTGCCTGGTTCTACATGGGTTCTGAGGATTCAAACTTAGTTCCCCACAATTTCATCCCCTAAGTGTATTCCCTTACCCTCTGAAGAAGAATTTTATTGCAAGTTGCCAATCGTCATTTCCAACCTTCTTTAACTGGCTTGGTGGTGGGGTATCAGTTTCACATATTTTCTGTGGTACTGGGGGGGGAATTGAACTCAGCAAATACTTTGCCATTGAGATATACCCCCATTCTATAGTAAATTTTCTTTGGTTCTTTTTTTCGGAGCTGGGGACTGAACCCAGGGCCTTGCGCTTCCTAGGCAAGCGCTCTGCCACTGAGCCAAATCCCCAACTATAGTAAATTTTCAAGCAGTATCAATATACTGAGAAACTTTTATAGTTGAGGCATTAAAATACCTCCCACTTGATGGTTATAGTTCCCTTTGCTTGATATATGTTTTTATGGCTAAATGAGTTGGTCTTCTGATGTTGAGGGTTGAATCTAGGGTTTGTGTTTGCCAGGTAAGAACTTCACTGAGCTACCTCCAACTCTTTAATACCAATTTACTGTCGACTTGTACTATTCTTTAAAAACTTACAGATTTCCTATTTACCCACACAAGGTATATAACGCACATGCACGCATACTTGCACACTCTTGTGTGCACAATGTTATGGAACAGGATGTCCACAATGTGACAGGCAAGTACTCAAGTACTGAGCTTCATCCTTTGCTGCATTTGCTTTTTGTTATGTTCTGTTGTTTTTTGAGACAGGGTTTCTCTTTGCAACCCTGGGGCCTTGAACTCACAGAGATCCACTTGTCTTGCTTTCCTCTGCTAGGATTAAAGGCAACGTACCACTACTACCCCCAGCTTTTTTTTTTTTTTTTTTTTCCAAAAAGGCAGGTTTTTGCAATCTTTCCATCCACATAATGGAAAAAGAGAACTGACTGCTACCAGGTGTCCTCTGACCTTTGCTTTTGTGTTCTGGCACATGCATGTACATACACACTAAACAAATAAATCCACAAATGTAAAAGTACATAAACTTATCCATAGGGAAATTGTTTAAAGAGGATCTGGCATACTCTGAACCTTGGACCTTCCTACCTCAGCCTTCCCAGCAGGATGAGAATAGGATTATAGGCCTATACCAACAGGCCCAACTTATTACATTTGTAAGCAATAACAAATTAGAGGTAAGAGTTACTGTCTAACTCTGAAGTAAGATGCAGTCAAACCCAGACATTTCGATATGAGGCAGGAAGGTCTCTTGAGCTTAGAATTTTAAGAACAGTATGGTCAACAAAGGAATATTCATCATAATATGAACAACAAAACAATAGAATATTACCTAAGTATTTTAAACTAAATGTTTTAAAAAACAATTTTTTTAAAAAAAAGTGTTGGTTGGGGATTTAGCTCCGTGGTAGAACGCTTGCCTAGTAAGTGCAAAGTCCTGGGTTTGGTCCTCAGCTCCGAAAAAGACAAAAAAAAAAAAAAAAGTGTTGAACATTTTTGGTGTCATTATTTTGAGACAGAATCTTACTATATTACCCAAGGTGCCTGCAAATTCAGGGCAGTCTTATCCTCTAAGGTACTGGGATTACAGGTTTACATTAACATTCCTGGTCCACTGAACCATTTTACAGAATCTTATACATGAATTTTAGTATAAAAATATTTATTCAGGGGCTGGAGAGATGGCTCAGAGCTTAAGAGGATTGGCTGCTCTTCCAGAGGACCCGGGTTCAATTCCAAGCACCCACATGGTGGCTCACACCTGTCTGTAGCTACGAGTTCGAGGAAAAACAAAAAAAGAAGAACAAAACATTTATTTATTATTTGAATCAAATCTAAAATAGACTCCATATTATAAATTTATGAATAATGTTATGCTTTGTAATCTAGTTTTTTTTGGTGGTGGTAGTGGTTATTATTTTTACTTTTTGAGGGAGGGTCTCACTGTTCAGCCCTAGCTGGCCTGATACTTGCTATGTAGACTGAGCTGGCCTTAAAGGCATAGAGATCTACTTGCTTTAGCTCCCAAAGGCTAAGATTAAAGTGCCACCAAGTCCAGCCATGAAGTCAGCTCTCTTATTTTAGGTTAGTTAATAATAATAGTACAACAGTTTTACATGTAAGGATGTATATGCATTATGAGATCAGAAGAGGGCATCAGTTTCCCCTAGAACTGGACTATTATATAGTTGTAAGCCACCATGTGGGTGCTGGGAACCAAATCTGGTTCCTCTATAAGAACAAGTATTCTCAATAGCTGAACTATCTCTCCAGCAGCTAAATTCACTTCTTAAGGCTAACTGATAACTCAGTTACTCATGAAGAATTATAATTCTCCATACACTTTCTTCCTCCATTCATAAAATTGTTTACAATAGACAAGGATAGCTGAGTGCCTGATCCTATTTAAACAATATCCCCATGGTTGAGCTTATTTTTCTATCGATTGATTGATTGATTGTACATGTGCATATGTGTGCCATAGGATGAGTGGAGGGATCCTTGGACTTGTGGAAGTTAGTACTCCCCACCATGTGTGTCCTAGAGATCAAAGTCAGGTTGTCAGAGAGGGGAGCAGGCACCTTTACTCATGGGCCATCTTTACCAGCCCTTTGGACTAGTTTATGATCTCACAATAACAGACCTGAATGTACTCTACTAGGCTAAGCAGTAACTAGCTAGCAGAGTATTTCTGAGATCTATTTACACTTTCAGATAACTCATTATCTTAGTGCCTACTTCTTTTGCCTAGTGTTGCACAGGCAGACCTAAAGGTTCATTTTACCCATGATAGATCGGTGTCTATAAAGAGAGTAACCACAACTAGAATAATGAATACTGGTTAGAAAAATGCTAGAAAATGAAGAGATACTTTTCTGTGTGCTTTACGTTTTCCAGTGTTTCATTAGCAACTACCATGAAAAGTACTAAGTGCCTAAGTAGACTACTTTTTATCATCATCTTTCTGAATCCTTCAACAACCACAGTGAGTAGGTGGCATGGCTATATTTTAAAAGTGCAACTCAGCTGTAGGAAACCACTTGTTTAAGGCAATATGACTAGCAAGCAAGCCTAGAGTCAATACTTCTAAATGTTTCTTATGTGAATATATGAATGAATTTGAAATCTGGGATATCAGAAATACCTTTTCCTATGCAGACAGAGGAATTCCTTTTTGAACTTCTGGACAGCAATTATAGAAATTCTTTTATTTACAACTGACAGTATTGCCTATTGTTTCAGACATGGATGAGTACTATTCTGACAGCCCAGGAAGACTCTGGTCTTCTGGTCCCCATTCTCATCACAGCTTCTAAACTAGCACTATGCAACAAAGGCTCAGAACTCAAAGAGTAAGAAAAAGAGAAACGGAGGACTCTAATTCTTTACATGTCATTAAGTCAGTACACTTACCATGAGTACCAGGCCCATAGTTTAATGGAAGGAAAAAAACGAGGGGCTAAGGTTGCCATGGTTAGGGTATGTGTAAGATGGGCTGCTCAAACAGTTTTAAGTATTTGCCCATAATTTAGAAGGCAACTGATAACAGCCTACTAGTGACTCAGGATTTATTATTTTACTTAGCACACATAAAGGGATATATATAATAAAAACCTATAAGCATTACTTCCCCTCCTTGTCTGTATCTTCATTCCAGGATGTGATATGTCATTAAAGGGTTATCTATGTAAATCAGGAAATCAAAGCTCTAAAAACTTACCAAGTCGTGGGGGCTTCATCATCTCCCATTTCACCTTCTTCTACATCCATCCCTTCCTCTCTATCCTCAGTATGCTGAATAAAACAAAACAAAACCCATTCTGTCATCAAGTAGTCATTGAGCCAAAGATGACGTGTTATTTCTATATTGCTACACAACTATTATTAGGGAAGCCTAGTTACAGTAATTGTTCAGACCTAGAATCTTTAAGGCAATGGGCATTTTAGATGAGAGGAAACCAAGAGTAGTTTGACAATAACATAACATGGCCATGTGTAAAGGCACAAAACATGCCTTATTTTTCAAATATTGTTTTCATCACTGAAACAAATAGTATACTACTACTACTACTACTACTACTACTACCACCACCACCACCACCACCACCACCACCACCACCACCACCCTAACCACCACCACCACCACCACCACCACCACCATTACTACTAAAAGATAGACGCTAACATGGGTGTTAAGGCTGTAGAAAAATGCACAGGCCGTCTTCCCTTATCAGTAAGGGAAGTAATACTTATGGATGTACTTTTTCTGAGAAGTAACAACAAAATCTGAAATGCATGTACATTTTGGCTAAGCAATTTCACTTATCCTAAGGAGATATGTGTACGGGTTAGTAATTATACACACAGTTCACTCTAATGTTAACAATTTTTTTGTACTACATACTATTTGAGCTGGGCAGGGTAACACAAGCCAGCATTGGGAGATGAAGGCAGGAGGATCAAGAGCACAAGGTCATCTCCAGCTATACAGTGAGTTCAAGAGCAGCTTGGGCTATATGAGACCCTGACTTAAAATTAAAAAACAAAACAACACGAAACATGATTTAAAAGTGTACTAACAAGAAATTATTGTACATCCATTCTAGAATCTAATCTGTAATTAAACTGAAACATATCAGTTTAATAAAGAAAATGAAATTAAGAACTTTATATAGTATATCATCTTATTTAGGAAAAAATAACATTACTTTGTATAAGTATTCAAAAAAAGTCTTATAAGATTAGATAGTGAATATTAGGAGCGGTTATAGAAATAATACGCACTTACAGAAAACATGTAAAAACCATAGATAATGTTCAAAGTGGAAAACAACCTCCCTCTATAATTACCTTATAATTATGTCCATGAAAGAGCTGAGCACAACTTCTCTAACATCGACTTTAACAGAGGACAAGCTACTCAATAACATGATCTAATTTTGATTACAGTCAATATCCTTTGTATTCTAAATATGGTTTGAAATTTCTACACATAACACATATTATTTTAATGTGTTAAAAAAAATGAAGGACCAAATGCGATCTCTCAGCAGGTAAATTCATTTGCTGTGCAAGCCTAGTCACCCAAATCCAAACCTTGAGATTTACACAGAGGAAGAAGGGTAGGATCAATTTCACACAGCTGTCTTCTGATTTCTATGTGTCTGTTCCCTACATGCTCACATACACACAAACTAATAACAATTTTTAAATTTTTGGTGATTTAAAGGCCCTATTTATACCCATTATCTTAACAAAAACTTCTAAGAATGCTCTGTGAGAAGGTTTCTTATGAGACTTACCTTTTGACCCAGGGTGCTCTCCTGTTCATTTGTATTGAAAACAGTGATGTTTTCCAGGTTAAACTGACTTTGCAAATTAAGACCTAAGGAAAAGAGATTTTCATGCAAATGCACTGTCAGTTTTCTACCTGAGTATCTTGAGTACTAGAAATAGTCATGTGCTACTATACCAGGCTGAGTTAGTCCTTTTTATTCACAAAATTCAAAACAAATCCACAGAATATATAGTATTTAGAATTTTGCTAAAACATTTATTTCAGTTTGAGAGAATATAATTTATTAAAATACTATAAAGATGGCCAAATTATTTAGCTTTTCCTTGCTCTGCCTGCTGAGAGTGTCTAGACACAATAAATGTATCTTAGGTTCAGACCCTGGATTTTATTTAGGGCCCAGATCTTGGCTTTAACTACCATTCTGAAATAAAAAGCTCTCTGGAAAGTGGGCAACTCCAAGGCTGGGAAAGGAAACAGAGATGAGCCTGAGTAATAATATATATATATAAGAAAATCTGAAGGAGCTCCCAGTGGCAGAAACAGGAACAATGAGAGGAAAAAATTAATATATTGTAAAAGTCCACGATTTGCTGAAGAATCAAGCCCTGGACTCAAATAGTATGTAAACAAAAAGAGTGTTTTATTCTACTGAAGTCCAGCATGTTGAGGTATCCTGTTACTAAGACAGACAACAAATGAGCTCGCAGGACTGATTTAAAGTATATTAGGGGACTCTGGGGTAGGTGACCTTTATCTTGTTCCATCTCTAGGGACATTCCATTAACAGGGCATAGGGGCTGGAAACTGCTGCTGGGGAGGTCTGGACAATATGACATTATAATTCAAGGAATAAGTACCCACAGTTCATTTGGAAAGAGGTAACTAAACTAATATGCCAGTGAGAAGACAATTTTCCCTTATGGAAGGATCACCATTAATAACATAGAAAAAGTAAGAAAATTGCCATGATGGCCTAATAATATTCATATCAGGCAAGATCCACTGATGGATATTAGCAGACAAAGATTAAGGAGAAAAGAAGTATCTGTGTATTGTCTTAAAATACCCCTCCTCTTAAGAATTATAGATCACAAAGGGAAACGCTGCTATCCTAATATACAGGGACAAATAGGAGACACCATCTTAACTAAACAGTGAGTGATCCTAACCTGCCAGTATAAGACATGTCAACGTCAACTTCAAAGTGATGCTTTGAGAAGGTACAAAAGTTCCCTCTCTGTTCTTCAAAAGTCTAACTTCAATTCCTATGTGTCCAGTCACTAATGACAAGAAAGACTAAGGGACTGTGACTGGAAAGACTAGGAAACATGAAGATGAAATGTAACGTGGATCCTGGAATAAAAAAGGCAAGGGGTGATCAAGCTTCTGGAAAGAGTACTGTAGCAATGTGGATTTCTTAGTGTTAATAACTGTATTAGAGTTAGACACCAATGATATTACTTAATAATATTCAGATATCTCTATTAACCTTATAATTCCTGTCACAAAGAGTCAGATGTGAAACTCAATTGTTCTATTAGTAGTTTTTTGGACCAAAAGAAGAAGAAAAATCTAATAAATGGAGAAATCTCTTATTAAGCCATCCTCAACTCTACATCTTTAGGTAACAGTGAAAAGCTGTAACCTGGTGCTGAATTCTCTGGATGATGTTGAGAGTAACAGGCCCTGAGCTCAGAGGCACCATATACAAGCAATAAAAAACCCTCTCTAAAGAAATGCCCCCATCCTGGGGCTCAAAACTATTTTTCTCAAAAAACAAACAAACAAACAAAAAAACCAAAACATGACAGTTAGGAGAAACATAAGACATTTTAAGTTAAAAACAAAAAAAGACAAAAAAGATATTACAAAAATAAAAGACACTGAAATGATCAGTGAAATGATCAGATATAAACAAAAAAATGTTTACCTTATTTTAAATCTAGAAAACAAAGTTCAAAGTATCAACAGGGAGTAAAAGGCTAAAAAAGTGAAAAGACCTCTCAGAAATGAGTGTAATGAAGAGAGACAGATTAATATTAATATTCAGATAGGAAGGTAAGTAGGTAGAATAAAAGACAGGATACTTGTTGAGGTGTGATCTGTTGCTATGTACTGTAATGGTAAATTTTATACCCAATGTCTAGGCCTGCTAGTGAATTCTCTTGATTATAAGCTTTTGTTGTGCAAACCTTGTTCCTTGATTTAAAACAATTGGTTATATAAAATTGGCTACAGTCAATTACTAGCGGGATTAGAGGTAGGTGGGTTCTGAGTTACCTGGTTGGGGTGGAGAAGAGAGGGGAGTGAGGAGAGGCCAGGAAGAGGAGGAAGAACAAGAGGAGAGAAGGATGCCTCCATGAAAAACAGCAAGCATGGGATATACTGCTGGTAAGATTGCCAGGCCAGCAGTTAGAAGAGAAGATTAAGGATCACAACCTCCCTTCCCACCAGTAATTGTCAAACCCAAACAAAATAACTATAGTATGAATCTCATTTATTTTGTAAGCTAGTCATAAAGTGGTTGTACTACAGAAACAGTCAAAGAATAGATCATATATAATTGGAGATGCAAAAATAGAAAAAAAGGCATTTATAAAATGATAAGATGTAATCACTACAATTTTTAGAAAGTGGTAAAAGACATGAATCCAAATTTAAAATGTCAACAAATCCAAAGAATATTAGGTAAAAAGCAATCCACAATACACATATCAGAGTAAAATCAAAGAACATCTTAAAAGCAGTAAAAACATTCTCTTTCAAAAGTCAGACATCTGATTAGTCTATAGAACATAGGACGAGGGTCATAAAATGGCTTAGCCTGATAACATGAATTCAATCCCCAGGACCGACATGGTAGGAGGGAACTGATGCCTATAAGTTGTCCTTTGATCTTCATATATATACATGTACACACACACACACGGTTATAAAAAAGTTTAAAAAGAATAACAAAGAATGAGACTAGAAGATTAAGATTATTACAAATGAAATGAAATCTATCTAGTATCAACCTAGCATTTTAAAGCCACTGAACTAATACAAGAATTAAAGAGAAAATAAGATTTCATGAAAAAGATGTTATGTATGACAACAGTTCTTTGTGTGTTTGGTGTGTGTGTCAACTTGACATAAGTTAAAATCATCTGAGAAGAGGAAGTCACAGTTGAGAAAATGTCTCTATAAGATTGGCCTGTAGGCAAGCCTATATGGCATCTTCTTAATTAGTGATTAAAGGGGGAGAGAAGGGCAGCCCATTGTGGGATGTGCCACGACGGGCTGTGCTGCTCTAGTATCAGAGTATGTAAAAAAGGAAACTGATGTATTGTGTGTAGTATTGTGATGTATTGTGATGTATTAGGTATAGTAGTGGCTTTTAATCCTAGCACTCAGGAGGCAGAGGCAGTGAGTTCACGGCCAGCCTGGTCTACAAAGTGAGTTCCAGGACAGACAGAACTATATAGTGAGATCTTGTCTCAAAGGAGGAAAAAAGGCAAAATGAGCAAGCCATAAGGAGCAAGCCAGTATGTTGCACTACAGTTTGTGTCACTTCCTGCCTTTAGGTTCCTGCCTTGAGTTCTTGCCCTAAATTCTCTTAGAGATGGAGTGTGATGGGAGTTGGAAGCTGAAATAAATCCTTTCTTCCCCAAGTTACTGTTGATGATAGTGTTTATTGCAACATTAGAAATCTTATTACGACAAGTTCTGTACTAATGAAAAGATGAGGGCCTAAGAGATGGCTCAGCGGTTAAGAGCACCGACTGCTCTTCCAGAGGTCCTGAGTTCAATTCCCAGCAACCACATGGTGGCTCACAACCATCTGTAATGGGATCTGATGCCCTCTTCTGGTGTGTCTGAAGACAGTGACAGTGTACTTATATATAATATATAAATCTTAAAAAAAAGAAAAAAGGAAGAAAAGACTAAGGGATAATGACCACAGAAGGAAGTAGTATACACATATTAAGACTAAGCTAGAAATGACTAGGAAAGAGAAAACCTAGACCTAGCATGACAAGAAGAAAGCACACAAATCCACCATTAACATATTCTATAAGCTTACTATAGGCATGCACCATTGTATGTACATCATGTTTTAATACAATCATCACAATAATATATTAAAGGCAGGGAAAAACCAAATCAAAGAGATTAAAATCTGGTGCATCTGAATAGATCTAAGACAGGGAAGGCTCCAGTTTTGGAGCCAAGCAATGGTTCTATAAGTATTTGCTTCATCATTTCATTTATGTTACATACTTTGCAATGAGTTACATTTCACAATAGAACATTGTGAAATAGGGGCTGGAGAGATAACTGAAGTGGGGCAAGAGCACTTGCTGCTCTTACAGAGGACAAAGCCTCTACATAGGTGGCTTACAACCGCCTGTAATGCCAGCTCCGTGGGCAACATACACATGGTATGCATATATACATGTGCAGATAAAGCGCTCATAGATATGAAATATCAATTTTTTGTTTAAAAAATTCTAAAATTAAAGGAGTTAAATATAACTAAACAGCAATCACTGTAGGAGAAATGGAGACAGAATAGGCTTATATTATGAAATGAAATATAGACAAAATAGTTCATACCTACATATATTACTATGATTCAGTAGCACATTTTTAGTAAACTTGGAATTTCAGATTATATCATAGCTAGAACTGGTGAATTTACAAGAAAATAAAGCAATTTTCTAAGCTTTCAAAAATTTATGTTAAGTTTTCATATTATGACGATTTTACTCCAATAAAAACTGGGAGAGATTTCCTTAAAAAAGAATATAATGTATAAAACCTTACCTGATTTCTCGGATAGTGGAAAAAGTCTGGCCAAAAAGAGCTGAATTCTTCCACAGAAAACTGTATTCTGAGATTTAGACAATCTTCTGAGGAGATCTAACAATGTTCAGAAATGAATGTTGAAGAGAAGAGATGATTTTATGTTTATTATAATTGTACTTGAGTTTTTAACTATTTGTTCAGAATTTTTCTGAAGCAAGGGTTCTTAAAATGGAAGTAGCAGTTATTGTCAAAGAAAGTAAGTTAGAAACAAAGTTCTGTGGACAAGTCAGTGAAAGTGAATGATGAGTTTAATAAATAGGACAACTTAAAAACCAAGACCCTAATCTACCTTTAAGATACCTTCACTGTTAAATCATAATCCACCTATTCTTCTGGTCACAGTCACAGTTTTAGAAGCAGTAACTTAATACTGAATTACTTACCATTGCACATACGCAGTAAATAATTTTTGCCAGCAGAATAGAATGTATTCTGAAATTAAGACCAAAATTATTACTATACTTTGGAAGTTGCCCACTCCATTCAGTAAGTCATAGGGATTAAACTATGAAAGAGTACTAATATATAAGTCTGTTTCACTACTTTAACTTATTTCAAAGCATTTTCATTTGAATATGTATGACAGTATGTGTTGAATAACTAGTAAACACCTAAAAGTGTGTGTGTGTGTGTGTGTGTGCTTGCTTTACCTTTAAGATCTTTACTTTTCCTATATCTGATAGAGGGCTAATATCTAATATATACAAAGAACTCAAGAAGATAGACTCCAGAGAATCAAATAATCCTATTAAAAAGTGGGGTACAAGGGGTTGGGGATTTAGCTCAGTGGTAGAGCGCTTGCCTAGCAAGCACAAGGCCCTGGGTTCGGTCCCCAGCTCCGAAAAAAAGAAAGAAAAAAAAAATGGGGTACAGAGCTAAACAAAGAATTCTCAACTGAGAAATGTTGAATGACTAAGAAGCACCTTAAGAAATGTTCAACATCTTTACTCACCAGGGAAATGCAGATCTAAACATCTGAGATTCCACCTCACTCCTGTTAGAATGGCTAAGATCAAAAACTCAGGGGACAACAGATGCTGGCAAGGATGTGGAAAAAGAGGAACACTCCTTCATTATTGGTGGGATTGCAAGCTGGTACAACCACTCTGGAAATCAGTCTGGAGGTTCCTCAGAAAGTTGGACACAGTACTACCTGAGGACCCAGCTATATCACTCCTGGGCATATACCCAAAAGATGCTCCAACATACAACAAAGACACGTGCTCCACTATGTTCACTGCATCTTTATTTATAATAGCCAGAAGCTGGAAAGAACCCAGATGTCCCTCAACAGAGGAATGGATACAGAAAATGTGGTACATCTACACAATGGAGTACTACTCAGCTATCAAAAACAATGACTTCCTGAAATTCATAGGCAAATGGATGGAACTAGAAAATATTATCCTGAATGAGGTAACCTAATGGCTATTAGCCCAAAAGCTCAGATTACCAAAGATATAATCCACAGA
Source organism: Rattus norvegicus (assembly GCF_021556685.1). Taxonomy (NCBI): domain Eukaryota; kingdom Metazoa; phylum Chordata; class Mammalia; order Rodentia; family Muridae; genus Rattus; species Rattus norvegicus. The sequence continues at coordinate 1,220,812 of NC_141551.1, read as the reverse complement.
TCACATGAAGCTCAAGAAGAAAGACAACCAAAGTGCAGATGCTTCATTCCTTCTTAGAAGGGGAAACAAAAATATTCATAGGAGGAAATACAGAGACAAAGTTTGGAGCAGAGACTGAAGGAAAGGCCATTCAGAGACTGTCCCACCTGGGGATCCAGCCCATATTCAGCTACCAAACCCAAACAATATTGCTGACGCCAAGAAGTGCATGCTGACAGGAGCCTGATATAGCTGTCTCCTGAGAGGTTCTGTCAGAGCATGACAAATACAGAGGCGGATGCTCACAGCCAACCATTGAACTGAGAATGGGGTCCCATTAGTAGAGGAGTTAGAGAAAGGATTGAAGGAGCTGAAGGGGTTTGCAACCCCATAACAACAATACCAGCCAACTCCCAGGGACTAAACCACCGTCCAAAGAGTACACATGGACAGACCCATGGCTCCAGCTGCATATGTAGCAGAGGAGAAGCCCTTGGCTCTGCCAAGGCTCGATGCCCCAGTGTAGAGGAATGGTGGGTGGGGAAATGACCTCATAGAAGAAGGGGAAGGGGGTATGGATTAGGGAGCTTATGGTCGGGAAACCAGGAAAGGGGATAACATTTGAAATGTAAATAAAAAATATCCAATAAAAAAATTGTAAAAAAAATTTACATTCATTTATTTTATGAGTGTTTTTCTGCATGTATGTATGTATACCACATGTGTGTATGGTGTTTGCCCAAAGGTTAGAAGAGGGCATCAGATGGCCCTGTACTGGAGTTATGGATGATGGTAAGCCACCATGTGTGAGTGCTGGGAATTAAATCCAGGTTCTCCAAAGGAGTAACAAGTACTCTAAACTGCTAAGCCGTCCCCTAGCCTTCTTTATTTGAGACAAGTTCTCCCTGTGTTGGGCAGGCTAGCTTGGAACACAGCTTTCCTACCTACCTATACCTCATAACTTTACAATACTATGCCTGATTGAAAAGTTGTACTTTCAAATTACTTTAAGTTTTGTAGTTCAAAATTTTCTCTATATCTAATTCTTATTTAGTTCTCCCAAGAAAACATAATATATAATTTTTTCATAGGGACAAATGTTTTGGCAACCACCAATATTAGAATTACCAGCAAATAAAGCACAAACAAAATTGTCTTCTGAATTCTATCTCTACACTGCTAGTATTAGCAGGAAAGTAAACCAAGGCACTTACTGACTTCCAAGTGGCAACATTTTTTTCGACAAAAGTGAATATTGTGTCACACTGATCCAAAGGAAGGCAGTCCAAGACATCTCCCAATAGCACAAATGGTGTGGACGCAGTACAGACACCTGCAAATGGGGTACAAATCAATGAAGAGCTAGTGACACTGCCTTCCGACCCAAGAAAAAGAATCCAAGGACAGGCAAATTACAAAGTAATAATAAAGTGAAAGTTACTATATGCCTCTAAAATCAATAACGAATGTTTCAGTCATCAACTGTTTGACATTGAATAGAAGTTCAATAAGTATGTGTCAAGCTGAATTAAACCTATTTATGGACAAACTGGAAACCCAAAACAAAGTATTACTAATAATAATCTCTTCAAAAATAAGACTTTCCCTTGCAGAAAATTGTATTTAAGCCTTTATTTGCAGCTTAAATAGAGAAGTCCGTGTTTTTCTAAAGTTCTAGGCATAGCTCCCAGTTTGTAGTAAAGACATCACCAATCTTAAGTAATATAGTAAGTCAATGAGCTAAGCACATATTATAAATGGAGGAACAGGTGAGGAAAACTGTTTACTGAATAAACAAATGAATAACTAATAAACAGCTTACACAAAAGTTTAGTAAGTAAATCAAAATTGAGGAAGTTAGATTTACAAAACAGCTCACTTTGACACTGGGAAACCATTTTTACCTTGTGTGCTCTAGGTATATAAAGCATCAAAAGAATGTGATACAAATGATACTTAACAGGTTCAAAGGCCATCTTTGCATATATTATTTAAATTAATCAAATGAAATTTGAACCATAGGGTTAAGAAATATTGATGAACTGTTTTTCATTTCACTTTCTGAAAATATTTAACAAGATCTTATCATGTATCAGGCTCTATGTGCCTATGTCCTGTGTTTAAAGTCTTAAACCAATCTTATACTTGTATGGCACTGATATATTTTTACAGAAGATTTATTTATTTTATATGTATGTGTATATTCCTGAGTATATGTATGTGCACCCCACATGTGCAGAGGCCAGAAGAGGACTTCATATCCTATGAAGCTGGAGGTATAGGTAGTTATGAGCTGCCTGTCATAGATGCTGGAACTGAACATAGGTCCTCTGCAAGAGCAGCAAGTAATCTTAGCTCATGAGCATCTCCCAGCACCCCACTGCTGTTTTTCTTAATAGACCTCTTCCTAGTTTTTCTGCTAGCAATCTACCCCAATGCACTTACTGTTCTAAGGGTGTCTATCCGTATGAGATACACTGGTCTTTAAACTAACCCACACTTTTTTTTTTTTTTTGCCATTCTCATTTCATACAATTTTCTAGCTATGCTGAACTTGGTCTTTGTATAACTATCTCCTCTATTTCTGGCAAACTTAATCCCTTATGTTCCTATTTGTAGGCCAGATATTCCTTTTTTCATTTTGTCTTATTTTGTCTCAAATTTCTGATTGTCCTGATTCAGCCTGACAAGTGCTAGATTATAGGTAGATGTTATGGATCCCAATTCATCTTCCTTTTTAAAATTCTTCCTGATTCCTTTAGATTTTAATTTAGAGAGCCACGTTCACTTCATTATAATCAACACACTTTAACCACAGCACTTATAGCACAGTAACAGTCACACATTTCTGTCCTCCATTAACCTCTAGACTCTTACAGGTGGGCTCTACAATTTACTCATCACTGAATCTCCAAATCTTAACATAGTACTATGCATACAATAAGTGCTCAGTAAGTATTTGTACATGGTTAAAACACCTGAAATACAAGGAAATTGCAAATGTACATGACATGATAGAGATGAGAAATAAGTATGAACAAATTCTTGGCAAAGGTAGAAGTCAATGAACAGGGGGCTGTGAATGTAGGTCAGTGGGAGAAGAGCATGCATGAGGTGCTAATGCTTGGTCTCTAGCACCACACATAAAGAATGAACAAAACTAGACAGAGGTAGAGGTATCTTGAGATTCTTAAATAAAACTGGTCAGATATAAAACAACTTTAAAAAGAAAGAGAAAAATACTTACTTTCTGTTACTCCCCCAATGGCAAGAGAAATAATAGCTAAAACGTTCTCACATGCTGAATGATTTATCTACCAACAGAGAAACAATTTTATTTAGAAGCAAGAATTTGGACTAATTTGTTAACAATAAAGACAAGTTCTATGAAATTAAGCAGTAATACATTCAGGAATAAAAATATCTTACACAAAGTTATTTTGTAAGATGAAAAACCATGAACACTATAGAAGTGTGTCAAGCAGTAAAGAGTGAGTCAATCAAAATCCAGTGGGCTCGGGAAATGTTAACTTTTACCTGACTAAGGTTTTAAGCTTATTGGGTATAGAAGTTCTAAGGCTGTGAGTAAGTCAACAGCAGGACAAAAGCAGGGCCTGGCTTGAATCCATGTTAACCCTGGAGCATTAGCTGAGGGCCTTCTGTAGGAAGGTGACTGCAACAGTGAGCACTCTGACTGCTCTCTGTGCTGTTACACGGCACCAACAGAATGTTACTGCTCTTCTTACAAACAGAACTGAAGCTCTGAAAGAAAAGGGACTTTCTCAGCACCTCATAACAGAGAAGTGATGAAAAAAAGATTTTTTTAAGTCTGAAAAAGTGATCACTTGGTCTGACCCAAAATTATCTGAGAAAAAGGGGGGATACTATTATATTATGGCCATCAGAAGAGAATCTATCACCACGGGCCCCAATTTCTCCTTAATCAAAAATAAATGTTAAAAATTTTTCTTTCATTCAGGATCCCTGCTAAAGGCAATATTTAGATTCTTCATGGTTAAATTTCATCAGCAAAGTTAAACAAGCCTTAGTTACTTATGTATGTTTATAGCTGAGGAAAATCCCACAAGAAAATGAGGACATGTAATCCTCACTCTGGCTTAACATCCTTGAACTAGACTGCTTATGCCTTTACACAGTGTGTCATCATTTATCTAACAAAGTGAGAGTCTACTTTTAAAAAAATGTATTTTGTATACCTGTGTGCATTCTGTATGTGTATGGAGGTCAGAGGACAATTTGCAGGAGTTCTCTCCTTCCAACATCTAGGTTCTAGAGATCAAAGTCAGGACATGGAGCTCTGTAGCAAGTGCCTTGACTTGCTGGGGCATCTTCCCAAGTCAGTCTTTACTTCTTGCTCTTTAAGACTGAATGTCAAAATTTTTCTTATCATCAAAACCTTAAACTGTACCTGAGCTATCAAGAGCCTAAATTAGGACTATCCTACTCAATACAGCTTCTAAAGGCAGAGTGTTCATGCTCAGAAAACATGTCATGAAACATCCATTCCAACAATAAAGCAATTTCTAATAACATGACTTATTAACTGGCCAGCAAATTTTAACAAATAAAGAGGGAAATACTTACAATTTCTTCTTCCAGAACGCCTCTGAAAGCTTGGTCAAGGGTACATTTTTTTTCATTTTCACTATTAAAAACATAAATACCTTCATTTCACAAACAGTTCACTATTATAAACATTCATAAAGTCCTTTTTATGAACATTGCACTTTACCTGCCAGGTAACTGACTGAAGGCATTCAACAATGGCTTGATAGTTTTGTTATTCAAGGCTTCTCTGGTAGATTTCTACAAAAATAAAAATGACAAGTAAATAAAAAGCTTTTGTTGTTTATGAAAATTTACTGTTCATTAATTATAAGTCTTTCTAACTAAAAAAATGTTTTTAACTAAGAAACATTTTCTGCCAGTCATTTTTATTAACTTTTGTTTCTAATGCAACTTAATGATCCTGATCTTTGTCACATGAAACTGGCAAGAGCTAATTTGACATTTGCATCACAGGTTCCCCTTTCCTATATATCATATCCATGCACACTTCCTGCTTTAAAAAAAAAAAAAACTTGCTAAGTTTAATGGGGCATCCTGCAACCAGCACTGGAAACAATCAGCTTAAGGTCAACCTGAATTCTGAGTTCCCAGCCTAGCTTGGGCTACATAACAAAACCCTGTCTAAACAACACCAATTCAGTTTGGTTCATGAATTACATGTTTGGTTTTCAAATGTTGTAGCTCCCTTAAGACCTACTTCCCACATTACTCTATGGTTACCAGCCTTACACCCACTCTCTAAAAATACACTGAAGCATGGCTGTGTTTAAAGACATTTCCTATCAATCTCATTTCAGCATGTTCACATTCTCACGCTGTTCTTTCTATCTGTTCATTCAAAATCTATATATTCTTTCAGATTCAGCTCAAGGCCTACTACTTCCAAGCGTTTTGCTCAGCTGACACAGTACCAGGGAAATCTTAAGGATGAATAAATAAATGATTGTCTTAAACTGGCCATAATTTATACAGGACAAAAATATTGCATATATTTGGAAAGCTGTCTTATTACTTCATAAAGGCTTCGATGTGTGTTAAGTGTCCATTACTGGCTCCATCACTAGGTAAGTTGAATAACCTGGGGTTCATTCTCTTTTTGATTCCCCACCCTCACCAGTTAAAATGAGTGGCGCTGCAGATAGATCCTTGCTATTATCAGTGGCAGTGGCACTGCATGGGAACTTATTAAAAAATGCAGAATCTAAGCAGGGCAATCTAGTACGCACCTTTAATCCCAGCACTCAGGTGGCAGAGGCAGGGAGACCTCTAGTTCTAGGACAGCTAAGGCCTCACAGAAAACCCTGTCTCCAAACACCCAGAATCTCTGGCTTAATGAATAAGTATCTTCATTTCACAAGATCTCTACATGGCAATACCACACAGCAAAGCCGAGAACTACTAATCTAAATGATCCCTAATTAAACAGTGCTGTAGTTCAGTAGTGGAGTTCTTTGCTTCTACTCCCAGGACTGAGAAAAAGGGTCGGAGGGAGATGTTCCTTTCAGGGCTACTGTAACAGAAGAAAACGTCTCTAATGACATAAGCAAGGCATAATCTTTCAAAACCAAACACCTTGCAAAGCAGAAAATGGTTAAAACAACTACTGATTATGAAGAATCTCTTTTCTCTCACATAAGTTTCCTTCTGGCATCAGTACAATTACCTAAACACAGTTACATATCTAAGTCGAAACGTGCATGTAATCTTAGTACAGATGGTATAGATTATGGGCCCAATAGCTTATAAGAGTGTTCTTTATACATATATTGCTGTGATGGACAACAGAAAAAGGACCGTGGACTTAAAGTCAGAAAAACGAGAAAAGTCAGTCAACTTAATTTTGTTTTTTGAGGGGTTAGAGGTGTCTTAGTTTCTAGCTCACGCACTAGAGACAAAAAAAAAAAAAAAAAAACTTTTAGTGTTACTCTGACACATAAACCATCATAAAGTGTTTCCTAAATGCTCAACAACCTTTTCCCAAACAGGCAAAACGAAACAGCAGCTGGTAACTCTTCGGAGTTGGTAACCCTTCCCAAGGTGATCAGTTTGCCTCTTCCCGGTTAGGAGCTCCTTATCCATCTCTGGATGAAATGAGCAAGACGAAGGGGGGCTAAACTGACTAACTGACTGCTAGATTAGCCACCAGGTAGTGTAGGAGGCGGGGCGGAAACAGACTTCAGGGCTCCTGCCCGAGAAACCTGCTCCGCCCAGCTAGATGAGCTGAAGCTGACTGAGCTAATCTATGGGTGAAGTTTCCATGCTCGCCCGCAAGAAAACGGCAAGAACCAGGGATTCGCCAGCGGAGGGGCAGAGGACCCACAGACGAGTAGTCAGTGTGCCTTTCCCTTAATGTCAGTCCCGGAAAGGGCCAGGAGCAGACCCAGCTGTGAAAATCCTTCGGTCTCTTGGAAATTTTCAGCGAGAGAAAGGAAAAGAATAGAACCAGGTCAGAACCACGGCCGTCAGCCCCCAAGCTCACCGTAAACCGCGTCCGCGCCTCGGGCAAACTGAAAAGCGCCGGCGTCGGAGACATCTTGGTTGCGCGTGCCCACCACCGTACTGCGGCTCACAGTGATGACGTCAGGTTGGGAGCAACGAGACGGCCCGGCACACACAGCTAGAGTGGCCAGCGGTGATATTCTCCGGTGCAATCTGGCTCAGCCGTATGACTCATAGGCCGGGCTCTGGGACCACACTAGAATGGAGCGGTCTAGGGTGTCTCGCGCAGTCAGCTCCGCCCTGGGCACAGACAAGGCTGGTTTTCTCGGCAGACGAATGACGGCTTGGTGCAGTTTCAGGGGCGGCACCGGAAGGTAGCGCTCGCGAGAAGCCAGTTTGCCTGAAGAAGCAGACGCACTGTGGCAGCACTATCTTGTTACTTCAAGGGCTGTGATGAATTTTGAACTGATACATCTTTCTTACTGCTTGGAGGATGCTTAGCCTCAGAGAAAAATGGGGTCAACACATGAAACAGTTGAAAGATGGGTTGAGAAAATTTAAAGGGCGGGGGGAGTAGGATCTTAAATGGGATGGAGATATGGATTGTAGCAGCTTGAGCTCTGAATTATTTCATGTTCAAGTATAGCTCTACCCATCCGTCTAAGTTGCATGAACCCAGTAAATCCTTTCTATAATAGCCTAATGCTATTAAAAGTTAGACTTGATCTCTTATCAGTCTCATCTGATTAATGCAAGAACTGAGGGGCAATTCATTTGCAATTACTTAAATTTCCTTTTCATTTTTCAAACTCAAAATGAATTTGGGCCACAGACGTCCTGAATGGGATCAACTGATGATCCAGGGTCCCCATGAGCCTAATGAAGTTAGTAGCTGGATTTGCCTCTAAGCAGTACTTTGTGAATCTATACATAGGGTGAAAGCTGAATTCAGTGGACGTGGATGAGAATATGAATCTTATCCCCACACTGACTGGAGAGATACAGTGAGAGTCTTTTCTAGTGTTACATTACTAGTGGCTCTAATGTCAGCCGAGCAGTTGTAGAGAGAAAAAAAAAAGATTATTATTTTAGTCTGAGTTATCACTGAACACTGAGTTCTTCTGTCCAGGTAATTTACTCTGAAGGTTTTCCAAGGAAGAAGGGCAGTGGAACTGGGAACAATGAAACAGAAAAGCCAATGTATAAGGTATATTTTTAGGATTGGTCAATTGTGTTAGGTTTTTTCTATAGCTGTGACAAAAATGCCTGACAGGAATAACATATGGGAAGAGAAAGTTATTTTGTCTCATGGTGCAGAGGATATCATCTGCCATGTGGCTGGAATGGAATGGTTCATGGAAGTAGGAACTACAGCACAGCTGGTTGATATTGTCACAGATCAGGAAGCATAGAGCACAAAGCAAGTAGGGCCAGGTTGTAACCCTTAGTGGTCTGTACTTAGTGGCCTAAATCCAAAATCTAAGGTTCCACAGTCCATCAAAATAGTGCTACCATTTGAGGACCTGGTGTGCAAACACATGAGCCTGTGGGGGACATCTGAATTCAAACCATAGCACTGTTTGGGTGACTGGGATTCAATTTTTGTAAAAGTAACTTTTATTTACCTGATGTGATTGTCATCTCTGAGACTTACTGTTGAATAAGCTCACCCTTTCTTGTTCTTTCTGAACTCTGGCTAGCTAGTTCAACTTAGCTGCTCTGGCTCAAATTCTCCAAGCTGACTAATTCAATCTGGCTTCCCTCAGCTTCTTAGTGAATTGTTCTGCTTGGCCTCAAACTAATGCTGGCAATTTGTCCTAATCTTCTGGCTCCTTATTCTCTGGGCTCAACTGCCTCTGCTGACTTGTGCCGAACTCACGAATAAACTCAACTCCACTACCCTGCACTGATTCCCAGTTGACTGAACTCCTCACTCACTCAACTGACTGACTGACTCCCTGTGCTGCTCTTAAATAGCTTCCATGAGAGTGAGCATATCCTATCTCTGACTCATTTTGTCAAATCTTTCTCTGATTGGTCACTTTATCCATCAATTAGATGTAAATATTTGGGATTAAAGGGCATGACTATATTCTAGCTAGATCACACAGATCTAAAACGTCTTTGAATGTGATCAGAGAAGTCGTGTTGCTGGATTAAAATTCCTGTACAATTTTACTGAGACCTTTTGAGAGGCTGTATTTAGTACACCATTATATGATTTGTCCAATGGGAATGGGCAGCCCCTTTAAGTATAAATTATGATGGGAGATGGGTTTGAGGATGCAACTCGTGTTGGTAGAGTGTTTGCTTATCAGTGGTGAAGCCCTGGGTTTGATTGGCTATATAGTGAGTTCTAGGCCAGTCTGGGCCACGAGAGACCCTATTTCAGAAAACAAAGTAGTAAAAATAAATTATGCTGATTAAATCAGATGTCAAAACATGGATAGATCTAGCTTAATATTTATATGACTTGGGAAGTTGAGTATTTAAGAACAGTAATTCAAGAATATGCAGGATGTGATGATGTGTGCCTATAATTCCAGGTACTTAGATAAGTAAAGCAGGAAAGTTATGAACTTGACACCAGTCTGGGATATATAGAAAGACCCCCTTGTTTTCAAAAAGGTAAAATGAATACATATAATTTTAGGAAAGTTAGATGACAGTATTACAGCTATCATAAACATAAAATCCAGACTGTTTGATATCCTTCTGTAAGCATTTCCATATTTTAGCTGTGTATTCCTTTATCCATGCAAAAATGGTTTTGTACTATTTTATCAAGGCTAGAAAGATTTGTGATTCATCCATGACTTATCTGCAGCTTTTGGTTTTAGTAGTGTTTCTTGGTCCAAGGACTGCAGCCATTTGGTATCTTCTAGTATTATTAGCACCTGACATCTACAGCCAGAGCTGGCCCAGCTAGACACATTTGTAGCCCCATTGGAAAACAATAATATCAACCAACCGAACCCCACCAGAGCTCCCAGGGACTAACAACCAATGAGTACACATGGACAGATCCATGACTCCAGCCTCATATTGTCCAGCATCAATAGAAGGAAAAACCCTTGGCCCTGTGAAGACTCATTTCCCCAGTGTAGGATAATGCCAGGGCAGTGAGGTAGGAGTGGGTAGGTGGGAGTGGGAGCATCCTCATAGAAGCAGGGGTGGAGGAATGGGAGGGGGGGAAAGGGGATAACATTTGAAATGGAAATACATAAAATATCCAAGAAAAATAAATAAATAAATGTTTCTTTAAAAAATGAATGGATTTCATGTCATAAAGATCACTTAGTATCATTCTTGACTGGGTGTGGCAGAAGCAGGCAGATCCCTGGGAGTTCACAGCCAGCTTGGTTTACGTAAAGAGTTCCAGGCCAACGAGAGCTACATAATAAAGCAACCCTGTCTAAAAATAAGGTTTAAAAAAATATAAAGGAATAGTTACAGTGTAAAAGGACAGAAAAATACTCAAGCAAGTTTCACTCATGAGAAACACCGTACTACCAGATAAACATTCATTATGTTATTCTTGATTTATTGTACTTTGTAAGGTGATCAGGGTTTTGTTTTTTGTTTTGTTTTACAGATGGAATATTTGTGGTAGCCCTAACTTGAACAGCTCTCGGAATGATTTCCCCCTGCAGTTTGTTTTCACTTTATATGTCTGACACTGTTTATTGTCTTCCTGGGGAGGAACACACATGGGAGTGTGCCTCTGGTCTGATCTCTCCTTTCATTTTCACATGGATCCTAGGGATTGAACTCACGGCCAGGCTTGTGTGGTATACAGTCTTACCTGCTGAGGCACATCTCTGTCATATTGATTTTCATAAATTTTTACATTATTTTCTGCCATGGTAATCCGGAATGACTTTGTTTTTAATGATTTTTAATAAATGTTTAGTTTTAATCCATAAATGTGTGTTATTGCCCCACAAATCATATATTCTTTAACACAATATTGAAATTAAATAAGCAATGAATGCTTAAATGTTCAAGTCAATAGAGAATAGCATTAAGGCTTACATGGAGTGACTAAGCTTAGTAAGGAAAGTTTACTAAAAAACGGAGATTGACCCAAAGTGGGGCTATGGTCCAGCTAGGCAAGTTGTAAATCCAAATTAAAATTTGTTGAAGGAAATTGTTATTCCAGTAAACATACAAATAGAATTGAGATAGGTTTATTTATTATTGATAAAGTGGAAGGGTCTATAAAGAATTTCATATCTGCACAATACTTCATCTCGGAGGGTAATCACAAAATTACCTAAATCTTCAATTCTGTGAGTTCTGAAAGGGAAAGAAGAGATTGAAGTTAGCAGAGATCAGTTATGGAGGTTTAAGGAAAGAGGCTAGCTAGTCATTTGATTTAATGGTGAAAGGCAAAATAGCAAGTACTTACATAGAAGCTACAGCAAGTTACCCCGGTAATTTGATTAAGATGATAAGGTGGCTGCACTCCACAATAATTTTCAGTGGCAGAAAATCATATCCAGGGCGCTTTCCTCAGTAGAGATACAGCAATTCTTGACCATAAAGGAAAGGGAGACTTTCCTGTTAGTGGCTAACATAGCTGATGCCTTCTAATTGCTCATTTACCATTCTCTCTCTCTTTTTTAAAGATTTATTTATTATGTATCCAGTGTTCTGCCTGCATATATGCCTGAAGGCCAGAAGAGGGCACCAGATCTCATTATAGGTGGTTGTGAGCCACCATTTGGTTGTTGGGAATTGAACTCAGGACCTCTGGAAGAGCAGCCAGTGCTCTTAACCTTTAAGCCATCTCTCCAATGCCACCATTCTCAAAATAAATAAATAAATAAATAAATAAATAAATAAATAAATAAATAAATAATTCAGGATAACAGTACACCTGTCTATAATATGATTCTCTCTTCCTGTCTCTGTTCCCCCCGCCCCCCCTCTCTGTCTCTCTCTGTCTGTCTCTGTCTGTCTCTCTCTCTCACACACACACACACACACACACACACACACACACACACACACACACACACATATTTGCTGGGGACTGAACTCAGAGCCCTATGTGTAATAAGCTGACATCCTACCACTGAGCTCCACCCCAGTTTCTACTTCTCAGCAAAAAATTCCTGTTCTTGCCTATAAATGACCTTCTCAGTCAAGAGCTTTGATGATGCTGTACAATGAAGTTGATATTTTCATATCTGTTAACAGCAGCCATTTTGTAGCCTACAGATGAAGAAACAATTTCAACTTTCTTTTTTTCTTTAAGTTTTATAAACATTTAATTGGGGCTGGCTTACAGGCTCAGAGTTTCAGTCTATTATTATCAAGGCAGAAGTGTGGCAGCATTGCAGCATCCAGGTAGGCATGGTGATGGAGGAGGTGAGTCCTATACCTTCACCCAAAGGAAGCCAGGAACAGACTGAATATCCCCAGGCAGCTAGGAGGAGGGTCTCCACAGTGACACACTTCTTCCAACAAGGCCACACCTTTTAATAGTGCCACTCCCTGAGCCAAGTATATGCAAACCATCACATTCCACTGCCTGGCTTCTATAGGCTTGTTTAAACACATGAGTCTATGGAGGCCACACCTAAACTTAGCATAATAAAAAAGTACGTTTACTTCAACTTCCAAAGTCTCCCCCGTCCATAGCAGTATCAACAACGTTAAAAGACCGAAGTTCAAAGTCTCTTGCAACATCCATCAAATCACTTAACTGTACTGCCATAGTTAAGACAGGCAACCAATCTTAACACATTCACCCAAGGGAAGCCAGGAACAGAGTGAATATCTCCATGCAGCTAGGAGGAGGGTCTCCACAGTGACACCCAATTTCAACTTTCAAGTAACATTATTAAAGATGAGTTGGGGGTCTGCATTCTGCCTCAGGGCATGGCTGCTTGGAAGGCGAAATGCAGGGAGCTTGACTGTGCGAATCCGATGTTGTAGTCGTTGGGTGCTGGGTTTCAGGGAAGTGCCAAGACACAGCTCATGGGGTGGGAAAACCCAGTCTGAGATGTGGGAAAACTGAAGCTGGGGTTATTAGATCCCCGGGCACCCAGTTATGCATAGGATGTCTCACAGAGGAGTTGGGAACGAAGTGTTGGGGGTCCCCAGGCCTGTGATGAGGCTGGGGCCACGGTGGTTCTTAGACCCTAGGACATCTAGGTGCCTCTGAGAGTCACAGAAGAGCCAAGAACAGAAGAGGGGGATGCAAGCTGAGGACGAGCCTGGGCCTGGGGGAAAGAGGGAGCTTTGTCTTAGTGCTGCAGTGATTGTCGTTAGCTATGGCTGGGAGAACAGAGAGGCCTATGGGAGATTAAGCTGCAGCTCTGTAGGCGAAGACCTCCATGTTCCCCATGGCACTGGTAGATGTAAGAGACAGCCTTTACTTCCAAACTGTTTATTGGTTGTTCATCGAGGAAAATGGATTCGAACCAACCTCTGAGGGTGGACCAGAGACTAAATGCCCTTTGCAGGGAGGAATGTACTGGAAGGGTTTATTGGCTAAACCCTCAGGGCCTCTAGGTACCTCATTAGCATGTAGAATTCTGGTATGGGCCCACATGACTACGGGTCACAGTTCCTTTTGTGGAAAGTATGGCATGTGTTCTAGGCCAGGAATTTGGCAGGGAGTATGGTGGTGCCTACCGTCTCAGGTGTGTACCCACTAAGTTTCCAGGGTCTCAGACCTGCTCTACCCACCAAGCTTCTTGGCATGGTTTACTGTTCCATAGCTCCTCCCTTTTGCTTTTATAAAGGAGAGGTGTCATTGGCATGACTGTCTCTAATTTGTCGTGAAAATTTTGGGTGGGGGTGGAAGCATCCCACAACACAGGCTAGAGATGTAGCACAACATAAACCAGAGGGGTAATGTGGGGTGGAGGCTAGGTGGACAAGGGGTTATTAAACTAATTAATTGTTCAGTAGATTGTACAATTTATCAGGACATTAACATTTGTTTTAAACCTCTAACTAATCTACATAGACATCATGTTTTCCTTACTATCATATAAAATTCCCCAAGTTCGATAGCCATTTGGCTTTGGCAAGAGAGTTCAGCTGTCACTGGGAGGTCCCAAGTCTGTCATCCGTGGGTCTAAGCTGTCATCAGTCAGATATGATGTCTGGATGAAGGCAGCATCTGGCCTGTGGTGGCAGTGTTTTCTTTTCTTTTGTAGAGATAAACCTGTAGAGTAATCATAACAGAGGAGCAGAATCCCAGCAGAGGATGTCTGCACAGGGTGGGTAGTGTGTGTTACACCTGTCGTAGTTTGCTTGGGAGCACATTATGGCTTGTTGTTATGGTCTTAGATAAAGCAAGGGCATTTGAGGAATTTAGTTCTGGAAGGCATCCTTTAAGTGGGGAGTTACCTTTGTTGTATTAAGGAAAAAAGAGGGAAGAGTGGAGAATTTATCTGCTTTGGATGGCAAAGGAAGAAAATTCCATGTTCATTATATATCTGGGCTAGACAGTAACTGCTTGTCTGAAAGGAAACTGGTTGTTAATTAAGGATTAAATAATGGTTATCAGCAAAACAAAAAATGGTTGTTTGAACTGTGGGAGGAGATTAAATATAATTTCGAACCTTAAAAGAAATTTTAACCAAATTGAAAATTTTAAGGACAATTTTAGGTTAGAAGGCACAAATGCTAGGGAGAAAAACATTTAAATAAAGAAGTATGGAAACTTTGGGTTAAAAGACATTGTTTTAGGTGTACCTGTTAGGGAGAACAACAAGCATTTAAACAAAGAAGGCTGAAAAGTTTTGGGTTAAGGGTTACAGGTGTGTGTTTGTGTGTGTGTGTGTGTGTGTGTGTGTGTGTGTGTGTGTGTTTTCAAATTCTCAGCTGCAAGATCTTATCTACTGTCTTTTCATGGTGGGCTCTTTTCGCCTAGGTGCAGGAAGGAGAGGCCTGCTCTGCTATGCTACAGCTGTGTACCCTAGCCATCAGGTCCTCCCCCCATCCCCACTTGTTTTTTTCTTGGTTGATATACCCTAAAAGTAAAGGAGAAAGAGAGGAAGCATAAGAACTTGGTGACACCATATTAGCAGGGCTAGAGAGAGTAAGAGGCACCCGTAGTTGCAGCAGCAGCAGCAGCAGCAGCAGTAGCTTAGGTGGGTAGTGGGAAAGAGTAAGTGTGTCAGCTTTTCGGTGCACCATGAAGCTCTGGGGTTGGGCTAGGGCTGGTGGGGTAAGACAGAGAGCTCAGGGCACAAGCTGTGTGTGTAGCAGTCCTTGCTGTAGGGTTGGGGGAAGGGCAGAAAGTGGAAGGGGAGGCGAGTCACTATGGTAGCCGAGTGAATTAAGTCCAAAATTAGACCTGTAGATTGTAGCTAAGAGTCCGAGGGGCGGGGAGCCAGGAGTGGAGCTTGTTTTACGTGGAGTTTGGATGTGGATCTGAGTGTGTCACCTGCTGGGATATGCTTCATCTGGGTGTGCTGCATGTTGTGGGCCAGTCGTGGAAAGTGTGGTGTATGTTCCAGGAGAGGAATTTGCCATGGAGCAGGGAGACACCTTCCTCAGGTGTTTTTGGAGTCTCAGATCCGTTCTCTACCCACCAAACTTCCTGGCATGGTTTACTGTCCCACAGATGAGCATGTTGGAAAGACTTATTTGCTGTACATGCTGATTCCTCATGTATCTTGGCAAAGAAAAGTGAAAATATTATGAAAAGGTTTCATATTTTTTCTTCTTCCATTTTTATTAAATTGGATATTTCTTGTTTACATCTCTTTCTTTTCCCCATCTTTATTAACTTGGGTATTTCTTTTTTTTTAAATTTTTAATTTTTTTTATTTTTAGTTAAAATATTATATCATTTTCTGATTTTTTCCAGCCCATTTTAAAAATTTACATTCTGTTTTTTTCTCCATCTTTATTAACTTGAGTATTTCTTATTTACATTTCGATTGTTATTCCCCTTCCCGGTTTCCGGGCCAACATCCCCCTAACCCCTACCTCTCCCCTTTTCTATAGGTGTTCCCCTCCCCATCCTCCCCCCATTATCGCGCTCCCCCAAACAATCACGATCACTGGGGGTTCAGTCTTGGCAGGACCAAGGGCTTCCCCTTCCACTGGTGCTCTTACTAGGCTATTCATTGCTACCTATGAGGTTGGAGCCCAGGGTCAGTCTATGTATAGTCTTTGGGTAGTGGCTTAGTCCCTGGAAGCTCTGGTTGGTTGGCATTGTTGTTCATATGGGGTCTCGAGCCCTTTCAAGCTCTTTCAGTTCTTTCTCTGATTCCTTCAACGGGGGTCCCATTCTCAGGTCAGTGATTTGCTGCTGGCATTCGCCTATGTATTTGCTGTATTCTGGGTGTGTCTCTCAGGAGAGATCTACATCCAGTTCCTGTCAGCCTGCTCTTCTTTGCTTCATCCATCTTATCTAATTGGGTGGCTGTATATGTATGGGCCACATGTGGGGCAGGCTCTGAATGGGTGTTCCTTCTGTCTCTGTTCTAAACTTTGCCTCCCTATTCCCTGCCAAGGGTATTCTTGTTCCCCTTTTAAAGAAGGAGTGAAGCATTCACATTCTGGTTATCCTTCTTGAGTTTCATGTGTTCTGTGCATCTAGGGTAATTCAAGCATTTGAGCTAATATCCACTTATCAATGAGTGCATACCATGTGTGTTTTTCTGTGATTGGGTTACCTCACTCAGGATGATATTTTCCAGTTCCATCCATTTGCCTACGAATTTCATAAAGTCATTGTTTTTGATAGCTGAGTAATATTCCATTGTGTAGATGTACCACATTTTCTGTATCCATTCCTCTGTTGAAGGGCATCTAGGTTCTTTCCAGCTTCTGGCTATTATAAATAAGGCTGCGATGAACATAGTGGAGCATGTGTCTTTGTTATATGTTGGGACATCTTTTGGGTACATGCCCAAGAGAGGTATAGCTGGGTCCTCAGGTAGTTCACTGTCCCATTTTCTGAGGAACCTCCAGACTGATTTCCAGAATGGTTGTACCAGTCTGCAATCCCACCAACAATGGAGGAGTGTTCCTCTTTCTCCGCATCCTCGCCAGCATCTGCTGTCACCTGAGTTTTTGATCTTAGCCATTCTGACTGTGAAAGACCCCAGCTTAGCAGCAGTAACGCCATTTTACAAGGCTGTACTTAAGATGACTGGTTCAGGGAAAGGTTAGAACACTGAGTACACAGCGGCTGCCAAGCAAGATATGTTTGGTTGAAGGCCTGGCAACAGGACGACTTCGGTTGAACACCTGACAATGAAAAAAAGCCCCGGGAGAGGTCCCACACCCTGGTGGGGGGCCGAGTCAGTCGTTATGTTCCAAGAAGGTAGCTAAGAAACTTGCCCCCGGGCTGAACCCTTGGGGGGCCGAGTCAGCCGTTATGTTTCAGGAAGGTAGCTAGGAAACTTGCCCCCGGGCTAAACCCTTGCCATATTAGAATCCACCAATTATATCCCTGTAACCATGCATCTGCTTCTGTATGCTTGCTTCTGCTCCCCAAAATCCTATAAAAGCCCATCCTTGGTTCCGTGGGGCGCGCCAGTCCCCCGAGTGACTGAAGTGCCCGCAGGTGCCTGTGCCTGTGTATCCCGACAATAAACCAAATCCTCTTGCTGATTGCATCCGTGGTGTCTCGGTCTGGTCTTTGGAGTTGGAGGGTCTCCATCCCGAGGGAAAGTTCTCTCTGAGAGCTTTTCATTTGGTGTGTTGGCCGGGAAAGGAGATCCTCCACCCAGGGACCACCGACCACCCACTGGGAGGTAAGCCGGCCAGCGTCTGTCTGATTCTGTCTCGTTCTGCCTTATTCTGTCTGTTCTGTGAGCGCTCAGCCAGGTCTGTTCTGTGAGCGCTCAGCCAGGTTCTGTGAGCGCTCAGCCAGGTCTGTTCTGTGAGCGCTCAGCCAGGTCTGTTCTGTGAGTGCTCAGCCAGGTCTGTTCTGTGAGCGCTCAGCCAGGTTGTTTGGAATTTGGGCGGGACGAAGAAGGAGCTGACGAGCTCGGATTTCTCGCCCCGCAGCCCTGGAAGACGTTCCAAGGGTGTTAGGGCCCGACTTTTCGGGGCCCAATCTGGGACTCTGGTTAGAGGAGAAGGATCCGGACTAACGGCACCTCTGTCTGTATTTTTGGCTTTCAGAGGACCCCGGACCTTTGCCACCTCCATCTGACTTTTTGCTTTCAGTTTGGTACCAAAGCCGTGCAGCACGCCTGTCTGTTGTTTGTTTGACTGTTGGTGTTGTTTGTTTTCTCTGTGTCCTAATCTTCCTTAGAACTAACATGGGACAGTCCCTAACAATGCCCCTAAGTCTCACTCTTGATCATTAGAAAGACGTCCATGACCGGGCACACAACCAGTCCGTCGAGGTTAAAAAAGGAAAATGACAGACTCTCTGCACATCTGAGTGGCCCACTTTCGGAGCGGGATGGCCAGTGAATGACACATTTAATAAGATCATTATTTTACAGGTTAAAGATCGGGTCGTCCACGGACATCCTGACCAGGTTTCTTATATTATCACTTGAGAGAGTCTCGCCTTAACCCCCCCCCCCCGGGCGGAACCCTTCGTGGACCCGAATTGGCCTCCCCTCAACCCCCAGCCTGTCCCCTCGGCCCCGCCCGGTCTGCCGGCCACGTCTTCCTCTCTCTACCTTTGTGAAATCAGAGCCTTCTAAGAAACCTGTCCTCCTGGCAGACCCAAACTCCCCTCTCATAGATCTTCTCTCTGACAGGCCCGGCTAAAACGGAGGAGGCAGAGCTGCCGGCCAGATCAGTTGCCGGGCCACAGTCTGATAAGGGTTTCTCCCCTGTCGCAGGGAGATTGCACAATAAGCGCGAGGTGATGCCAGATTCAACCTCCCAGGCTTTAACCGGTGGCCAGACCCAATACTGGCCATTTTCAGCAGCTGACATTTACAATTGGAAACAAAACAACCCTTCTTTCTCCAAAGATCCGGTGGCACTCACCGACCTAATAGAATCTGTTTTACTTACCCACCAGCCTACTTGGGATGACTGCCAACAGCTCTTACAGGCCCTCTTAATCTCAGAAAAAAAACAAAGAGTGTTCCTAGAGGCCAGAAAGCATGTTCTGGGAGATGATGGGTGTCCCACCCAGCTGCCTGAAAAAATTGATGCTACATTCCCACTTAAGAGACCAAACTGGGATTTTAATACAGCTGAAGGTAAGGGACACCTACGCCTTTATCGCCAGTTGCTTCTAGCGGGTCTCCCAGGGGCTATACGACGCCCTACTAATTTGGCTCAGGTAAAACAGGTATTACAGGAAACAGGGGAAACTCCCTCCGCCTTTCTAGAGAGACTTAAGGAGGCCTACCGTATGTACACTCCCTATGACCCAGATGACCCAGGACAAATGACGAGTGTCTTTATGTCCTTCATCTGGCAGGCTGCTCCAGATATCAGGACTAAGTTACAGAGGTTAGAAAATTTGCAGGGCTATACATTACAGGATTTACTTAAAGAAGCTGAAAAGATTTTTAATAAGAGAGAGAATTGAGTCGAATCTTGGCCGCCGTAGTTCAGGGCCAAAAAAGGAAGGGAGATAGGGGGGAGCTCGAAAGGGGCTGAAGCTGGATAAAGATCAATGTGCCTATTACAAAGAGAAAGGACACTGGGCCAGAGAGTGCCCCAAGAAGCCTGGCGGACCCCAAAAGCCTCGACCACGAACCTCCCTCTTGGCTCTAGATAAAGATTAGGGAGGTCAGGGCCAGGAGCCCCCCCCCCCCCCCGAGCCCAGGGTAACGCTTAAAGTTGGGGGGCAGCCGGTTACTTTCCTGGTAGACACAGGAGCCCAGCATTCAGTCCTCACCCAAACTTCAGGACAACTCAGCGACCGGACGGCCTGGGTACAAAGAGCTACTGGTGAGAAACAATACCGATGGACTACGGACCGCCGGGTTCAGCTGGCTACCGGTAAGGTGACCCATTCCTTCTTACATGTTCCGGACTGCCCGTACCCTCTGCTGGGCCGTGACCTGCTCACCAAACTAAAAGCACAAATTCATTTTGAGGAAGGAGGGGCCCAAATAACTGGCCCCCACGAAACTCCCCTTCAAGTTCTAACCCTATGAACCGGGACAGGACATTGGCTTGGGCAGAGACTGGTGGGATGGGGTTGGCGCTCCAACAGCCCCCCCTTAATTACAACTCCAGTCTCCATAAAACAATACCCCCTGTCACATAAAGCTTATCAAGGTATAAGGCTTCACATTACGAGGCTTCTAGATCAAGGCATCCTAGTCCCCTGCCGGTCGCCTTGGAATACGCCTCTTCTGCCTGTTAAGAAACCCGGCACTGGAGCTTATAGGCCAATACAAGACTTGAGAAAGGTCAACAAGAGGATAGAAGATATTCATCCGACTGTTCCAAACCCTTACAATTTGCTCAGTAACTGTTCATCGATGAGAAACAGGGATATGCTAAAGGGGTCCTAACACAAAGGTTGGGACCCTAGAAACGCCCTGTGGCCTACCTGTCTAAAAAATTAGACCCTGTGGCCTCCGGCTGGCCCCTGTGCCTAAAGATGGTGGCTGCTATTGCTGTCCTGATCAAGGAAAATTGACTTTGGGACAGCCACTCACCATCCTAGCACCCCACGCAGTGGAGGCCTTGGTAAAGCAGCCCCCAGACCGCTGGCTCTCTAATTCTCACACCAAGCCTTGTTACTGGATGCAGAACGGGTTCAGTTTGGGCCCGTAGTCACCCTCAATCCTGCCACCTTGCTTCCTCTACCAGAAGAGGCAGAACAGCATGACTGCCTACAAGTCCTCACAGAAGTACATGGAACCAGGCCGGACCTATCAGACCAGCCTCTTCAGAATGCTGACCACACATGGTACACGGATGGCAACAGCTTCTTGACAGAGGGAGAGCGAAAGGCTGGAGCTGCGGTCACTACAGAGGACAAAGTGATTTGGGCGAAAGCCCTGCCTGCTGGTACCTCCGCACAACGGGCTGAACTCATCGCCTTGACTCAGGCGCTCAAGATGACAAAAGGTAAGAGGCTAAATATATATACAGACAGCCGTTATGCCTTTGCCACGGCACACATCCACAGGGTGATCTACCGGAGGCGGGGGCTGCTCACATCTGAGGGTAAAGATATGGCTAAAATTCTGGCCCTCTTAGAAGCCCTATTCTTGCCCAAAAGACTGAGTATTATACATTGTCCAGGACACCAAAAAGGGCACAACCCAGAGACACAAAGAAACCGGCTGGCCGATGCCACGGCGCGAGAAGCGGCCATGAACAAACAAATCTTGCCCTTAAATAGCCCAGACCAACCCACGCCCCCACCAGTGGGACAAACCAGTTGGGTTTATGCCCATGAGGACATAGAGCTCCTAAAAAAATGGGGGCCATCTACCACCCTCAACTAAAACAGTGGGTCTACAAAGGACTTTTGAATTGATCTCCTTTTTACATAAATTAACCCATTTGGGGTTTAAAAAGATGAAAACCTTACTAGATCGGGAAGAGATAAATCTGTGTTTTTTTTTTTTAAATTGGGACAAAGCGATACAAAAGGTGACTGAGAGTTACAAAGCGTGCACTCAGGTTAACCCAAGAAGGACCATGATTGGACAAGGAGTTCGTCCTAGGGGACACCGTCCCGACATCCATTGAGAAATTGATTTTACTAAAATTAAACCAGATATATATGGATACAAGTATCTCCTAGTGTTTGTAGACACCTTCTCAGGATGGGTCAAAGCCTTCCCCACAAAACACGAGACTACAAAAATGGTCACTAAGAAGCTCCTCGAGGAAATCTTTCCCAAGTATGACATGCCTCAAGCGTTGGGGTCGGACAACGGGCCCGCTTTCGTCTCCCAAGTAAGTCAGTTGGTGGCCAAATTGCTAGAGATTGATTAGAAATTACATTGTGCCTATAGACCCCAGAGTTCAGGTCAGGTAAAACACATAAATAAAACAATTAAGGAGACTTTATCCAAACTTACGCTTACAACTGGCTCAAAGGATTGGGTGGCCCTCCTTCCCCTAGTTCTATATCGGGCCCAGAATACCCCGGGCCCCCATGGTCTAACTCCTTTTAAAATAATATATAGAACACCACCCCCATTTGTCCATTTCTTTGATTCAAACATTGCTGATTTTGCTGACAGCCCTTCTCTGAGGGCCCATTTACAGGCCCTACAGATTGTACAGAGAGACGTCTGGAGACCTTTGGCCGCTGCTTACCAGGACAAGCTTGAGCATCCGGTGGTGCCACACCCGTTCCAGATTAGAGACACCATGTGGGTGCACAGACACTAGACCAAGAATCTCGAGCCACGGTGGAAAGGACCCTACACCGTCCTCCTGACTACCCCGACCGCCCTAAAGGTAGACAGAGTCTCGGCTTAGATCCACGCACCACACGTCAAGACAGTCCGGTCTGAGGAATTGACTAATCACAACACTACACCCCAGACATGGAGAGTTCAGCGCACTCCAAACCCCTTAAAGTTAAAACTCCTACGTGGCTCCTCCTAGCCCTTTTGTGGCCTAGAGTCAGTGGGGGAATAAGCCCCCACCAGACAGAAATTTCTTGACCAAGTCGAGTGAAAGATTTCACTCAAAGTTAACAAAAAAAAAATGGGGGAATGAAAGACCCCAGCTTAGCAGCAGTAACGCCATTTTACAAGGCTGTACTTAAGATGACTGGTTCAGGGAAAGGTTAGAACACTGAGTACACAGCGGCTGCCAAGCAAGATATGTTTGGTTGAAGGCCTGGCAACAGGACGACTTCGGTTGAACACCTGACAATGAAAAAAAGCCCCGGGAGAGGTCCCACACCCTGGTGGGGGGCCGAGTCAGTCGTTATGTTCCAAGAAGGTAGCTAAGAAACTTGCCCCCGGGCTGAACCCTTGCCATATTAGAATCCACCAATTATATCCCTGTAACCATGCATCTGCTTCTGTATGCTTGCTTCTGCTCCCCAAAATCCTATAAAAGCCCATCCTTGGTTCCGTGGGGCGCGCCAGTCCCCCGAGTGACTGAAGTGCCCGCAGGTGCCTGTGCCTGTGTATCCCGACAATAAACCAAATCCTCTTGCTGATTGCATCCTGTGGTGTCTCGGTCTGGTCTTTGGAGTTGGAGGGTCTCCATCCCGAGGGAAAGTTCTCTCTGAGAGCTTTTCAACTGGTGTGAGGTGAAATCTCAGGGTTGTTTTGATTTGCATTTCCCTGATGACTAAAGATGTTGAACATTTCTCTTTAGGTATTTCTCAGCCATTCAGCATTCCTCAGCTGTGAATTTTCTTTTAAATATTATTTATTTGATGTATATGATTACACTGTAGCTGTCTTCAGACACACCAGAAGAGGGCATCAGATCTCATTACAGATGGTTGTGAGCCACCATGTGGTTGCTGGGATTTGAACTCAGGACCTCCGGAAGAGCAGTCAGTGCTCTTAACCACTAAGAAGCCATCTCGCCAGCGGCAGCTGTGAATTCTTTGTTTAGCTCTGAACCCCATTTTTTAATAGCGTTATTTGTCTCCCTCCAGTCTAACTTCTTGAGTTCTTTGTATATTTTGGATATAAGCCCTCTACCTGTTGTAGGATTGGTAAAGATCTTTTCCCAACAGTGCCCTTTGCCTTACAGAAGCTTTGCAGTTTTACAAGATCCCATTTGTGGATTCTTGATCTTACAGCATAAGCCATTGGTGTTTTGTTCAGGAAATTTTCTCCAGTGCCCATGTGTTCAAGATGCTTCCCCAATTTTTCTTGTATTAGTTTGAGTGTATCTGGTTTGATGTGGAGGTCCTTGATCCACTTGGACTTAAGCTTTGTACAGGGTGATAAGCATGGATCAATCTTCATTCTTCTACATGCTAACCTCCAGTTGAACCAGCACCATTTGCTGAAAATGCTATCTTTTTTCCATTGGATGGTTTTGGCTCCTTTGTCAAAAATCAAGTGAACATAGGTGTGTGGGCTCATTTTTGGGTCTTCAATTCTATTCCACTGGTCTATCTGCCTGTCTCTGTACCAATACCTTACAGTTTTTATCACTATTGCTTTGTAATACTGCTTGAGGTCAGGGATGGTGATTCCCCTAGAAGTCCTTTTATTGTTGAGGATAGTTTTAGCTATTCTGGGCTTTTTGTTATTCCAGATGAATTTGCAAATTACTCTTTCTAACCCTATGAAGAAATGAATTGGAATTTTGATGGGGATTGCATCAAATCTGTAGATTGGCCATTTTTACTATATTAATTCGGCCAATCCATGAGCATGGGAGATCTCTCCATCTTCTGTGATCTTCTTCAATTTCTTTCTTCAGAGACTTGAAATTCTTATCATACAGATCTTTCACTTGCTTGGTTAAAGTCACACCGAGGTATTTTATATTATTTGGGACTATTATGAAGGGTGTTGTTTCCATAATTTCTCAGCTTGTTTCTCTTTTGTGTAGAGGAAGGCTACCGATTTATTTGAGTTAGTTTTATACCCAGCCACCTTCCTGAAGTTGTTTACCAGGCTTCGTAGTTCTCGGGTGGAACTTTTGGGGTAATTTAAGTTTATTATCATATCCTCTGCAAATAGTGATATTTTGACTTCTTCCTTTCCAATCTGTATCCCTTTGACCTCCTTTTGTTGTTTGATTGCTCTGGCTAGGACTTTGAGAACTATATTGAATAAGTAGGGAGAGAGTGGGCAGCCTTGTCTAGTCCCTGATTTTAGAGGGATTCCTTCAAGTTCCTCTCCATTTATTTTAATGTTAGCTACTGGTTTGCTGTATATGGATTTTATTATGTTTAGGTATGGGCCTTGAATTCCTGTTCTTTCTAGGACTTTTATCATGAAGGGGTGTTGAATTTTGTCAAATGCTTTCTCAGCAGCTAATGAAATGATCACGTGGTTTTTATCTTTCAGTTTGTTTATATAGTAGATTACATTGATTGTTTTCCATATATTGAACCATCCCTGCATCCCTGGGATGAAGTCTACTTGATCATGATGGATGATCGTTTTGATGTGTTCTTGGATTCAGTTTGCAAGAATTTTATTGAGTATTTCTGTGTTGATATTCATAAGGGCAATTGGTCTGAAATTCTCTTTCTTTGTGGGGTCTTTGTGTGGTTTCGTTATAAGAGTAATTGAGGCTTCATAGAAGAAATATTTGGTAGTCCTCTATCTGTTTCAATTTTGTGGAATAGTTTGGACAGTATTTGTATGAGATCTTCTATAAAGGTCTGATAGAAATCTGCACTAAACCCATCTTGTCCTGGGCTCTTTTTTGGTTGGGAGACTTTTAATGACTGTTTCTATTTCTTTAGGAGTTATGGGGTGGTTTAAATATTTTATCTGGTCCTGATTTAACTTTGATAGCTGCTGTTTGTCTAGAAAATTGTCCATTTCCTCCAGATTTTTGAGTTTGTTCAATATAGGCCTTTGTAGTAGGATCTGATGAGTTTTGAATTTCCTCTGATTCTGTTGCTATGTCTCCCTTTTCATTTCTGATTTTAATAATTTGGATACACTTTCTGTGCCCTTTGGTTAGTCTAGCTAAAGGTTTATCTATCTTGTTGATTTTCTCAACAAACCAGCTTTTGGTTCTGTTGATTTTTTGTATAGTCCTTTATGTTTTCACTTGGTTGATTTCAGCACTGAGTTTGATTATTTCCTGCTTTCTACTCCTTTTGGGTATATTTGCCTCTTTTTGTTCTAGAGCTTTTAGGTGTGCTGTCAAGTTGCTGATATATGCTCTATCCGGTTTCTTTCTGCAGGCACTCAGAGCTATGAGTTTTCCTCTTAGCACAGCTCTCATTGTGTCCCATAAGTTTGGGTATGTTGTACCTTCATTTTCTTTAAATTCTAAGAAGTCTTTAATTTCTTTCTTTATTTCTTCCTTGACCAAGGTATCATTGAGTAGATCATTGTTCAACTTCCATGTATAAGTGGGAGGATTCACATTTCTGTGTGTCACTAAGAACATTTGTAACTCCACTTTTATATTACTGAACACAGAGAGATAGAGCTTGTGCCCAACAAAAAGCTTAACTTCCCACTGACAAGTGTTCATGGTGTTGGGAGGTACTCTGCATGTTTCCAAAGGAGAAAAGCAATCATCTATATAACCTAGCCACAAACCCTGAAACCTATTAACAGTGATCTACCTGAATGATATATGGACATAAAAGTGGCATGAGTGTTATGGGAGGAACCAATCACTTTTGGGTTGGTTTTAAGGCCTGCTCCATGAGATGACATCCACACCTGACACTGTTAAAGTGGCTAAGAACCTGAGACTAGACAGATTGTGGGCCTAGTGGAAAACCTACTAATACTGTTCTGCTAAAGAAACACAGCAATAAAATGACTCCTAATGACATACTGCTAAATCCATAGATCAGTACTTCACTCAACCTTATCAACGAATCTTCTTGCAATACATGTGAATTAACAAAGAGACCCAGAAATGGACAGTGTACAGAGAGTGAGAGACTTTGAAGCACTCATTCCTAAATGGAATGTCTTCTTCAAACACCTCCTCAGGGCTTGTGTCAGTGCGGAAGAGGATGCAGAGAGACTGTAAGAGTCATAAGCGATGTATGACTCCAAGGAAGATGTGAACACAGAAGAACCCCATGAGACTGTGACAGCAGGCACAAGACTACCACAGGTTCAAACCAGACAAACTTCAGCACCAAGGAAGGGAAGTGAACACAAAGCCCCATCCTAACCAAGAAGCTATTTGCAGTTGATGCCTGCTGAGAAGTTGAAAACTAGTATTCTACAATGGAATTTCACTGTGTGTATCAACAACATTTCAGGGCAAGATCCCATTATCAGGAGTAGGTGGACAGCATAGGATCTCATGTTTGCTTGCTTGTTTGTGGACTTTTCATTTTGTTTTATTTTAGTATTTTTATGTTTGATTTGGGTGGATATAGACATTACTCAGTGGTTTAGAGCACTGGCTACTCTTGCAGATGTTCAGTTTCAGTTCCCAGCTCACAACTGCTTGTAACTCCAGATTCAGGAGAACTTATGCTCTCTTCTTAGGCATACATGTGGTATACATATGGACAAGTAGGCACACATACACCACACAGAAATTATTTTAAAAAAAAAGGAAAAGTAGAACCCTAGGATGCATCAGAATTTCCACAATCACATGATAGTATTTGAATGGACAATGAGAAACATTTTTTTTTGTTTGTTTGTTCGGGTTTTTTTGAGACAGGGTTCTTCTGTGTGAGTCTGGCTGTCCTGGAATTCACCCTGTAGGTTTGTAGATCAGGCTGGTCTTGCCCTCAAAGCCTCTGCCTCTCTCTGCTGGAATTAAAGGCATAAGTCTTTTTTGTTGTTGTTGGTTTTGTTGTTTGTTTTTTGAGACAGGGTTTCTCTGCTTAGCCATGGCTGTCCTATCACTCACTCTGTAGACCAGACCTGCCTCTGCTTTCCAAGTGCTGGAATTAAAGGCATGCACCAAAATGCCCATCAAAAAACATATTTTAATGAGAAAGCCACAGATGAAAAGTAGAAGTATGGAGAAAAAGCATTTTGTGGATAAGCAGTTTTTTGTGGTTTGTTTTTAAAAAATATATTAAACTGTCGTTCAATCGTTTAGCTTGCCTCTTCCTCTGGAATGGTGTTTTCTTTGAAGTAACTTGTTCTTACTACTACAGGTCATCATTGGCATGGAAATATCTTCCTGGAAGTATGTTCAGTAATGCTGAAAAAAATAAGCAAGCACGGAAGCGTTCTGAGCTGCCACGTCTGAGGCTGTGAGTCGCCACTGCTGCAGTTATGGTGTCAGTAATTAACACTGTGGATACCTCTCATGAGGACATGATTCATGATGCACAGATGGACTATTATGGCACCCGCCTAGCAACCTGCTCCTCAGAAAGGTCTGTCAAAATTTTTGATGTGCGAAATGGAGGGCAGATCCTCATCGCAGACCTCGGAGGTCATGAGGGGCCAGTGTGTCAGGTGGCCTGGGCTCACCCCATGTATGGCAATATCCTGTCTTCCTGTTCCTATGACCAGAAAGTCATTATCTGGAAGGAGGAAAACGGTACTTGGGGAAAGACCCATGAGCACTCAGGACATGACTCCTCAGTGAACTCTGTTTGCTGGGCCCCTCATGACTATGGCCTGATCCTGGCCTGTGGGAGTTCAGATGGTGCCATCTCGATGCTGACTTATACAGGGGAAGGCCAGTGGGAAGTGAAGAAGATTAACAATGCTCACACGATTGGCTGTAATAGTGTCAGTTGGGCTCCAGCTGTTGTGCCTGGAAGCCTTATAGACCAACCATCGGGACAGAAACCCAATTAAATCAAGAAGTTTGCATCAGGTGGCTGTGTCAACCTCATCAAGTTGTGGAGGGAAGAGGAGGATGGCCAGTGGAAGGAGGAGCAAAAGCTAGAGGCACACAGTGACTGGGTTCTAGATGTTGCCTGGGGCCCCTCCATTGGCTTGCCCACCAGCA
Organism: Rattus norvegicus; assembly: GCF_021556685.1. Taxonomy (NCBI): domain Eukaryota; kingdom Metazoa; phylum Chordata; class Mammalia; order Rodentia; family Muridae; genus Rattus; species Rattus norvegicus. The sequence goes on along the minus strand of NC_141551.1, from coordinate 1,192,357 downwards.
CCATTGCCAGTTGCTCTCAGGATGGTCAAGTGTTTATTTGGACTTGTGATGATGCCTCAGGCAATATGTGGTCACCTAAACTCCTACACAAGTTCAATGTGGCACATGAACTGGTCCATCACAGCAAATATCCTGGCTGTGTCAGGTGGAGACAATAAGGTGACCCTGTGGAAAGAGACGGTGGATGGACAGTGGGTGTGCATCAGTGATGTCAACAAGGGCCAGGGTTCTGTGTCAGCCTCCATCACAGAGGGCCAACAGAATGAGCAATGACAACACAGGCAGCCTGGTCTTCCTGTTACCTATTCTGGAACAACCTCCAAACAACTGGGAAGAGTCATCCCATTGCTACCAAGGAGTGCTCACACATGCAGCACTGGGTGTTCACCTGCCTTACTGGGATTCCATGTGTTCAGTAATTTAATGTCCATCTGAAAGTATTCATGTAAGGAACAAATGACTATTATTTTTAAATATTTTTGGCCATTTTTAACTATCTTTTGGTTCAGGCTGTTTCCAAGCTAATAAAAATCATATTGCATAGAAAAAAAATAAGCAAGCACAACACACACACACACACACACACACACACACACACACACACACACACACAAGTTTGTATTTCAAGATATTCCTATGTAGTGTGGATTCTGTCCTAATTTCTCTCTCCCTCCCTCCCTGTCTCCCTCTCTCCCTCCCTCCCTCCTTCCTTCCTTTTCCTTCCTTCCTACCGACCTTTTTGGCTTGTTGAGATAGGATTTCTCTGTAGTTCTGGTTGTCCTAGAACTTGTCCTGATCTCAAACTCAGAGATAGACCTGCCTCTTCCTCCTTCTTCTGGGATTAAAGGTGTGCACCACCACCACCAAGCCTACAAATCTTAAATCTGTTTTTAAAAGATGTATTTATTTATTATATTTAAGTACATTGTAGCTTTCTTCAGACACACCAGAAGAGGACATGAGAGCTCATTACAGATGACTGTGAGCTACCATGTGCTTTCTGGGATTTGAACTCAGGACCTTTGGAAGAGCAGTCAGTGCTCTTAATCGCGGAGTCATATCTCCAGCCCTTGCAAATCTTAACTACCTCAGTAAATACAATTTTATTTTATATTTTAAAATTTTAAATGTTTATTTAATTGAATGTGTGTACCTGAGTGTATATATGTATAGATATGTGCACGAATGAGTTTACGGAAGTCAAAAGAGGCCTAGGATTCCCTGGGACTGGAGTTAAAGTGTATTGTGAGCTATCATGTGGATGCTAGAAACTGAACTCCAGTTCTCTACAAGAGCAATAAATACTCTTAACCTCTGAGCCATCTCTCCAGCTACCATGAACACAATTTTTAAATAAGTTGTACAGAAAATAGTATCTTGGGACTGTGAGGATAAGGATAAGGATACTTGCTTGCCAGATCTGATGACCTGAGTTGAATCCTTGGAACCCATGTGGTAGAAGGAGTAAACTGACTGTTGCAAGCTACCCCCTTTTAGTGTGACATACATTTAGTGTGACATACATGTGCACACACTAAATATAATTTTAAAATACCTTTAAAAGAGAAAGTCATGCTCTGAAAAGGAAGAAAATAGTTTCTGGACTATTGTGCTGGAATATTTGATCAGTTTTGAGAACTTAGCCACTTAGTGACAGTTATGGGGACTCCTTTTGCCTTTGATACTGTTTTTCTTTCATGCAGCTTCATTAGTGGATTATTATGTCACTTTTAAAAGTAAGCAGGACTCATCTATAACAGAGAAATTGCTATGTTCTGATTATTTCATGGGGCTTTCCCACTGCACCCTTTAATGGTTATTACTTTCTTTAAGGAAAATGAAGTACCCTGATATCCAGGAAGAAAGAGATCCTTGCTACTATGTTCTGACTAGCTTTCACTACATGACATTTTTTGACCTAACTCCAGCTTCTCCTCACTTTGGACATGAAAAAAGTGGAAAACAGTTTCCTGTTTTGAAGTTAGGACCCATACTAAATATCAGGTTTGATGGCAACAAATTACCAGTGGCAACCTAAGGTACAATTTTGATTCAAGTGTCCTCCCTACATTGCTTTGCATATGACCTGATACTTGAATGTCTTCCATGATGAAAATAAGCTTAATACATTTGCCAGCTAAAGGTCCTGTATTGGCTCCAGTAGTTTTCAAGAGTTAAAAGACTGGAGAGATGCCTCAGTGGTAAGAGTTACAAAAGACCAGAATTCAGTTCTCAACACCCATATAGGTAGGTGGCTTACAACTGTCTGTGATTCTAGTTTCAGAGGAATCTAGCATTCTTCATGGATGCCTACACATACACACACACACACACACACACACACACACACACACACAGACACACACACACACCTTTTTTTTTTTTGAGACAAGGTCTGTCTACATAGCCCTAGCCCTAGCTATATTCAAATTCATTATGTAGACCAAATTAGCCTGGAACTCAAAGAGATCCACTGCCTCTACCTTCTGAGTGCTAGGATAAAAGGTGTGCACCACCCTTTCCTAAAAATAAGTTAACTCCTGAACCAGGCACACACCTGTAATTCCAATGCATGGGAAGCTGAGTCAGGATAATCACAACTTCAAGGCCAGCCTAGGTTATGTAGTTCCAGGCCAGCCTGAGCAACTGACTCTGTATTCAAAATTGTTCATAATCTGGGCCTATATGGCCTTTTAGACTTAAATATTAATATATTCATGTTAATTACTATATGCTAAGTACAATCATAGCTATAATTATTTTCCATACTACAAATACATGTGTATATATGTGCATGCATATATATGTATGTATACATACTTATAATACATACATATTATACCCTTCTCATTCTAAAAATCCAAGGCACAACATATTCACTACACCATAATGTTCATGTTCCCTTCTCTAAATTAGTCATAAACCTGAGTAGTTTACCAGTGTGGAGTGGGGAAGGGTATAGGCATGGAGGCAGGGGATTGAGAAGCTATGTGCTATTATAGGGGAGAAATGATTGTTCTGTGCAATTCAGAGCTGCATTTTTACATTTTTATTTGTACACGTGTCTCTATGTGGCACAACTATGGAAGTTAGAGGACAACTTGCAGGAGTTGTTTCCCTTCCCGACATGTGGGTCTTGGAGATGAAACTCAGATGGTTAGGGTAGGCCGAAAGTGCCTTTAGCAGTTGAGCCATCTTCCCTGCCCAGAAATACATTTTAGTTTGAGCCTCTTTCTTAGTTAGGGTTTTACTCCTTTGACAGACACCATGACCAATACAACTCTTATAAGGACAACATTTAATTGGGGCTGACTTACAAGTTCAGAGGTTCAGTCCATTATCATCAAGGTGGGAGCATGGCAATAGGGGCGTGGTTTAGGAGGAGCTTGGGAGTTCTATATTTTCATCTGAAGGTTGCTAGCAGAATACTGGCTCCCAGGCAGCTAGGATAAGGGTCTTAAAGCCCATGCTCACAGTGACACACTTATTCCAGCAAGGTCACATCTGCTCCAACAGGGCCACACCTTCAAATAGTGCCACTCCCTGGGTTGTATCTATACAAACCATAACAACCTCAATGAAGAAAGTGATTCTTTTGCTCAAAAGGAACAAAACAAGCGTGTCCTTTAACCCCAGAATAGAGTCACTAGCAGAGAAGGTATGGACTGAGGCAGTAACTACTGAAAGACACCTAAAATTTAGAGGGCCTAGAGAGGAGTTGGAAAACACATAAACACATTATCTGGGTGGACAAGTTAGATAGGATATTCTTAAAAGTTAGGCTTGAACTTGAAGCCTTTGAAAACATAAAAATGATTGAAGTAAGGGCAGCCATCACAGTTTAAATCTTTAAGAAGAGTGCATTCTTAGAATGAGCAAAACCAGACAAGTAACATTTTCTCAGAATTCCCTTTTTAAACAGGATATTTCTGTTTAATAAGAGAAGTTTTGGGGCTGGAGAGATGGCTCAGAGGTTAAGAACACTGTCTGCTCTTTCAGAGGTCCTGAGTTCAATTCCCAGCAACCACATAGTGGCTCACAACCATCTGTAATCAGATCTATAGCCCTCTTCTGGCCTGCAGGCATACATGCAGGCAAAAAACAGTATAATATATACATAATAAATATTTTTTTTTAAAAAAGAGAAGTTTTGCCTGCATCTCCATTTTATTTCTCTTATAAGTGGTCCAGGTTTTCCTTTGCATCTGTGGCGTGAACCTTTCATGTTTAGCTGTGACAGCATCTCCTTCCTCTCCTTTTCTATAATTGCTTGTTGATCAGTTTTCCCATTGCTGAGACTAGAAACTTCCAGGCTAAATTATAGTTCTGCTTTCCTAAGAAGGAATGGTTCTAAAGAAGTCTTTTTTTTAAAAGAAGAGACAGCTTTTATTTCCCATTTCAAATATTTTCTTTTAGGACTAACTTCAAAATGAGCAGGGAAGGTGGGATGTGCTGAGTACAAGCTCAATGCCAGATGCCTCTTTTCACAAGTGATACCCCATTCTCATGTCTGTGTTGTGCCAAGTCTGCCTCATGTTTTACAAAGAGAGCAGCCTTGTAGGGACAGAATAACCGAGTGGCAAATAGGGAAGATGACTGCTGAATGATATCAAGTCCAATTCTATTATCTCAAGGTTTTCCAAATCTTCTGATATATACACTTTTGAGGTATAAACTTTCATATTATTTGTATTCTTTGAGTATGTCATGCAATATATTTTGATTGTACATCTTCCTGACTCTTTCTATCCAATCTCGAACTTAATATTGTAAAAAATAACTTATTGACTCTATTATTTACATTTCTGTTGCTGTCAGAAACTGCTCACTAATTTCCTTCATTTGGGTTTTCTCAGTCTGCAGTTGGCAGTTACTTGAGAGTACACTCTTCTTTAGTTCATTGACGATTATCTACTTCTGCATCCACATCTACTCTCCCTTCTTTTCCACCCCTATCTTTATAAATTGTGTGACGGGCTCTTTTGTTTTCTGGCTTCTGCACAACTTTGGACAGTGGGAGGCACTGGCTTGAGATTGAGGAGCCATACTTTAGGAGTCATTTGTCTGGATAGATGTCCTTCATCCCCTCTAACTCTTACAAAATTTCCACAGCCTCTTCTGTATAGCTCTCTGAGCCCTGAGGGGAGGATTTGATGGGGGCACTCCTTTTTAGGCTGAATATTCCAGGGTCTCTCACTCTCTGCTATGGGTCTCTGTATTTTTTCCCATCTGCTACAGAGAAGCTTCCCTGATGATACCCATACAAGTCAGTGATCTATGACTTTATTTCTATGTTCCTTAGGTCCCTGACCTATCCAGTCTCAGGTCCTTGGGTGCCCAAACATCGTCAGGAATGGGTTCCATCTCATAGATTGGACCTTAAGTCCAATCAGATATTGGGTGGTTACTTCTAATATGTGGATGTTGGGTATACTACTATTGAATTTGCGGACAGTCACCATTGTAGATCAAAGGTTTTATGGTGGGTTGGTGTTTACCTTTCTTCTCTGGTAGTATGCAGTGTTCTAGTACTATGAATACTAATTAGGAGGGGCTAAGGTTCTAGGTAGGTACCAGTTCAACTTCTTTGTGTTCATTGTTTTCTGTAGGTGTTATCTTCAGCAATAAGGCCTTGGCATAAGTTTGTAGAGAGATACTAATAGCCTGGGTAATAGTTTGGGGGTTGTAAATGGGGATCCTTTGCCAGCAAAGCATCCCTTGATTGGATGTAACCCATTCCCAAAACTAGAAGTTTCATTTGGTAACAAGAGCTGTCTAGCTGAGGCTTTGTCTCCCACATTACTTTGTGATTTCCACTTAGATTTTTCTTATATATATATTTTAAGATTTTACTGAATTGAGTTTTCCTATAACCCCTGAAATGACCCTTAGTTTTAGGTGTCCCTCCATATGTTCCCTTCTTTCCCTTCCTCTCCCTCCCCATCTGATTCTTCTGTTCTGTACACCATCCACACCCGTCAATAATTATCTATTCTATTTCCCCTTCATAGGGAGATATGCCACTTGTCCCATACTCTATGCCTATCCTCTGAGGTTATCTGGAAATTCACAGAGCAGACTGAACAGCAAAGAGATATCGATAAAATTTGGAAGCAGGGTCTAGAGGATAATTTACTAAAGCTAGTAAATCAAAATAAGGCAGATGCTGAATATCAGAATTACAATATAAAGAGAAGTTAAAATGATGGAAGCAGGGCCTACAACAGAAGATACAGGAATTTATAGAGCTTCATGAACAAAAGGGAAGTCTAAGACTTGGCAACATAGCATAGAGGAAACATTAGAACTAAACGCACAGGAATTTCTAGATCATGATAAGTGACAGAGAGTGGAAAATGAAGGTTGGAGACGGGAGCTGGAAAGGATGCTAGAACAAAGGATGCAACAGCTCACAGAACAGACTGAGAGGCAGAGAGAAAATAATGATTGGAAGCAAGGCTTGGAGGACAGCCTTTTAAAATTAATCAACGAGAATAAAATAGACAGCAGAATATAAGAATTACAATATAAAGAAAAAACAAAATGTGGAGGCAGAACCTTGAACAAAGAAAAAAGAAACTTATGGAACAGGAGGAGCAACAAAAGGAGAGATAAGAAACATGGGCACAGACCTTAAGGGAGGAAGTTAACATTTCAATCAGGGAAAATACTCAAGTAGAGACAAAAGATAAAATTAGAGAAATCCAATGAAAAATTGCTAGAAAACAAACTCTAATTTATCCAGTTAGTATACAACAAAGACCTCTAGATGATTATTATCTACAAGGTTATCAGGAATTCAAATGGCAACCCATGGATATGTTAGAACTGAAGAAATTTAAGGAGAATGACACTAATTTTGGAATGCATTTTCCATTTGTAAAACAAATCCTGACTTCCTGGGCTATTAAAAATAGAATAATCCTCCAAGACTGGAAGGATATGGCAAGAACAACATTGGAACCTGTGTCATATTTACAGTGGTTCTTATGGTAGAGAGAAGAGGCTAATGAGATAGCATGACAAAATAGAGCCAGGGGTAGAGATATTTCTAAAGATCAGCTGCTTGGTGAAAGTTGTTTTGCTGAGCTAGAGGTGCAGGCTGTGTATGACAAAGAAACCTTGGCACTATTTTGCTTAGCAGCCTTAAAGGCCTGGGACACTGTTGCAGAAACAGGGAAAAAATTTGAACCATTTTCTCAAGTCAAACAAGGCCCAAAGGAAACCTTCCCTGACTTTTTGAAAAGGTTGACTTCCGATGTAGAAAGGAGTATATCAGAGCTATCAGAAGAAAGGCACTGCAGGAGTCCTTAGCCTTTGAAAATGCAAATACTGAATGCAAGGTCTGAATAATCAGAACACTGAGGGCAAGGTTAGCATCAGTAGATGAGTGGATTAGATATACAGCTGATGTTAGACGTGTTCACCTGATATGACCTTAATAGGAGAAGCTGCCACTAGAGGTCTTGAGACAACACAAAATTTCAAATGTCTTAATTATAGTGAGCAGGGTCATTTTAGAATAAACTGCAATGGAAACCAAACTAATCCCAAAAGGATTAATCCTATACCTTCTGGAATATGTAAAAGATGTGGCAAAGGCCTGTTGAGTAGTTTTAAAAACATGTTTACTCTTTCTTGGGATCTCTCCCCAAGTTCCCAGTTATGCTCCTGAAACAGACAGAGTTGGGGTTAATCTAAGGCCAGTGAGAAAATTCCACCACAAACCTCCAAGCACAAGGACCCCTTCCTTCCAGGAAGAAAAAAACTCTGGTTTAGTTCCTGAACAACTGCAAGCCAAACTATCACACAAAGCTACCTGTGACTCCAAACCAACCTACCTTGTAAAGCCCTGAATGGTATACTGAGTCAATCTGAAAGTTCTTTCATTCCACCAAATGCGCATAGTACCCTGCCTAGTTACCATTGTGCAAATTCTGTCCCAGTTGTTTGAATTTTGCCTCAATTGTTTGCAAAGTATATAATCCCTTGTTAGAATCTGCTTGTTGTAGTCTCTTCCTTGAAGTGGAATAGCCCCAACATGTTGGAATGATTAACCTCCTCTTGTTTTTGCATTGATCACAACCTCTATGAGCCTCATTTCAGGAGGTCCTGGAAGAGGTTCAATTCAGACCTCACACTCCTAGAACAGCCATCATCATGTTGCCAACTGGTATTTTCCTGAGAGTGCTGCCCATTCCTCTGGCTGACTTTGCTAAGCTGCCAACAACTGCCCTTCCTGAAAATGCTGGAAGCTGCTGGGCTAACTGCCCTGGCTGGCTCTGCCAACCACCAACAACCACTCACTCCTTGGTTGTACGCTTTCTCCTGCTTACCTGAGTTATAACCCCTGGGCATGGAATCTATTGTCTAAACTCCTCAGCTACCTTATAGCCCCCAGGCCTAAATGGTGTTTGAGCTCCTCTCTTTAAAGCCTGGCCTAAAACACCCTTTCTCTATCTCTTCTCCTCCTCTTTCTCCTAGAACCTGGAAATTCTGCCTCTATATCTTCGCCTGGTGATTGGCTTCTGCTTGTCTTTACTGACTTATCAGCTCCTCCCCCTATATCTCATCTTTTCTGTCCAAAAAAAATAATAAAACCTCTTCTCCCAGGTATTATAATTGGAGAAAAAGTCATGACAAGTAAATTACATAGTATGAGGTACAAATGACATTCAGTCCATCAAGTCGTCAATTTTGATAAAGTACTCTATCCTAACTTAAAAGACTTAACAATTCTACATCTGAATTATGTCCTGGTTTTAGCTTGTATACTATATGAAAACCATGCTCTCAAATCTATATCATCTCTTTCACTGCTAAGCAGTTTGGGTTGGCTATGAGACTACAACCAGTCTTCAACCCTTTCAGAAATCTGAGAATGACTTAAATATTACCTGAAAAATATAGGAAGCACTAAACATAGCTTCTAAAACTAAAACAAACTGTAGAGACAGCTGTCTACTTTCACAGTCCCCTATTCCTCAATATGTTGGAATAATGTCTTCAGTCTTCTGGTCCAGAACCATCTGACAGACCTTAAGTGAAACAGAAATTATTATTATTAAGGACTAGCTTATTCTGTCTTGGCAGAGCTAAGATGTCAACTATTCTGCACCTTGTGTCCTTTCATGGACAGTATTTTTTTGTCTGTAGATTAATTAGGGCAACTTCTGCCCAGTGGCTGCCCTGCCACAGAAGCAACCTCCTGGAGGGCGATGCTCAACATCCTCTCCAAACTGTGAGGGAGGGGGTACTGTCAGGCATAGACATGTCTCTAGACAAATGATTAAATGGTCTTAAATGTCATATTCTGTGGACTTCTGGCACTTTTGAAGATGATCTATCTATGTCAAGTATATCTGAACTGTTGCCTTTTAACTAGTCTCAGCTTTTTCTAATTGAAATACCTTCAAAACACCCTTTTATAATTAATTCAGAACCATGAGTTTGCTATCTGGCCCTAGACTCATATTCTTGAAAGAGTTGTATAGGCACAATGCTTGTCTAAGAGTAACAATACTAATCTCAATTTTTGTATCAATATACAGATTTATACCAATAAAAATCTTAGTTCTGTGTTAAAATAGCTTCTGGAATAACATAAGAAGATTTAACTTCAATTTTACATAATTTATAAAGATTTCTACCAGTTAAGATTATGGCTACACAATCAATTCCACCTATTTCCTCCCTGTTCAAATTTATGACCATTCCCAAATTCCCTAGAATGACGATCTTAAGAATAACCAATTCCAGCCCCTCAAGCCCAGCGAATTGGGCTGATGACTCTCCATGGCTTCTTCTTACTGAACAGGGGTGATGAAATATATTTAAAGGGGAGCGGAAAGGTAGGGAAAATAGGAGAGTTGGTTAGGCCTTAAGAAAGCCAAGCCAGGGTTGGGGATTTAGCTCAGTGGTAGAGCGCTTGCCTAGGAAGCGCAAGGTCCTGGGTTTGGTCCCCAGCTCCGAAAAAAAAAAAAAAAAAAAAGAACCAAAGGGAAAAAAAAAAAAAAAAAAAAAGAAAGCCAAGCCAACAATTACTATTCAGTCTCTGATGCCTAAGTTCTGACTGGCTCTGTCTGAAAGATTGAATGAGGCAAGATGACCTGGAATCCATGACACTGCGAGTCCAAGCAGGTCAGTTCTACATGTCTGAGGATAAATCTCACCAAAGCTGTATACCCTGAAGTATACAAATCTCAAAACAGAATTTAAGTACCATCAAGATATCTTCATGGATCGTGTTAGTCTAAGTAGGATGCACAGATAGAGAATGAAATTCTACTTCTTGTTTGAGCATGGGAAAGACAATGTTTTTATGAGCTAATTTTAATAATAACCAATTATAAGTCTTCATTCATGCCGTGTGAGGGATGGCACAAATAATCTTTACTTTTCCTGTTTGATTCTCTTGAATTTTTCTAGTTCTTCAGGGGGTTTCCCTCTGTCATATCTGATTCATATAACTCTGGCAGGGGTCTAGAGCCTAATCATCTTTTTTTCTTTTTTCTTCTCTCTCTCTCTCTCTCTCTCTCTCTCTCTCTCTCTCTCTCTCTCTCTCTCTCTCTCTCTCTCTTTTGAGCTGAGGACCAAACCCAGGGCCTAGCGCTTGCTAGGCTCTACCACTGAGCTAAATCTCCAAACCCTACTTCTACAAACACAAATATAAAGCCTTTCTCCCAAATTAACATGTCCTTTAGCCAGTAACTAGAAAAACTTAGCATGTCCTCTGTCCCAGAGGAATAATAAAATAACCACAAAACTCAAAATCAGACCCATTTTGATAATCAAAACAATTCAAAACAAATATCATCTAGCCTGTTCTTAGGGTTTTTCTAATCAGTCATGCCAGGACATTAACCCAGAATTTTCATGGAGTCCATGTTTGAAGAATATGAGTTATCCTGGAAGACTTTAAGGCTTCCCTAAAACAATTCTGTTTTCATACAATCTACCTACTATCCTTAGAAATCTTTGCTTACTATATAAACCTATTCTCAGGCCTTTTTCCTAATCTGTCATGCCAGGATAACTAGGAGATGGAGGGGAGAGAGGAAAATGGAGGAAGAAGAGGTGGAAGGGAGAGAGAGCAGAAGCACTTGGCCTGGAGGAACCGCAAATAGCAAGGAATTTCATATCTGGGAAATAGAGTAGTGTAGTGGCAAGTGCCCAATCTAGGCGTGCAGCTTATAAATATTATAACTGAGCTGTGTGTTGTTTGTATGGGATTACTGGGTTTGGAGATTTATTGCAACAAAGGCCAACATTGGACTAGGGAGTGTAGAGCAACAACAGACAGACAAGGCAATGCTTTACCAAAAAACTCCCAGGGGGCCTCTTGCAGGTCCCAACCTGCAGGGAGAGTTCTCTTCCTTAGGACAATTAGATATCACTGCTCTGAAAACAGATGTTGTGAGATCAGATAAAAAGATTGAGGCAAATTCTATAGAGAAAATGGGGGATATAGTAATAAGATAGAAATTAGAGAAATAGATAAATAAGGATAGGTTATCAAATTTACTCATAAACAAAGCATTGTATTAGCCATAATCTTTACATTGGTAGAAACTTTTATATTTGATGTAAAATTGAAGTTATAATTTTTAACATTGGTACAGAATTTATAGTGATACACATTTAAAGTTTTCATTGGTATTAATTTTATATCAATACAAAATTTGAAATTAATAGTTTTACTTTTAGATAGACATTGTGCCTATACAACTCATTTAAAAATAGAAGGCTAAGGCTCGGTTCTTCTAATTGCTGCTGTTAAAAATTGTTTAAGATGATTAAGTAGTACAAATTCAGGGTCAGGTAGTAAACTTATGGTTATGTTAGATTCTGATTTAATTATAATAAAATGTTTTCAACAATTTTCAAATAGAAATAGCTAAGAGTAGTCAAGGTTAACAGTTCAGATATACTTTATATAGTGTTCAAAGGTATCAGAAATCCACAGAATATGGCATGTAAAGTTATTTCATTATTAATAGAACATTTGACTAGTAGACATGTCTGCTCCTCACAGTACCTCCTTCACTATTCAAAGAAGAAACTGAGCATCATTACTTCCAGGCGGAGTTATTTTAATCATTATTTTGATAAGTTTGCCAAGACATAGTAAGTCAGTCCTTCAAAGTTCCTGCCTCATTTGAGATCTGTCAGATGATCCTCTGTTGTCTATAATATCACTATATCCCCCCTTTTCTCTTCAACCCCACTTTCCTTTACTTAAAAAAGTATAGAGAAGAAGAAAGTAAGGTAGAAATCCCTAAGTCTAAGCTCTCTAGTTTTCTCCCTGTCTAAAGCTACAACATTTGCAAATTATCCCTTAAAATGACAACAGAGGGCTGAAGACTGATGTTCCAATGTTTTGAGGAGTGAGGAACTGTCTGGGTAGTCAGCTCTGCAAATTGGTATCATTTGGAAGCTATGTTTGTGTTTCCTATACAGGTTATCAAATTTACTTGTAAACAAAGCATTGTATTAGCTATAATCTTTACATTGGTAGAAACCTTTATATCTGATGCAAAATTGAAGTTATACTATCTAACATTCATACAGAATTTATATTGATACAGATTTAAGGTTTTCATTGTTATGAATTTTTATATCGATACAAAATTTGAAGTTAATATTACTACTCTTAGATAGGCATTGTGCCTATACAACTCATTTAAGAACACAAGGCTAAGACTCAGTCCTTCTAATTGCTGCTATTACAGACTGTTTAGAATAATTAAGTAGCACAAGTTCAGGGCCAGATAGTGAACTCATGGTTATATTAGATTCTGATTTAATTATAATAAAATGTTTTCAACAACTTTCAAATAGAAATAGTTAAGAGTAGTTATATTTAGTTTATTCTTGGATTTCTGATGGGATTGAAGACTAGTTATGGTCTCATAATTAAACTTAAGTTGTTTAGCATTGAGGGAGATGATATAGATTAAAAAGGATGGTTTTCAGATGGTAATGGAAGCTAAAATCAGAACATAATTCAAATATAGAATTGTAAGTTCTAAGCTAGGATAGATGGTAGAGTGCTTTATCTAAATTGGCAAATGTGATGGACTGATTGTTAAGTGTATATTATACTTTACAATTTGCATAATTGGGATGGCTGTGCTCAATCTGAGAGAAAAGAGTCTTTTAATTGGACAAAAGGAGGGAAATGTTGTGGTTTGCCCCGTGTTGTTTGGATTCTGATGTTAATTCTGCTTCCTCAAGAGGGGCTGCCCCCAATGAGGAGTAGATAACGTACTCAGGTGATCTCATGTGAACCTTCTCCCCATTCTAAGTGGTCAAATAAAGGCTAAAGCCTGTGATTGGGCAGTGGAAGGGAAAGGTGGGATGGAGTTCTCAGAGGGTGGGAGAAGGAGAGGAGAAGGGAGAGAGGACGGAGGAAGAAGAGGTAGAAGCTAACATGGAGCAGGAAAAACCGCAAATAGCAGAGAGTCTCATAGCTGGGGAATAAGTTAGGATAGTGATTGATCTGCCCAATCTAGGCATATGGCTTATAAATATAGTAACTTGGTTGCATTCTTTTTTTATGTGGGCTTATTGGAGTTGGAAATTACTGCAACAGGTCCACATGTATTTTATTGAGGATTTTTGCATTTGTGTTCATAAGTGAGATTGACTTTCTTGTTGGGTCTTTATGTGACTTAGGTGTTAGTAATTGTGGTATCATAAAAAGAATTGGGCAATGTTTCTTCTATTTCTATTTTGTGTAATAATTTGAGGAGTATTGATATGAATTATTCTTTGATAGTTTGACATAATTCTGCACTAAAACCATCTGGCCCCGGGCTTTTTGGTTGGAAGACGTAATTACTTCTATTTCACTAGGGGCTATAGGTTTGTTTAAATTGCTTATCTGATATTGATTTAACTTTTAGGTGGTGTATATCAAGAAAAAAGTTAGGTGTTATTCTGAATGGTCTGTCTTTATATGTTACTTGGTCTTTTTCCTTTGCAGCTTTTAATATTCTTTCTTAGTTATTGCATTTAATGTTTTGATTATTATGTGTCATGGGAGTTTCTTTTCTGGTCCAGTCTACTTGGTTTTCTGTATGTTTCATATACCTTGATAGACACCTCTTTGTTTAGATTAGAAAAATTTTCTTCCAGGACTTTATTGAAAATATTTTCTATACCTTTGTCCTGGGTTTCTTCTCCTTCCTCGATTACTATTATTTGTAGATTTTGTCTTTTTATAGTGACCCAGATTTTCTAGATGCTTTGGGCCTGAAATTTTAGATTTAGCATTTTTTTTAACTTAGATATCCGTTTCTTCTATATTGTCTTCAATGCCTGCCTTCAATGTCTTTTATCTCTTGTATTCTATTGTTAAGGCTTATCTCTGAGGTTTTCATTTGACTTTTTTAAAATTCTTTAATCTTCTTTTACAGTCTAGTCTTCATACGCCTCCCAGTCTGACTCCTGTCTGCTCCTCATTCTTTTTTTTTTTTTTTATTAACTTGAGTATTTCTTATATATATTTCGAGTGTTATTCCCTTTCCCGGTATCCGGGCAAACATCCCCCTCCCCCCTCCCCTTCCTTATGGGTGTTCCACTCCCAACCCTCCACCCATTGCCGCCCTCCCCCCACCAGTCTAGTTCACTGGGGGTTCAGTCTTAGCAGGACCCAGGGCTTCCCCTTCCACTGGTGCTCTTACTAGGATATGCATTGCTACCTATGAGGTCAGAGTCCAGGGTCAGTCCATGTATAGTCTTTGGGTAGGGGCTTAGTCCCTGGAAGCTCTGGTTGCTTGGCATTGTTGTACATATGGGGACTCGAGCCCCTTCAAGCTCTTCCAGTTCTTTCTCTGATTCCTTCAACGGGGGACCTATTCTCAGTTCAGTGGTTTGCTGCTGGCATTCGCCTCTGTATTTGCTGTATTCTGGCTGTGTCTCTCAGGAGCGATCTACATCCGGCTCCTGTCGGTCTGCACTTCTTTGCTTCATCCATCTTGTCTAATTGGGTGGCTATATATGTATGGGCCACATGTGGGGCAGACTCTGAATGGGTGTTCCTTCAGTCTCTGTTTTAATCTTTGCCTCTCTCTTCCCTGCCAAGGGTATTCTTGTTCCCCTTTTAAAGAAGGAGTGAAGCATTCACATTTTGATCATCCATCTTGAGTTTCATTTGTTCTAGGCATCTAGGGTATTTCAAGCATTTGGGCTAATAGCCACTTATCAATGAGTGCATACCATGTATGTCTTTCTGTGATTGGGTTAGCTCACTCAGGATGATGTTTTCCAGTTCCAACCATTTGCCTACGAATTTCATAAAGTCGTTGTTTTTGATAGCTGAGTAATATTCCATTGTGTAGATGTACCACATTTTCTGTATCCATTCCTCTGTTGAAGGGCATCTGGGTTCTTTCCAGCTTCTGGCTATTATAAATAAGGCTGCAATGAACATAGTGGAGCACGTGTCTTTTTTATATGTTGGGGCATCTTTTGGGTATATGCCCAAGAGAGGTATAGCTGGATCCTCAGGCAGTTCAATGTCCAATTTTCTGAGGATTCTCCAGACTGATTTCCAGAATAGTTGTACCAGTTTGCAATCCCACCAACAATGGAGGAGTGTTCCTCTTCCTCCACATCCTCGCCAGCATCTGTTGTCCCCTGAATTTTTGATCTTAGCCATTCTCACTGGTGTGAGGTGAAATCTCAGGGTTGTTTTGATTTGCATTTCCCTTATGACTAAAGATGTTGAACATTTCTTTAGGTGTTTCTCAGCCATTCGGCATTCCTCAGCTGTGAATTCTTTGTTTAGCTCTGAACCCCATTTTTTAATAGGGTTATTTGTTTCCCTGCGGTCTAACTTCTTGAGTTCTTTGTATATTTTGGATATAAGGCCTCTATCTGTTGTAGGCTTGGTAAAGATCTTTTCCCAATCTGTTGGTTGCCGTTTTGTCCTAACCACAGTGTCCTTTGCCTTACAGAAGCTTTGCAGTTTTATGAGATCCCATTTGTCGATTCTTTTTTTTTTCCCCCCTTGGAATATATTTTTATTAGCATATTTTACTTAAATATAGTTAACTGTGAAAAAAGTCAACTTTCATTTTCATTTATTAGCTTTTTATGACTAAATTCAATAGACAAAAGAATGCTCATATTACTTTTAAATTAATTAAAATTTAAAGGATATTTAAAAATCTGATTATCCATGTTATCTTTCTTGTCATAGGATGAAGAAGATGATCTTTTAGTGGCTACTTGTACCAATAGTTTGAGCTCCAAAGGCATTTCTTTTTTTTTTTTTTTTATTAACTTGAGTATTTCTTATATACATTTCGAGTGTTATTCCCTTTCCCGGTTTCCAGGCAAACATCCCCCTCCCCCCTCCCCTTCCTTATGGGTGTTCCCCTCCCAACCCTCCCCCCATTGCCGACCTCCCCCCATAGACTAGTTCACTGGGGGTTCAGTCTTAGCAGGACCCAGGGCTTCCCCTTCCACTGGTGCTCTTACTAGGATATTCATTGCTACCTATGCGGTCAGAGTCCAGGGTCAGTCCATGTATAGTCTTTAGGTAGTGGCTTAGTCCCTGGAAGCTCTGGTTGCTTGGTATTGTTGTACTTTTGGGGTCTCGAGCCCCTTCAAGCTCTTCCAGTTCTTTCTCTGATTCCTTCAACAGGGGACCTATTCTCAGTTCAGTGGTTTGCTGCTGGCAATCGCCTCTGTATTTGCTGTATTCTGGCTGTGTCTCTCAGGAGCGATCTACATCCGGCTCCTGTCGGTCTGCACTTCTTTGCTTCATCCATCTTGTCTAATTGGGTGGCTATATATGTATGGGCCACAAGTGGGGCAGGCTCTGAATGGGTGTTCCTTCAGTCTCTGTTTTAATCTTTGCCTCTCCCTTCCCTGCCAAGGGTATTCTTTTTCCTCATTTAAAGAAGGAGTGAAGCATTCACATTTTGATCATCCGTCTTGAGTTTCGTTTGTTCTAGGGATCTAGGGTAATTCAAGCATTTGGGCTAAAAGCCACTTATCAATGAGTGCATACCATGTATGTCTTTCTGTGATTGGGTTAGCTCACTCAGGATGATATTTTCCAGTTCCAACCATTTGCCTACGAATTTCATAAAGTCGTTGTTTTTGATAGCTGAGTAATATTCCATTGTGTAGATGTACCACATTTTCTGTATCCATTCCTCTGTTGAAGGGCATCTGGGTTCTTTCCAGCTTCTGGCTGTTATAAATAAGGCTGCAAGGAACATAGTGGAGCACGTGTCTTTTTTATATGTTGGGGCATCTTTTGGGTATATGCCCAAGAGAGGTATAGCTGGATCCTCAGGCAGTTCAATGTCCAATTTTCTGAGGCACCTCCAGACTGATTTCCAGAATGGTTTTACCAGTCTGCAATCCCACCAACAATGGAGGAGTGTTCCTCTTTCTCCACATCCTCGCCAGCATCTGCTGTCACCTGAGTTTTTGATCTTAGCCATTCTCACTGGTGTGAGGTGAAATCTCAGGGTTGTTTTGATTTGCATTTCCCTTATGACTAAAGATGTTGAACATTTCTTTAGGTGTTTCTCAGCCATTCGGCATTCCTCAGCTGTGAATTCTTTGTTTAGCTCTGAACCCCATTTTTTTTTTAAGGACAAATTTTTTTTTTATTTTTTTTTTATTAACTTGAGTATTTCTTATATACATTTCGAGTGTTATTCCCTTTCCCGGTTTCCGGGCAAACACCCCCCTCCCCCCTCCCCTTCCTTATGGGTGTTCCCCTCCCAACCCTCCCCCCATTGCCGACCTCCCCCCATAGACTAGTTCACTGGGGGTTCAGTCTTAGCAGGACCCAGGGCTTCCCCTTCCACTGGTGCTCTTACTAGGATATTCATTGCTACCTATGGGGTCAGAGTCCAGGGTCAGTCCATGTATAGTCTTTAGGTAGTGGCTTAGTCCCTGGAAGCTCTGGTTGCTTGGCATTGTTGTAATTTTGGGGTCTCGAGCCCCTTCAAGCTCTTCCAGTTCTTTCTCTGATTCCTTCAATAGGGGACCTATTCTCAGTTCAGTGGTTTGCTGCTGGCATTCGCCTCTATATTTGCTGTATTCTGGCTGTGTCTCTCAGGAGCGATCTACATCCGGCTCCTGTCGGTCTGCACTTCTTTGCTTCATCCATCTTGTCTAATTGGGTGGCTGTATATGTATGGGCCACATGTGGGGCAGGCTCTGAATGGGTGTTCCTTCAGTCTCTGTTTTAATCTTTGCCTCTCCCTTCCCTGCCAAGGGTATTCTTTTTCCTCATTTAAAGAAGGAGTGAAGCATTCACATTTTGATCATCAGTCTTGAGTTTCGTTTGTTCTAGGGATCTAGGGTAATTCAAGCATTTGGGCTAATAGCCACTTATCAATGAGTGCATACCATGTATGTCTTTCTGTGATTGGGTTAGCTCACTCAGGATGATATTTTCCAGTTCCAACCATTTGCCTACGAATTTCATAAAGTCGTTGTTTTTGATAGCTGAGTAATATTCCATTGTGTAGATGTACCACATTTTCTGTATCCATTCCTCTGTTGAAGGGCATCTGGGTTCTTTCCATTTTCTGGCTATTATAAATAAGGCTGCGATGAACATAGTGGAGCACGTGTCTCTTTTATATGTTGAGGCATCTTTTGGGTATATGCCCAAGAGAGGTATAGCTGGATCCTCAGGCAGTTCAATGTCCAATTTTCTGAGGAACCTCCAGACTGATTTCCAGAATGGTTTTACCAGTCTGCAATCCCACCAACAATGGAGGAGTGTTCCTCTTTCTCCACATCCTCGCCAGCATCTGCTGTCACCTGAGTTTTTGATCTTAGCCAATCGCACTGGTGTGAGGTGAAATCTCAGGGTTGTTTTGATTTGCATTTCCCTTATGACTAAAGATGTTGAACATTTCTTTAGGTGTTTCTCAGCCATTCGGCATTCCTCAGCTGTGAATTCTTTGTTTAGCTCTGAACCCCATTTTTTAATAGGGTTATTTGTTTCCCTGCGGTCTAACTTCTTGAGTTCTTTGTATATTTTGGATATAAGGCCTCTATCTGTTGTAGGCTTGGTAAAGATCTTTTCCCAATCTGTTGGTTGCCGTTTTGTCCTAACCACAGTGTCCTTTGCCTTACAGAAGCTTTGCAGTTTTATGAGATCCCATTTGTCGATTCTTGATCTTAGAGCATGAGCCATTGGTGTTTTGTTCAGGAAATTTTTTCCAGTGCCCATGTGTTCCAGATGCTTCCCTAGTTTTTCTTCTATTAGTTTGAGTGTGTCTGGTTTGATGTGGAGGTCCTTGATCCACTTGGACTTAAGCTTTGTACAGGGTGATAAGCATGGATCGATCTGCATTCTTCTACATGTTGCCCTCCAGTTGAACCAGCACCATTTGCTGAAAATGCTATCTTTTTTCCATTGGATGGTTTTGGCTCCTTTGTCAAAAATCAAGTGACCATAGGTGTGTGGGTTCATTTCTGGGTCTTCAATTCTATTCCATTGGTCTATCTGTCTGTCTCTGTACCAATACCATGCAGTTTTTATCACTATTGCTCTGTAATACTGCTTGAGTTCAGGGATAGTGATTCCCCCTGAAGTCCTTTTATTGTTGAGGATAGCTTTAGCTATCCTGGGTTTTTTGTTATTCCAGATGAATTTGCAAATTGTTCTGTCTAACTCTTTGAAGAATTGGATTGGTATTTTGATGGGGATTGCATTGAATCTGTAGATTGCTTTTGGTAAAATGGCCATTTTTACTATATTAATCCTGGCAATCCATGAGCATGGGAGATCTTTCCATCTTCTGAGGTCTTCTTCAATTTCTTTCCTCAGTGTCTTGAAGTTCTTATTGTACAGATCTTTTACTTGCTTGGTTAAAGTCACACCGAGGTACTTTATATTATTTGGGTCTATTATGAAGGGTGTCGTTTCCCTAATTTCTTTCTCGGCTTGTTTCTCTTTTGTATAGAGGAAGGCAACTGATTTATTTGAGTTAATTTTATACCCAGCCACTTTGCTGAAGTTGTTTATCAGCTTTAGTAGTTCTCTGGTGGAACTTTTGGGATCACTTAAATATATTATCATGTCATCTGCAAATAGTGATATTTTGACCTCTTCTTTTCCGATCTGTATCCCTTTGATCTCCTTTTGTTGTCTGATTGCTCTGGCTAGAACTTCAAGAACTATATTGAATAAGTAGGGAGAGAGTGGGCAGCCTTGTCTAGTACCTGATTTTAGTGGGATTGCTTCAAGTTTCTCTCCATTTAGTTTAATGTTAGCAACTGGTTTGCTGTATATGGCTTTTACTATGTTTAGGTATGGGCCTCGAATTCCTATTCTTTCCAGGACTTTTATCATGAAGGGGTGTTGAATTTTGTCAAATGCTTTCTCAGCATCTAATGAAATGATCCTGTGGTTCTGTTCTTTCAGTTTGTTTATATGATGGATCACGTTGATGGTTTTCCGTATATTAAACCATCCCTGCATGCCTGGGATGAAGCCTACTTGATCATGGTGGATGATTGTTTTGATGTGCTCTTGAATTCGGTTTGCCAGAATTTTATTGAGTATTTTTGCGTCGATATTCATAAGGGAAATTGGTCTGAAGTTCTCTTTCTTTGTTGTGTCTTTGTGTGGTTTAGGTATAAGAGTAATTGTGGCTTCGTAGAAGGAATTCGGTAGGGCTCCATCTGTTTCAATTTTGTGGAATAGTTTGGATAATATTGGTATGAGGTCTTCTATGAAGGTTTGATAGAATTCTGCACTAAACCCGTCTGGACCTGGGCTCTTTTTGGTTGGGAGACCTTTAATGACTGCTTCTATTTCCTTAGGAGTTATGGGGTTGTTTAACTGGTTTATCTGTTCCTGATTTAACCTCGATATCTGGTATCTGTCTAGGAAATTGTCCATTTCCTGAAGATTTTCAAATTTTGTTGAATATAGGTTTTTATAGTAAGATCTGATGATTTTTTGAATTTCCTCTGAATCTGTAGTTAGGTCTCCCTTTTCATTTCTGATTTTGTTAATTTGGACACACTCTCTGTGTCCTCTCGTTAGTCTGGCTAAGGGTTTATCTATCTTGTTGATTTTCTCAAAGAACCAACTTTTGGTTCTGTTGATTCTTTCTATGGTCCTTTTTGTTTCTACTTGGTTGATTTCAGCTCTGAGTTTGATTATTTCCTGCCTTCTACTCCTCCTGGGTGTATTTGCTTCTTTTTGTTCTAGAGCTTTTAGGTGTGCTGTCAAGCTGCTGACATATGCTCTTTCCTGTTTCTTTCTGCAGGCACTCAGCGCTATGAGTTTTCCTCTTAGCACAGCTTTCATTTTGTCCCATAAGTTTGAGTATGTTGTATCTTCATTTTCATTAAATTCTAAAAAGTTTTTAATTTCTTTCTTTATTTCTTCCTTGACCAGGTTATCATCGAGTAGAGCATTGTTCAATTTCCACGTATATGTGGGCATTCTTCCCTTATTGTTATTGAAGACCAGTTTTAGGCCGTGGTGGTCCGATAGCACGCATGGGATTATTTCTATCTTTCTGTACCTGTTGAGGCCCGATTTTTGACCAATTATATGGTCAATTTTGGAGAAAGTACCATGAGGAGCTGAGAAGAAGGTATAACCTTTTGCTTTAGGATAGAATGTTCTATAAATATCCGTTAAGTCCATTTGGCTCATGACTTCTCTTAGTCTGTCGACATCACTGTTTAACTTCTGTTTCCATGATCTGTCCATTGATGAGAGTGGGGTGTTGAAATCTCCCACTATTATTGTGTGAGGTGCAATGTGTGTTTTGAGCTTTAGTAAGGTTTCTTTTACGTATGTAGGTGCCCTTGTATTTGGGGCATAGATATTTAGGATTGAGAGTTCATCTTGGTTGATTTTTCCTTTGGTGAATATGAAGTGTCCTTCCTTATCTTTTTTGATGACTTTTAGTTGGAAATTGATTTTATTTGATATTAGAATGGCTACTCCAGCTTGCTTCTTCTGACCATTTGCTTGGAAAGTTGTTTTCCAGCCTTTCACTCTGAGGTAGTGTCTGTCTTTGTCTCTGAGGTGTGTTTCCTGTAGGCAGCAGAATGCAGGGTCCTCGTTGCAGATCCTGTTTGTTAATCTATGTCTTTTTATTGGGGAGTTGAGGCCATTGATGTTGAGAGATATTAAGGAATAGTGATTATTGCTTCCCGTTATATTCATATTTGGATGTGAGGTTATGTTTGTGTGCTTTCATTCTCTTTGTTTTGTTGCCAAGACGATTAGTTTCTTGCTTCTTCTAGGGTATAGCTTGCCTCCTTATGTTGGGCTTTACCATTATCCTTTGTAGTGCTGGATTTGTAGAAAGATATTGTGTAAATTTGGTTTTGTCATGGAATATCTTGGTTTCTCCATCAATGTTAATTGAGAGTTTTGCTGGATACAGTAACCTGGGCTGGCATTTGTGTTCTCTTAGGGTCTGTATAACATCAGTCCAGGATCTTCTGGCCTTCATAGTTTCTGGCGAGAAGTCTGGTGTAATTCTGATAGGTCTCCCTTTATATGTTACTTGACCTTTTTCCCTTACTGCTTTTAATATTCTTTCTTTATTTTGTGCGTTTGGTGTTTTGACAATTATGTGACGGGAGGTGTTTCTTTTCTGGTCCAATCTGTTTGGAGTTCTGTAGGCTTCTTGTATGCCTATGGGTATCTCTTTTTTTAGGTTAGGGAAGTTTTCTTCTATGATTTTGTTGAAGATATTTACTGGTCCTTTGAGCTGGGAGTCTTCACTCTCTTCTATACCTATTGTCCTTAGGTTTGATCTTCTCATTGAGTCCTGGATTTCTTGTATGTTTTGGACCAGTAGCTTTTTCCGCTTTACATTATCTTTGACAGTTGAGTCAATGATTTCTATGGAATCTTCTGCTCCTGAGATTCTCTCTTCCATCTCTTGTATTCTGTTGGTGAAGCTTGTATCTACAGCTCCTTGTCTCTTCTTTTGGTTTTCTATATCCAGGGTTGTTTCCATGTGTTCTTTCTTGATTGCTTCTATTTCCATTTTTAATTCCTTCAACTGTTTGATTGTGTTTTCCTGGAATTCTTTCAGGGATTTTTGCGATTCCTCTCTGTAGGCTTTTACTTGTTTATTAATGTTTTCCTGTGCTTCCCTAAGTGTGTTCATGTCTTTCTTGAAGTCCTCCAGCATCATGATCAAATATGATTTTGAAACTAGATCTTGCTTTTCTGGTGTGTTTGGATATTCCATGTCTGTTTTGGTGGGAGAATTGGGCTCCGATGATGGCATGTAGTCTTGGTTTCTGTTGCTTGGGTTCCTGCGCTTGCCTCTCGCCATCAGATTATCTCTAGTGTTACTTTGTTCTGCTATTTCTGACAGTGGCTAGACTGTCCTATAAGCCTGTGTGTCAGGAGTGCTGTAGACCTGTTTTCCTCTCTTTCAGTCAGTTATGGGGACAGAGTGTTCTGCTTTCGGGCGTGTAGTTTTTCCTCTCTACAGGTCTTCAGCTGTTCCTGTGGGCCTGTGTCTTGAGTTCACCAGGCAGCTTTCTTGTAGCAGAAAATTTGGTCTTACCTGTGGTCCCGAGGCTCAGGTTCGCTCGTGGGGTGCTGCCCAGGGGCTCTCTGCAGCGGCAGCAACTAGGAAGACCTGTGCCGCCCCTTCCGGGAGCTTCAGTGCACCAGGGTTCCAGATGGTCTTTGGCTTTTTCCTCTGGTGTCCGAGATGTGTGTGCAGGGAGCAGTCTCTTCTGGTTTCCCAGGCTTGTCTGCCTCTCTGAAGGTTTAGCTCTCCCTCCCACGGGATTTGGGTGCAGAGAACTGTTTATCCGGTCTGTTTCCTTCAGGGTCCGGAGGTGTCTCTGGCAGGTGTCCTGCTGCTCCTGGGCCCTCCCCCACGGGAGCCCAGAGGCCTTATACAGTTTCCTCTTGGGCCAGGGATGTGGGCAGGGATGAGCAGTGTTGGTGGTCTCTTCCGCTCTGCAGCCTCAGGAGTGCCCACCTGACCAGGCGGTTGGGTCTCTCTCTCACCGGGTCTGGGAGCAGAGCTGAACCCCATTTTTTAATAGGGTTATTTGTTTCCCTGCGGTCTAACTTCTTGAGTTCTTTGTATATTTTGGATATAAGGCCTCTATCTGTTGTAGGATTGGTAAAGATCTTTTCCCAATCTGTTGGTTGCCGTTTTGTCCTAACCACAGTGTCCTTTGCCTTACAGAAGCTTTGCAGTTTTATGAGATCCCATTTGTCGATTCTTGATCTTAGAGCGTAAGCCATTGGTGTTTTGTTCAGGAAATTTTTTCCAGTGCCTATGTGTTCCAGATGCTTCCCTAGTTTTTCTTCTATTAGTTTGAGTGTGTCTGGTTTGATGTGGAGGTCCTTGATCCACTTGGACTTAAGCTTTGTACAGGGTGATAAGCATGGATCGATCTGCATTCTTCTACATGTTGCCCTCCAGTTGAACCAGCACCATTTGCTGAAAATGCTATCTTTTTTCCATTGGATGGTTTTGGCTCCTTTGTCAAAAATCAAGTGACCATAGGTGTGTGGGTTCATTTCTGGATCTTCAATTCTATTCCATTGGTCTATCAGTCTGTCTCTGTACCAATACCATGCAGTTTTTATCAGTATTGCTCTGTAATACTGCTTGAGTTCAGGGATAGTGATTCCCCCTGAAGTCCTTTTATTGTTGAGGATAGCTTTAGCTATCCTGGGTTTTTTGTTATTCCAGATGAATTTGCAAATTGTTCTGTCTAACTCTTTGAAGAATTGGATTGGTATTTTGATGGGGATTGCATCGAATCTGTAGATTGCTTTTGGTAAAATGGCCATTTTTACTATATTAATCCTGGCAATCCATGAGCATGGGAGATCTTTCCATCTTCTGAGGTCTTCTTCAATTCTTTCCTCAGTGTCTTGAAGTTCTTATTGTACAGATCTTTTACTTGCTTGGTTAAAGTCACACTGAGGTACTTTATATTATTTGGGTCTATTATGAAGGGTGTCGTTTCCCTAATTTCTTTCTCGGCTTGTTTCTCTTTTGTATAGAGGAAGGCAACTGATTTATTTGAGTTAATTTTATTATACCCAGCCACTTTGCTGAAGTTGTTTATCAGCTTTAGTAGTTCTCTGGTGTAACTTTTGGGATCACTTAAATATACTATCATGTCATCTGCAAATAGTGATATTTTGACCTCTTCTTTTCCGATCTGTATCCCTTTGATCTCCTTTTGTTGTCTGATTGCTCTGGCTAGAACTTCAAGAACTATATTGAATAAGTAGGGAGAGAGTGGGCAGCCTTGTCTAGTCCCTGATTTTAGTGGGATTGCTTCAAGTTTCTCTCCATTTAGTTTAATGTTAGCAACTGGTTTGCTGTATATGGCTTTTACTATGTTTAGGTATGGGCCTTGAATTCCTATTCTTTTTTTTCTTTTTTTTTATTTAGAGAATACTTTATTAGTTTTTGTAATCAAACCCACGTATATAAGACCTTACATATTTAATACAGTGTGTTACCCCTGCACAAATGGAAAAAACTTAAGTTCAACATTTCTAGACCAATATGGCTGTTAATTTCTGTACAGTGCCAACTCAACACAGTAAACGGGGATACTTTTTTCGAAAGTTGACAGCACAGGTAAAGTTTCAAAAAATTCAAATTATATATCTGTATATATATATTTATATTTATATAAAAAGACCAATAATAGCAGTGTGTTATGCATCAACAGCAGCAACAGCTTTTCCAGGTTCTGCAGTCATCTGAACAAAACTGTAGAGACATCCAGCACACTCCATTAAAAAAAAAAAGTAAAAAAACAAAACCCGAGAAAACAGCACAGTTCTGTTACTCTTGTGGTACCTGGCACCATTTTTTTTTAAATTAGCTTCTCAATCATCATCTGGAAAGAAAACATTCTGAGCAACATCATTAAAAACAGCTCTGATAAAGCACGGTCACTACTACGTATCATAAAGCATGTACAAGCTATTTTACATCCACAGAGGTATGATACAGTACTGTCCTACATCTATAATACTAGAGGATACAATTTAAAAGGCATTATTTGAGACTTGATTCTACTTTTCCAGCAGAGGGCCCAAAGGATGGTGTGACACAGCTTTGTAAAGAAACATACTCTAGACAGGATTTCCTTTCACTAGTGGCACACTTCTAAGGATTCATTCTCTCCATGAATGTCAGCTAAAACCGTTATTAAAAAAATGAAATATCCCTAGAACAAAACCGTATAACCACCGGATTCACATGAAGATGACCTAGTGGAGACAAGCTGGACCTCACCTTACCAACAAGCTATCAAATCTGTTATGTTTAAACAGTGAGACCTCCAAGGAAGGAGATGCCAAGTAGTGCTTCAAAGCTTCGGACCACAATCAAACACAGCATCCTTTTCAACAGAAGCAGAAGCTCATCTGAATATGCTCATGGATGCTGACATCAACATTTAATCATCTCCTCACTCATCCAGGAAGAGGGGGAGATCAGTTACTACTGTACTTTAATGTGTTCAACCAAATCACCATATTACAAAAATAGCAAGCTGCCATAATAAAAAATAAGGCTCCTCTATCCAGCACCAGATAGCATCATTTTACTTTCAAGCCTAGAAATTGCACACTTGTATATAAACCAACCGAAGATGAGGATTGAGAGTTCATCTTGGTGGATTTTTCCTTTGATGAATATGAAGTGTCCTTCCTTATCTTTTTTGATGACTTTTAATTGAAAATTGATTCTATTTGATATTAGAATGGCTACTCCAGCTTGCTTCTTCTGACCATTTGCTTGGAAAGTTGTTTTCCAGCCTTTCACTCTGAGGTAGTGTCTGTCTTTGTCTCTGAGGTGTGTTTCCTGTAGGCAGCAGAATGCAGGGTCCTCATTGCGTATCCAGTTTGTTAATCTATGTCTTTTTATTGGGGAGTTGAGGCCATTGATATTGAGAGATATTAAGGAATAGTGATTATTGCTTCCCGTTATATTCATATTTGGATGTGAGGTTATGTTTGTGTGCTTTCATTCTCCTTGTTTTGTTGCCAAGACGATTAGTTTCTTGCTTCTTCTAGGGTATAGCTTGCCTCCTTATGTTGGGCTTTACCCTTTATTATCCTTTGTAGTGCTGGATTTGTAGAAAGATATTGTGTAAATTTGGTTTTGTCATGGAATATCTTGGTTTCTCCATCTATGTTAATTGAGAGTTTTGCAGGATACAGTAACCTGGGCTGGCATTTGTGTTCTCTTAGGGTCTGTATGACATCTGTCCAGGATCTTCTGGCCTTCATAGTTTCTGGCGAAAAGTCTGGTGTGATTCTGATAGGTCTGCCTTTATATGTTACTTGACCTTTTTCCCTTACTGCTTTTAATATTCTTTCTTTATTTTGTGCGTTTGGTGTTTTGACAATTATGTGACGGGAGGTGTTTCTTTTCTGGTCCAATCTATTTGGAGTTCTGTAGGCTTCTTGTATGCCTATGGGTATCTCTTTTTTTAGGTTAGGGAAGTTTTCTTCTATGATTTTGTTGAAGATATTTACTGGTCCTTTGAGCTGGGAGTCTTCACTCTCTTCTATACCTATTATCCTTAGGTTTGATCTTCTCATTGAGTCCTGGATTTCCTGTATGTTTTGGACCAGTAGCTTTTTCTGCTTTACATTATCTTTGACAGTTGAGTCAATGATTTCTATGGAATCCTCTGCTCCCGAGATTCTCTCTTCCATCTCTTGTATTCTGTTGGTGAAGCTTGTATCTACAGCTCCTTGTCTTTTCTTTTGATTTTCTATGTCCAGGGTTGTTTCCATGTGTTCTTTCTTGATTGCTTCTATTTCCATTTTTAATTCCTTCAACTGTTTGATTGTGTTTTCCTGGAATTCTTTCAGGGATTTTTGCGATTCCTCTCTGTCGGCTTCTACTTGTTCTCTAAGGGAGTTCTTTATGTCTTTCTTGAAGTCCTCCAGCATCATGATCAAATATGATTTTGAAACTAGATCTTGCTTTTCTGGTGTGTTTGGATATTCAGTGTTTGCTTTGGTGGGAGAATTGGGCTCCGATGATGCCATGTAGTCTTGGTTTCTGTTGCTTGGGTTCCTGTGCTTGCCTCTCGCCATCAGATTATCTCTAGTGTTACTTTGTTCTGCTATTTCTGACCGTGGCTAGACTGTCCTATAAGCCTGTGTGTCAGGAGTGCTGTAGACCTGTTTTCCTGTTTTCTTTCAGCCAGTTATGGGGACAGAGTGTTCTGCTTTCGGGCGTGTAGTTTTTCCTCTCTACAGGTCTTCAGCTGTTCCTGTGGGCCTGTGTCTTGAGTTCACCAGGCAGGTTTCTTGCAGGGGAAAAGTTGGTCCTACCTGTGGTTCCAAGGCTCAAGTTTGCTCGTGGGGTACTGCCTAAGTCCTCTCCGCGGAGGCAGCAACCGGGAAGATCTGCGCCGCTCTTTCCGGGAGCCTCCGTGCACCAGGGTTCCAGATGGCGTTTGGTGTTTTCCTCTGGCGTCTGGATGTGCACAGAGTGCAGTCTCTTCTGGTTTCCCAGGCGTGTCCGCCTCTCTGAAGGTTTAGCTCTCCCTCCCACGGGATTTGGGTGCAGAGAACTGTTTATCCGGTCTGTTTCCTTCAGGTTCTGGCGGTGTCTCAGGCGCAGGGATCCTGCCGCTCCTGGGCCCTCCCCTACGGGAACCCAGAGGCCTTATACAGTTGCCTCTTTGGCCAGGGATGTGGGCAGGGGTGGGCAGTGTTGGTGGTCTCCTCCGCTCTGCAGCCTCAGGAGTGCCCACCTGATCAGGCGGTGAGGTCTCTCTCCCACGGGGTTTGGGAGCAGAGAGCTTGAATTCCTATTCTTTCCAGGACTTTTATCATGAAGGGGTGTTGAATTTTGTCAAATGCTTTCTCAGCATCTAATGAAATGATCATGTGGTTTTGTTCTTTCAGTTTGTTTATATAATGGATCACATTGATAGTTTTCCGTATATTAAACCATCCCTGCATGCCTGGGATGAAGCCTACTTGATCATGGTGGATGATTGTTTTGATGTGCTCTTGAATTCGGTTTGCCAGAATTTTATTGAGTATTTTCGCGTCGATATTCATAAGGGAAATTGGTCTGAAGTTCTCTTTCTTTGTTGTGTCTTTGTGTAGTTTAGGTATAAGAGTAATTGTGGCTTTGTAGAAGGAATTCGGTAGTGCTCCATCTGTTTCAATTTTGTGGAATAGTTTGGATAATATTGGTATGAGGTCTTATATGAAGGTCTGATAGAATTCTGCACTAAACCCATCTGGACCTGGGCTCTTTTTGGTTGGGAGACCTTTAATGACTGCTTCTATTTCCTTAGGAGTTATGGGGTTGTTTAACTGGTTTATCTGTTCCTGATTTAACCTCGATATCTGGTATCTGTCTAGGAAATTGTCCATTTCCTGCAGATTTTCAAGTTTTGTTGAATATAGGCTTTTATAGTAAGATCTGATGATTTTTTGAATTTCCTCTGAATCTGTAGTTAGGTCTCCCTTTTCATTTCTGATTTTGTTAATTTGGACACACTCTCTGTGTCCTCTCGTTAGTCTGGCTAAGGGTTTATCTATCTTGTTGATTTTCTCAAAGAACCAACTTTTGGTTCTGTTGATTCTTTCTATGGTCCTTTTTGTTTCTACTTGGTTGATTTCAGCTCTGAGTTTGATTATTTCCTGCCTTCTACTCCTCCTGGGTGTATTTGCTTCTTTTTGTTCTAGAGCTTTTAGGTGTGCTGTCAAGCTGCTGACATATGCTCTTTCCTGTTTCTTTCTGCAGGCACTCAGGGCTATGAATTTTCCTCTTAGCACAGCTTTCATTGTGTCCCATAAGTTTGGGTATGTTGTACCTTCATTTTCATTAAATTCCAAAAAGTCTTTAATTTCTTTCTTTATTTCTTCCTTGACCAGGTTATCATTGAGTAGAGCATTGTTCAATTTCCACGTATATGTGGGCATTCTTCCCTTATTGTTATTGAAGACCAGTTTTTGGCCGTGGTGGTCCGATAGCACGCATGGGATTATTTCTATCTTTCTGTACCTGTTGAGGCCCGTTTTTTGACCAATTATATGGTCAATTTTGGAGAAAGTACCATGAGGAGCTGAGAAGAAGGTATATCCTTTTGCTTTAGGATAGAACGTTCTATAAATATCCGTTAAGTCCATTTGGCTCATGACTTCTCTTAGTCTGTCTACGTCTCTGTTTAATTTCTGTTTCCATGATCTGTCCATTGATGAGAGTGGGGTTTTGAAATCTCCTACTATTATTGTATGAGGTGCAATGTGTGTTTTGAGCTTTAGTAAGGTTTCTTTTACGTATGTAGGTGCCCTTGTATTTGGGGCATAGATATTTAGGATTGAGAGTTCATCTTGGTTGATTTTTCCTTTGGTGAATATGAAGTGTCCTTCCTTATCTTTTTTGATGACTTTTAGTTGGAAATTGATTTTATTTGATATTAGAATGGCTACTCCAGCTTGCTTCTTCTGACCATTTGCTTGGAAAGTTGTTTTCCAGCCTTTCACTCTGAGGTAGTGTCTGTCTTTGTCTCTGAGGTGTGTTTCCTGTAGGCAGCAGAATGCAGGGTCCTCGTTGCGTATCCAGTTTGTTAATCTATGTCTCTTTATTGGGGAGTTGAGGCCATTGATGTTGAGAGATATTAAGGAATAGTGATTATTGCTTCCCGTTATATTCATATTTGGATGTGAGGTTATGTTTGTGTGCTTTTCTTCTCTTTGTTTTGTTGCCAAGACGATTAGTTTCTTGCTTCTTCTAGGGTATAGCTTGCCTCCTTATGTTGGGCTTTACCATTTATTATCCTTTGTAGTGCTGGATTTGTAGAAAGATATTGTGTTAATTTGTTTTTGTCGTGGAATATCTTGGTTTCTCCATCTATGTTAATTGAGAGTTTTGCAGGATACAGTAACCTGGGCTGGCATTTGTGTTCTCTTAGGGTCTGTATGACATCTGTCCAGGATCTTCTGGCCTTCATAGTTTCTGGCGAAAAGTCTGGTGTGATTCTTACAGGTCTGCCTTTATATGTTACTTGACCTTTTTCCCTTACTGCTTTTAATATTCTTTCTTTATTTTGTGCGTTTGGTGTTTTGACTATTATGTGACGGGAGGTGTTTCTTTTCTGGTCCAATCTATTTGGAGTTCTGTAGGCTTCTTGTATGCCTATGGGTATCTCTTTTTTTTAGGTTAGGGAAGTTTTCTTCTATGATTTTGTTGAAGATATTTACTGGTCCTTTGAGCTGGGAGTCTTCACTCTCTTCTATACCTATTATCCTTAGGTTTGATCTTCTCATTGAGTCCTGGATTTCCTGTATGTTTTGGACCAGTAGCTTTTTCCGCTTTACATTATCTTTGACAGTTGAGTCAATGATTTCTATGGAATCTTCTGCTCCTGAGATTCTCTCTTCCATCTCCTGTATTCTGTTGGTGAAGCTTGTATCTACAGCTCCTTGTCTCTTCTTTTGGTTTTCTATATCCAGGGTTGTTTCCATGTGTTCTTTCTTGATCGCTTCTATTTCCATTTTTAATTCCTTCAACTGTTTGATTGTGTTTTCCTGGAATTCTTTCAGGGATTTTTGTGACTCCTCTCTATGGGGTTCTACTTGTTTATTTATGATTTCCTGGAATTCTTTCAGGGATTTTTGTGACTCCTCTCTATGGGCTTCTACTTGTTTAATTATGTTTTCCTGGAATTCTTTCAGGCATTTTTGCGGTTCCTCTCTGTAGTCTTCTACTTGTTCTCTAAGGGAGTTCTTCACGTCTTTCTTGAAGTCCTCCAGCATTATGATCAAATATGATTTTGAAACTAGATCTTGCTTTTCTGGTGTGTTTGGATATTCCATGTTTGTTTTGGTGGGAGAATTGGGCTCCGATGGTGCCATGTAGTCTTGGTTTCTGTTGCTTGGGTTCCTGCGCTTGCCTCTCGCCATCAGATTATCTCTAGTGTTACTTTGTTCTGCTATTTCTGACAGTGGCTAGACTGCCCTATAAGCCTGTGTGTCAGGAGTGCTGTAGACCTGTTTTCCTGTTTTCTTTCAGCCTGTTATGGCGACAGAGTGTTCTGCTTTCGGGCGTGTAGTTTTCCCTCTCTACAGGTCTTCAGCTGTTCCTGTGGGCCTGTGTCTTGAGTTCACCAGACAGGTCACTTGCAGCAGAAAAGTTGGTCTTACCTGTGGTCCCGAGGCTCAAGTTTGCTCGCGGGGTGCTGCCCAAGAGCTCTCCGTGGCAGCAGCAACCAGGAAGATCTGTGCCGCCCCTTCCGGGAGCTTCAGTGCACCAGGGTTCCAGATGGCGTTTGGTGTTTTCCTCTGGTGTCCGAGATGTGTATGCAGAGTGCAGTCTCTTCTGGTTTCCCAGGCGTGTCTGCCTCTCTGAAGGTTTAGCTCTCCCTCCCACGGGATTTGGGTGCAGAGAACTGTTTATCCGGTCTGTTTCCTTCAGGTTCCGGAGGTGTCTCAGACGCAGTGGTCCTGCTGCTCCTGGGCCCTCCCCCACGGGAACCCAGAGGCGTTATACAGTTTCCTCTTGGGCCAGGGATGTGGGCAGGGGTGGGCAGTGTTGGTGGTCTCTTCCGCTCTGCAGCCTCAGCCCAAGTTTTTTTTTTTTTTAAAACATGCTTTGTAGTTAAAATTTGGGGATCAAATTACAGAAACAAGCTAGAAAAGGAATCTCTACCCACAGAGCCAGACCCTACTCAGGGGCTGTTGGTCTCACTGTAGTATCTTGTCTTGACCAGTGCTTCACAGTCCACCCATTATCATTTCTTCACTGCCCAGACTCCCAGGCAGCAGCATCCTCAGCTCCAGCATGGATGGCATCCACAACAAGGTCAATTCCTCTTTAGTATCTGGAGTGCCTTGTGTATCTTTCTACAGTGATGTGATTCTTCACCTTTATAGACATTCTGTTGCCTTCCCAAATGATCATTTTGCAATTCATCAACAAAATTTGACCCTTCCAACAGTTCATAAATAAAGTGACTGTCTAGGGTTATATTGCTGTGAACAGATACCATGACTAAGGCAGCTCCTTTAAGGACAACATTTATTTGGGGCTGGCTTACAGGTTCAGAGGTTCAGTCCATTATCATCAAGGTGGGAGCATGGCAGCATCCAGGCAGGCATGGTGCAGTAGAGTTCTATATCTTCATCTGAAGGCTGCTAGCAGAATACTGGCTTATAGGCTAGTAGGATGAGGGTCTTAAGCCCACACCCACAGTGACACACCTACTCCAACAAGGCCACACCTACTCCAACAGGGTCACATCTTTTAATAGTGTTACTCCCTGGACTGAGCATATATAAACCATCACATAGGCTTGTTCAAACATGAGTCTGTAGGGGCCATACCTAAACATAGCATAATGCAAAATACATTTAACATTCTTCCAAAGTCTCCATAGTCTATAGTAGTCTCGACAATGTTAAAAGTTCAAAGTTCAAGGTCTCTTCTGAGATTTATCCAGTCACTTAACTATAATTCCAAAAGCAAGACAGGAAACCAGCTTGGCAAACTCCAAACTCTGCATCTCTATATCTGGTTTAAAGTGGTCTTCAGATCTCCAACTCCTTTTTCATCTTTGTTGACTGCAATAAAGTTCTCTGCCCTGGGCTGGTTCCTCTCCCTGTTAGCAGCTTTCCTCAGGAGATATCCTATGGTTCTGACATCTCGAACATCTTGGGCTCTCCAAGGCAACTTCAATGTTACAGCTTCTTGTTTCAATATCTGGGATCCACACATGATCTGGGCTCCTCCAAAGGGCTGCTATCACTTCTCCAGCCCTGCCCTCTGTAGCATTCTAAGCTCAGGTTGATCCACTCCACTGCTGCTGCTTTTCTTGGTGATTATCCCATGGTACTGGCTGGGTGTCACCAATAGCTTATCATAGGCTCTCCTCATGGTGCCAAGCCATATCTCCTTTGCATGACCCCATCAGTCCTTGGCCATCAACTACAACTGAGGTTATACCTTCACCAATGGCCTTCCATGGCCTCTCACAGTGCCAAGTCTCAGCTGTTCTTCATGACCTTTTCATGTCTTCAAAACCAGCACCACCTGGGTGACTCTTAAACATTACCAAGTACAGTTGCAGCACAAGGTACAACCTCAGATATCTCTGGAACACAGCTTCTTTGTGCTCCCAGTAAACATTTCCCAGATTTTACTTTAATGATGTTGGTCTCTTCTTAATCACCACTAATTTCTTAGTTCCAGCTAACTAGCATCAATTGTCCCAGTAGTCTCCTTCTTCTCTTGACTATAAAGTCAGAGATACAAGGCCAAAGCTGACAAATCCTGCTGCTTGCAGGCACTGGAACATTACCCCCTTGTTCTATTACATTATCAGAAGCTTTCACTGCCTGAGCTCAGCTGTCCTGAGCTCTTGTTTTGTAGATTGATCTTGAACTTAGAAATCTGCATGCTGTCTCTTGAGATTAAAGGTATGTACCACCATGGCTAGATTTAAGCTTCTCAAACTTTCCCTGTCTCAGGTTGGCCTTAAACTCAGATCTGCTTGGTTTTATTTATCTCCTGGGATTAAAGGTGGGTACCACCATGCCTGGATGTAAACTTAGCTGGGTAGACTCTTGCCCCAAAAATCCCACTCCCTTAGTTTGTTATCTCCTTGAACACAAGATTCAGTTCCATTTCACTTTCTGGTGCCCCTTTAATACTTGAGCCATATATTTTATATTTTTCCTTTCTCAGCTTGCTATGCTTGTTTAAGATGCTCTTCATGAGACTTAACCAGAGAACAAAGTCTATGATGGGGGGTTCTGAGATTTCCTTTATTAAAACTGCCATATTCTTCACCAAAATACCACAAAACAGTCTTTATGCCACATACTGAAATTCTTCTCCTCTAAAGCCTCTTGGGCCATGTTTGCACAGTTCAAATTACTCTTAGCAACACTCTCAGCAACGAAGTCTTCCATATTCCTACTAAGATGGCCCATTAAACCCCATTTAAAACATTCCACTGCTTTCCAAATCCAAAGTCCCCAAATCCACATTCTTCCAAACAAAATCATGGTCAGGCCTATCATAGCAACACCCCACTCTTGGTACCAACTTCTCTGTCTTAGGGTTTAATTGCTATGAACAGGCACAATGACCAACAAAACTATTTTAAGGACAACATTTTATTGAGACTGGCTTACAGATTCAGAAGTTCAGTCCATTATCAACAAGGTAAAAGGTAGGACATGATGGCATCCAGGCATACATGGTGCAGGCAGAGCTGAGAGTTCTGTATCTTCATCTTAAGGCTGCTAGCAGAATACTGGCTTCCAGGCACCTAGGATGAAGGTTTTAAAGCACACACCTGCAGTAACACACATACTCCAACAAGGCCACACCTTCTAATAGTGCCACTTCCTGGGCCGAGCATATATAATCCATCACAGTGACTTATTAAAGGGACTTCATAAAACATCAGGCATGCAAGCTACTTCTTTAAAAGTGAGGTTTATTGCTGGTCTTGGGAAATGTTTTAAAATTTCAGATTAATTGCAACATCTGTTTTCTGAAATAAAATACCTTACTTTGAATCAGGGTTTTTCTGGAATGTCAGGTGTTTAAGCCCACTCAGTGGCAAGGAGGAGTGGCTCCTACAATGTTTTATCACCTATCTCCAGCTACCATTATAGATTTCACCAAGACACATCTTCAGACATGCACATGCATGTGTGCATGTGCACTGAGGGGACCTGAGCTACTCGGCAGGACAGGGCTTTTGAGAGAAGTGCTTGCTTGGGTGGTGCATCCTAGCTTGGGGCTGTCCACTGTGGATCTGCTCCAGTGTCCCTGGAGGGATGTTTGGCTGGTGTCCATTTCTTTCCTAGGTACTGCCAGCATGTGGTCTTGGCCTAAGAGATTTAATAACACAACTCAAACAAATCATGGGCACATTTTTTAGCTGGAGTTGCTATCTGTCCTGGGTTGACTGTTCTCATCCAATAAGCAAGCCAAAATCTCCAGAAAAATAAGCATTTGGAACTACATCCCTCCTCCACATCTTTTCTTTGTAAACTCCCAAACCCTGGGAATAATAATATTATTATTAATATTTACTTCTGAAAAAATTACCTCTTTTAGCAGGTTTTCAGGAAACAAATATTTACTATGAAAAACTTTAGAAAATTAATTTTAGAGAAATTAGTCAGTACTTTGAAGCGTTTGTAACTTCTATTTTTCCTAGGAAAATCAGTATGGGGGCAGACCTCTTGCTGATTTCTTGACTTTTCTATTCTCCTAAGAACATTAATCTCTCAGTGGGGAGAAATACAATTTATGAGTCAGGATTGGTCTAAACTAAAACGCAATTAAAAAAAATATTTATGGCAGTGCCAATGAAGTAGTCAGTAACGGCTACAGCCCAAAGAGTGTTCGTTCCTCAAATGCAGGTGGAAGAAGATGGGCACTGTAGGCCTCTCTGCTCTGCCCTGTAGAGAGTGTCATGTTTTGTCGGTCGCGTGAGGAGTGAGGCCATCTAATGAGCTCAAGCAGTTTATAGCAGGTATCCTTGCATAGAGTTACTCTCAAGGCAGGCAGCTAGGGAAAACCCAGACTCAAGTACCAAAGGGCTTAACTCATACAGACATCTACTATGACAGGAG
Source organism: Rattus norvegicus (assembly GCF_021556685.1). NCBI lineage: Eukaryota > Metazoa > Chordata > Mammalia > Rodentia > Muridae > Rattus > Rattus norvegicus. Next base: position 1,155,744 of record NC_141551.1, on the reverse strand, counting down.
GATTAACCTGTCGCCTACCATTTATCAGCATGAGAGAAAGAGCATAGGGGCTTGCTGTTGGTGAAAAATGGACTGGCATCATTGGCCCTGGTCAGGGTTACCTTAAGGGAAGTATTGAGGGATAACTCTACTAAGGAGCAGATATGTATGCAGCTCACTTTATAGAGACAGCCTGAGTCCAGATGGCACAGATTTTAGACTAGGGGTTGCTGGGGACAGAATACCATTTAGGGACTGCCAGCAGTAGGCCAGGATGGCGACATCTCAGAAGTTCATGTCAGCTCCTTGTAAAGAAGGGTGGAGTCTGGGACCCTGAGAAGCAGGAGACACATTCCTCCAGGGGACCCGCCATCTGAAATAAGGGCTGCAGTAGGCTGGGATGCAGACAGCTCAGTAGCCTGCAGCAGCTCTTTGTAAAAACTGGTTGTTCCCATTTCTCCTAACCTTAGCCCTGGACTACGGCTGTATAGATTTCATTTGTGCATGACTGCTTTTCAGTTGGCCTTGGTGTGCATAATTATTCTACTATATCTGACTTTCCTACTTCTTTCTCCTTCTGCTCTGGAGAATTCTGTGAAACTAGATGTTCCTTGATGTTATGATCCTTGAACTATTGGAAATTGAGACATAGGGGCACAGTATAGCACAGTCCTAATGGCCTAGGTGCATGCTGTGTGTTCTCATCTTGGAAACAGTGTAATAACTACACAATGGTAGTTCCAGATTAATGCTTGACTTGCAAAGAAAGTTTGAAAAAATTGTTAGAAAATTAATTAGAGCCAACACTGGGACCCAAGAAAAGAAAAATTGCCGATGTTAGGAAATAGGTTTTGTGTAACATTTGAGAGTGGTTCCTGGATAAGGAAGTATAGAATATATAAAGTTATATACTAGTAAAACTAAGTCAAAATACTGTAATTCTTAGGAGAGTTATTGTGTGCAATGTAAAGGTACAGAAAGCTAGTGGAACTACTGAGTTAAGGGTTAATTTGATTTTTTCTGGCCACTGTCTGGCAGCTTTGCTCATGTCATTTATCATTAGAGCTTCACAGGAAAATGCAAGTAGCTGACCTTGGAGCTTTGAGCTGTGAAATATAGTAAGTCAAAAGTTAAAGTTTAAATAATGATAAGCTTGCAATTATTATTATTTTGGTCACAGGCCTGGGGATAGGGGAACCTTGAAACATTGGGGGAACAATTGTAATTCTTAATTATTTGTGGGATGTGGTTATTCTTTTGAATTTGATTTTGCAATGATTATACAATGTCTCTTCTTCTACCTGCTTTTGGATTATCAATAAAAGACTGGAGCAAGAGAAAGGCTTGGGAGTGTGAGCATGTAAAGAAAAAGTGAAGAGTGAGTGGAGAGTGAGGTGTACATGAGATTGTGTGTGTGTGTGTGTGTGTGTGTGTGTGTGTGTGTGTGAGAGAGAGAGAGAGAGAGAGAGAGAGAGAGAGAGAGAGAGAGAAAGAGAGAGAGAAACTTTAAGCCTTGAAAAATTGCCTGTCAGTTTGTATCCAAAAAGTAGTCTGTGTATAGTTACTATGCACCTTCCAGATATCCCTGCTTCCAGTTGAAAACTCAAATCCTGTGTCGAACCTGGACCCATGACAAGGGGTGAATGGCATAACTATTTATTCAGTTTCAAGACACCAGATTGGAAGGCCTATGTGTAGGGAGTCTATGGGAGGAGGGATGAGGAGGAGCTCTCAGTTGTTGGCATCTTTGAGTTTTCAATTATTCACTAGAGAACACCCTCACAGAGGACATATCAACTGTGAGAGCTGTAGGACATTTCACTCTGTGGATGTGGACAGAGAATGCTGAACATTTAAGATGATGATACTTCCTTAAGGAGACTAGGCTACCCAGTGGTAGCAGATTGATTTCAGTTTTTCTTTTCTAGGCTAGATATCATCCTATTATATGTCTCTGTTAACCCCACCATCCAGCTCATAGGAGAATTCATCAGTTGCCATGTGGTCCTGACTAGTATGTGACAATGAGCATATTACCATGAGACCCACACATTTCTCAGTTATCTCATTAGCCAGAAGTAGCTGATCTACTGGCAGAAAGACTGTTGAAAGCTAGAGAGGTAGGTTTGCGGCTCTGAAGTTTATATTAACTACGGTTTCTTCTATGACCAAGTACATGACAGAGCTTAAGGAAAAAGGTTATCTTAGCTCTTGGTCTCAGAAATTTCAACCAATAGTCCTTGACTACATTGTTTTGGGGTCACAGTGAGAGAGAATACCACAGAGGTAGATGTGGTAGCTATGTGAGGAAGAGGCTGTTCATCTCATGGCAGACAGGAAGCAGAGTGAGACAGGGACCAGGACCACTGACAGATTTCCTCCTAAAGTTTCCCCAAATTCCCAAAGTAGCACCATCCGCTACACTGACAAGCGTTCAACACATGAACCTGTGGGGGGCATTTCATATTCAAACCATACATAGGCAAGGGTGCCAAGAGGTAGAAATAGAGTTGGACCTCTATAATCATGGCTTCTACACCTTGTGACTTTAGGTTCTGACATATATAGTACTGATTTCTGCAGGGGAAACCAAACTTGAAACTAACTGCTTTGTCTTTACTTACTATTAGAAGTTACATGGCACTTCTAATCCTTGATTCAGTAAGGTTTTCCACATGTCCTTCCCACAGAACCAGAACTCACGTACAATTTTGGAAGGTCACTGAGCTACCTCCCTTTCTCCTCCACAAGCCACTGTGCCACTAGCAGAGACTCATTATGTCTTCAAGTGGAGTGACAGAAATATAATCCTTAAATACTTAATCATTTTCTTGATCCCAAAAGTTACATGCACGCCAAATGTTACTTTTATATCTCATCGTGCCAAACACAAGCCAATTGAATGATTTGTAAAGTGACTGAATAAACTTCTTTTAAAAATCACCCCAATTTACTTTATTCTGACTTTTACCAGATTAAAGCAGCAAACATCATATAATTATAGTGTTGGCAATTAGTGGTCTAATGTTCATCAAGATGAAAATTTGTTTTCCCTCCACCCTGCATTTTTCTCCCGAGATGGAGAGAAACAGCACATAAGCTGTTCACATGGAGTCATGGGACTGAATGGGCTTGGAAGTGCTTTAGCCTAGTGTAGAATTGTGGAAGCAGAAGCTTTGCAGGTAGAGATGGCCATTTCAGCCTTTCAAGATAGCCTTTGTTTTTTCTTCCTTGGTCTGGCCTTGAACTCTTGATCTACCTGCTTCTTCTTCCCAAGTGCTGGGAATTATAGAAACATACCACCATGCCCGGCCCTCTAGCTTGTTCATGAATGGTATTAGTTTGGGTAGATTCTTGAAGAGAGAAAAATACTCAAACCACAGTAGCAGTAATTACCATGTAGACTTAATGGTGGTGTAATGCTTTCTCATGGTGACTGACATTCTCTTTCACTTGGTGGATTATTTTTCTTTTAAAAATATTTTATGTGCATGGGTTATTTGCCTGCATGTATGTTTGTACATCATGGACATGCAGGAGAGTACAAAGCTCAGAAGAGATCATTAGGTCCTCTGGCATTCCAGGCAATAGTGAGCTATACCATGTAGGTGCTGGAAACCAAACTCTATTGTTTTGTAAGAGCTGTAAATGCTCCTGACTGCTGAGTCTCTCTCTAGCCACTTGCTAGTGTGTTTTGTAGTTTTTAGACCCATGTTATTTGAGAAGAAACTTCTGCTGCCTTTTACGTCATTTACCTGCTTAAATGAGCACAAAATTCGCCTTTGATGTAAAAGAGAATGCACATTTTTATTTTTTTTAAAGATTTATTTATTTTTGGCATATGAGTACACTGTAGCTGTCTTCAGACATACCAGAAGAGGGCACCAGATCTCATTATAGATGGTTGTGAGCCATCATGTGGTTTCTGGGAATTGAACTCAGGACCTCTGGAAGAGCAGTCAGCAAGTGCTCTTAACCACTGAGCCATCTCTCTAGCCTGAGAATGCACATTTTTTTAAATCCCTTAATTATAGAAAGTTATTCATAGACCTTTATCACCTTTTGCAGATGTCTCACTCGTGTTCCATATCTGAATGTCTTTAGTAGCAAGAATTCTATCAGTACCAAGGCAAACTTTACTCTTCTGTTGACACTTGACAGCATGTTGGTGCTACCTGTATGATATGCCATAGAAGAGTATGTGCCTACCGTCAAAGAACTAGAATATCTGCTCATTGTGGTGTCTGTGAAATAGGTAGAATGACTGTGAGATGACACCAGAATGTGGGTAAAGAATGCTGATCCATTCATGCAAGCATTTTATTCACCTTGGTTGAGGTTTTTGTCTAACAGTGTACTATAATGCTAAATTGCAGGAATGGGGGCTTGACCTGGAGTCTGGTAACCTCTGTGACCCTGCCCCCAAGTTAATTCTGATTGGTAAGTGAAGATGCCAACAGCCAATAGCTGAGCAGAAGAGACATATGTGGGGTTTAGGTTTCCTGGGCTTGGGGTCAGAAAAAGAGGAAGAACGTGTAGGAGGAGGGAGGAGAAGCAGCTGTGGGTTAAGAGTCAAGAGAGTGTGGCCCTGGGCTGGAGAGATGACTCAGCGGTTAAAAGCACTGACTGCTCTTCCAGAGGTCCTGAGTTCAATTCCCAGCAACCACATGGTGGCTCACAACCATCTGTAATGGGATCTGATGCCCTCTTCTGGTGTGTCTGAAGACAGCTACAGTGTACAGTGTAATAAAGAAAAGAGAGAGAGAGAGAGAGAGAGAGAGAGAGAGAGAGAGAGAGAGAGAGAGAGAGAGAGAGAGACCAGGTGAAACATAGTAATAATTCAGGGTTATTGATAGGAAAGTAGATTTTAATGGCATGGAGGGTAGGTAGCTGCTCAGCTCTTGTGTTGCTTAAGACTTATTGTAAATATAAAGGCTGTGCATGTTTTTTATTTGGGAGCTCAATATCCAAAGGCGGGATAGAAGCCTTGGGATGGGATTTAAATAATTTACTACAACACATCTTAGGGCCTTGTGACCTTGGCTCACTTTGATACTGTATTGATTATGGCTCAAACTGGAAAGTTAGATGTTAATAAAGAGAATTCTGTTTTGGTTTTGCTTTGCTTTTTTTTTTTTTTTTTTTTTTTTTGAGATATAACCTAGGCTGGTCTGTGGCCGAAGATGATCTTGAATTCCCGATCCTCCTGTCTCCCCATCTCAAGAGCTGGGATTATATCCCAGTACCACTGCACCAAGCTTGAGATAATTGCAAATTATTTTGCCGTTCAGCAAAGTAGATATTTCTTTATTAATAATAATTATTAATAATTAGCAGCAGTTAACAAGTAAAACAAGGGGCATGGCTAATATCCATTTTGCTAATACTCCAAAGACTGTGGCTTTATTGCCATTTAGAATGATTCTGTATCTATTTAAGTTAGTTTTTTTCTAGTTAACCTATTTCCTTAAATAAGTATTTAAAAAAACAACTTCAGTTTTTAGATAGTATAGAAAGTTCCCTATATGCTGCATTTGGTCCCCCCCAATTCCCACCTGTTTTGTTTTGTTTTTGGAGATACAGTCTTTGTAGACCAAGCTGGTATGGAATTCATTATATATCTCAGGCTAACCTCAACCTCATAGTAATGTTCCTGACTGACCCTTCCAAGAGTACATGCTAGATTACACCCAACTAATTCCCCATGTTCTCAACATCTATTTCTTAGTGAAATAGTATTGTCAAGTCATTAACTGAGGTTTCCACTTTATTCAGGTTTCCTTAGCTTTGGCCCAATATCCCTTCCTGAGTCTGGATTCCATCCAGGCTACCACATTTACATCCAATTGTTCTATTTATTTTGTTAGGTTTCTCTTTGGCTATCACAGTTTCTCAGGCTTCATTTTTGTTTTTTTGACAATTTGACACTTTTGAAGAGTATTGGTCAGAAATTTGTAGGATATCCCTATATGGAATTTCCTTACTATCTTGTGATTAGATAGCTAATGGGAAGAAAAAGCACAGAGGCCAAGTCCATTCTATCAAGGGTGCATATTGTCAATAAGCTTTACATCATTGCCACCCTTGATCACCTGGCTGAGGTATTTTTCCATGATAAAGTTTCCTTTTCCTCATTTTGTTGTGTTCTTCTTGGAAGAGAATTATTGAGTGGGGAGTCAAGAATAGACTATGAGAAATTATTTTTCTTCCCTTATTTTTCCATTTATATTTAACAACATAGGTTCGTGGTTTCTGGATACTGGATTTACTTGGTCCTGTGGTGTTTCTCTTAGGTTCTCAGCTGATACAATACAGAAAAAAAATCTGTCTTAGTGTGTGTGCTTTAATTTTTGGATTTATTTATTTATTTATTTATTTATTTACTTACTTACTTATTTGAGACAGGGTCTCTATGGAGTCCTGGCTGTCCTGGAACTCACTATGTAGACCAACCTTGCCTAAAGCTCAGAGACTGGCCTGAAAAAATTTTTGGTCTGTTTGTCCATCCATCTGTCCGTCCATCCATCCACCAATCCATCCATCCATATTTATTTGAGACAGGGTCCTTCTATATAGTCTTGTCTGCTGTCTTGGAACTCACTATATAGACCAAGCCTAGAACTCAGAAATTGGCCTGCCTTTGCCTTCCAAGTTCTGGGATTAAAGGTTTGCATCACTACATTCAGCTATGTGTTGCTTTATTGATATTTCTACATGCAGCTATTTGTATATTAAGACAACCATGAGTTCATACTGCTGTTTCTAATGCTAACCAACTATCACATAGATTACTCTGTCTTCCTACCTCCCTTATCTGTAAAATCCCACTGGGGGAAGGATAAGAAACCCAGCTCCAACCATTGCCATATTGTACATAATGATTCAGTCCCATGCACATGTCTAACATTATCAGAACTGATAACCTATTCCCCATAAGAAACCATTTTCTCAAATAAAGGGCAGTGCTAGACATAGGTCTTTTTCTTCTTTAGTATCACACCCCATACATACTTTTGAACAACATTGCTTCATATATTTGTAACAGATACATCTTTTTAACTTCAAGTGGTATTTATTACCTTTTCATAAAACCATCAGAAGTGCAAAATAGTGTAAGTAAAAAGTAAGTTTAATACACCAAAATCCTAAACTTTGTTTATCTAGCTCATCTTAAATGTGCTTAGGATACTTAACATTTACCTACAGTTGGGCAAAATCATATAATATGAAACCTATTTTATAATGAAGTCTTGACTGCCTCATGTAATTGTTTGAATTCTGAACTGAAGGTGAAAACCAGAATATTTGAATGAGTATACTTTGCCTCAAAGTCAAAAAATTGCAAGTTAAGTCATTGTCATTATCTGCATTTCTTCAGGAGATTCTTTGATGTAGAGATTGTGTATTAAGTTGTGTGCATTGTGGGATACTCTTTGTGTCACAAAGTTCTGGGGGTTTTGTCAAATATGTCATTTATCTACCATTGTATTTGCATTGTTTCATTTTCTAAAAGTTCCCTAAAAATGAGTATGTTCCGCTTACTCATCCTCTGCTCCGCTCTGCCTTTCTCCATATATACACGGCTGTTTTTGCTTAGCAGTGGCCAGTTAGGTCTCTTCTAAATCTTCCTGTGCCTTGGCAGCTCACTTCTTTTTGCTGTTGATTAACATTCTTTTATCACTGTTTATTTTCCTACTAAGTCATTGAAGGACAGCTAGATTGCTTCTACTTGGGAGCATTATAAGCATTTGTGTATTTTTAGTTTTGGGATTTTCTTGAGACAGTTTCCTGATGTTGGCTAGGTTGGCCTTGACTTAAGTGATCCTCATCCCAGTCACTATGCCTGGCAAGACAATAGACAAAGCTCACATCCATAGCAGTGATGCTTTTCCTACTTACATGCTTTGAGCGTGTAAGGCATAGATATCTATGTCCTGTGCTCCTATACAATACATACCCATTACAGATTTGTATGAGCATTACATTTTTAGTATTTTTTTTTCCAGAATGGGAGGACTGAATCTAGGGTCTTCTGCATGCTAGGCAAGCCTGGTACTGCTGAGTTATATCATCAGCCCTGTTCTAAAACCATGTGTTATTATTCATTGACACACTTTTTATGAAATGGCTCTGGGATGATATAAAGACTCCTTTTGTGGTTCAATGTACATGTGTCTTGACCTCAAGATTTTATTACCACCATGTACCTCTCCAATAGGCATGGACCTTTGTATGGACCTTGGGCTTGGTGAGGGCTTCTAACAGTGCCAAGGAGATAGTAATGACCAATGTTGTGGCCAGTGATCTCACAAGAGTAGTTGTAGAGAGGACTATTTTGATTTTAAAGTTCCTTTAGATGTTCTGGGTGCCTTGAGGAATTACCTACCAATAATTCTGATAATAAATACTAATATTTTCATCTATATGGAAATGCATAGTATAAAATGAATGAAATTAGGTATATTTTTCTAGGTTATAAGTTGATATTGAAATTTGCAAGCTTTTGTAAAAGGACAGATTATGACTATTGTTAGTTTTGTAGGTCATGGTCATTTGTAACTGCTCAACTCTGCTGTTACAGCTCAAAAGCAGTCACCACAGGCACTGCTTTAGTTTTCCATCACTATATACTCAACATAATCAAGGTATAAGAAGAAAAAGATTTTTTTTTTCGGTTCATACTTCTAGAAGGTCCAGAGCGTCTCTTGCTCCTATTGCCTTGGACTTATAGAAGCACAAACCTCATAGTGGGAACAATGTGGTAGCAAAGGCCTTATCTACCTTATTGTGGCCATGAAGTAAAGAGATAGACATTTTCCCAGTGACGCAATTCCCTCTCACAATGTCTCCCAGTGGTGCCATAGGCTGATGACCAAACATTTTGTGTGTGGTAGAAAGTAAATAAACTCATAAGCCCATGTTTTAATAAGTTTGTTTATAAAAACAGACCATTGGCCATATTTGCTGATTCCTAGTCTAGTGTGAGCATGTACAATATAAAGAACTTACTACAGTCTTTCTCTTATATGCAGAAAGTCCCTAGGGGGGGTTCAAGACATCCTTGTTAGCCTGTCTCTGACAAAGCAAAACGACTTCCTTGCTTTCTACCCAAGGTCCCATCTTTTCTTGACATGGGACCAAACCTGCTTTAATGGGAGCTAGCACTGTATAAAAAACTGCTCCCTTACTTACCTGGGCCATGTCATTAGGTGTCTGGGATGACTTAAAACCTGTTATTTCCTTAGCTGAACCAGGCACTTGAAAGATTTCTAAACAAAAAAAGGATATAAGATCATGACACGTGTCTTTGGAGCCAGACACTGTAATAGGTGATTTCTGGATATTACCTCATTAAAATTTGCAATGACTTTGTGAGACAGGTATAAGTATATTCAATGTACATTTGAAATCAAATATCACAGTTAATATACTTGCCTTTTTCTGTTTTTTTAAAATTTGTTTTTTTTCAATACATCTTGACTGAAATTTCCCTTCCCTCTGTTTCTCCCATTCTTCCCTCCCCCACTGCCCCAGATCCACTCTTTCTCTGTTTCACTTCAGAAGAGAGCAGGCCTCTCACAAATATCCACTGAATAGAGCAAACAAGTCTAGGAACAAACCCTTTAAAAATTTTTTACTTATGTATACATGTGTATCTGCGTACCCATAGGTATATGACAGGTATGTCAGGGAGGTTTTGAGTCCCCTGGATCTGGAGTTATAGGAGGTTGAAAATTCTCCAACATAGGTGCTGAGAACTGATCTCCGATCCTCTGTAAGAGCAGTGAACTGTTTGAGGTTTGATTCCAGTTCAGATTAAAGATCAACTAAATGTGAATGAAACAGTTCATTTTCATGTGTAATATCTAAAGGCTTAAAGTCTCTGTTGAGGTGGCACACATGTTCAATTTATCCATTATGGTTTGCTGTTGTTGTTAAGTATGACTTTGATTTCAGATGACATACGTACTTTGTCTAGCCTAGAAATTAATAACTGAAGAGGTTAGGTAGGTCTTAAAATTTTAGTTTCCTTTTCTTTTGGCTAAATCCTGGAGTTTCAAGCTCATCCGAAATGTTTAGATATGATCAATTCTGTGGAAGCTTACACTCCACAAGGGAAGAAAGACTACAGGTGGATGGGGCAGCTACTTGGACAACCCTCGTCCTCTGCCTCAGCTATGAAACAGATGCAAAGACAGGAGGGCATGGACGTTTTGGGCTCACAAGTGAAGATTCTTTGCTGATTCAACAAATTACCTAAAGTTTATTTTTGCATTTCATTTAGCCCAGGTCTTGAGTTATGTTTTGGGAACCCTACTTTCCAAATAGCATGTTTCTTCTAACTTGCAAGCATCACTTGGCTGACTTCAACTGATGTGACATTATAATCTCTTGTCTGTTCTGGTATGAATATGACACTAAGCCTGTTCATGGATCAGCCTTACACCAGGGCCTTACAGACATTCAGATTCAGGTGTTCTATCCTTCCTCACAGATGCTTCTCCAGCATTCCCATTTCACAAAGTAGAACAAAAGCACATCCCAAGTCAACACTTCCTCTTATAAAAGTGGCTGGTGCTGGGCTCATGGCACAGCCTTCTTGAATGAACTATCATGATCTCAGGCTAGAGCTCCACTATCACCAAAATGCACAGGGTATTTCCAGATGCTTCATGTGATTCACTGTTCTGAAGACATCACACATACACAGATACATAAAACAAAAATTCACTTCAGCTGGACAGATTAAATCTGAAGAGAAACTCCATTGAAATTTTATTAGTACAATTATTGTTTTCTTTGGCTTTATGTGTTATATAGGTAAAATTTAAAAAAGTAAAATGATTGTAAAAGGCAAATATTTTGTACAAAAATATGAAGTTTAAAAGCTCTTTAAGTATATTTCATATTATTACTAAAAGATGGCCTATATATGTGTATGTCTGCATATTCTTTCTATATTTGGGATTTTAGAAACACACTGTTTACACAGAGCCTGTAACTCAACAACCAATGATAGTCTTTTTCTGATTGGAGCATTCCATATTTGGAAAGATATAATTTGCATAAATTGTATGGTTAATGGCTGAGAAAAATCTATGTGATTCAGTCCATTTGCACATTGGAAATCAGTATCAACTTGGGGAGCATTTTAGCTCTCTAGTCCTTCGGTTATGGTGCAGTAGGTATCCATTTACTTTGAATAACTACTTTTCAGGTCTTTTTCCATTCAATCTGGTGAGAAGTGATGGCATCAGAAACGAGTATTCTTCACCTTTGAGAGGCATCAGAAAATACGTTCCTGCTATTATATCACAGTTATAATATGGATGATGGTACTGAAAGAGAAAAATAAGGATGGGCATTAGTTTTGCTTGAGGAATAAAATTATTTACAATTTAAAACAGGAGGAATCTTTTGGAAAGAGTACAAATGAATTCAAAGAAGACTGTTGGGAAGTTCTTCTTCAGATTAAGTAATGGGCAAGCAGACTGTACCACCAGACAGAAAAACTGGTAAGGCTGAAGTAGGTTCAAAACCCGGGGCAATCTCAGAATTGAGAACAGTAGATGTGGAACCAGCTCCCTGCTAAGCTCTACCTGTTCTGGAAGATGCAACCATGACACTCCACTGAGAGGATGATGACAACTAGTCACATAGCATAAAAACCTGGAGTTCTCCATGCTAATGAGGTATCTAGAGAGGCCCCAAGTGTTTAGTCAATGAGCTTCCCTTCCTGAGCTTTCCTTCCTGCAAAAGGTATTTAATCCTTGGTTCACCCTGAGTAAGACATGTGCATTTATATCTACCATAAAATAAGGTAGTTTGGACAAACAAGGACTGTCTCCTTCATCTAGGACCACCTGCTGGTGGTGGGGGCTTCATCCTAAAGAGCCTCACCTAAATCTCCCAGAGAAGGCTTTCTCTTTTTCAGCTTCTGTGTACTCTGGGACTCACTTGGAACCAAAATGGATTCTTTCCTGACCTGGGCTCAACCATCACCCTCATGCCTGGTGTGTAGGTGCAGCCTCACAACCCCCATTCTCAACTCCTTGCATTCCCAGTGGTGTCTGGGTACATAGGAGCTTGAGAACCACAGCATCCATCCCAGATCTCACCAGGAAAAACACAGGCTGGGACCCCTATCACAGGTGTGGCTTGCCGGTGGGGTCAATTCTAGAGAATTCTGTTTCCTACTTAACACTCTTTTGAGCAAACAAGGCAAACACATCATGCCTGATTGTCATCACCAACTGTAACCCCATGTTTAGTGATCCATGCTTCTGCCCCTTAGCTGACTACACTGCGTGTTCCTTATTTGTTTTGAGATCTATAGCATTCACACTATTTGTTACATCAAAAGTACTCTGTAAACATCTTGAATGTATATGTAATTTATGCCCCAGTTTCTTCCAAAAATAATATGAACAGAGTATAGTTAGTTTTTTAAATTACTAATTAACAAAAATAGATTAATTGAACTCTAATTCACAGATAATGCATATCATCCATGTAAAAAATTTTTTTAATTTGGTGAGTCTTAGTATATTTTTTAATTGTAATTTTACTTATATAATGTGTATGGGTGTTTTGCCTGCACATATGTCTGTGCACCACTGGCCTGGTGTCTGCAGAAGATACCACCATAGAGAGCATCATATCCACTGGAACTGGAGTTACAGATGGTTATGAGCTGCTGTGTGGATTCTGGGAATCAAATCAGGGTCCTGTGTAAGAGGAGCAAGTGCTCTAAACTGCTGAGACATCTCTACAATCCCCTTAGTAGATTTTCAAAGTTGTGCCACAGGTCTAAAGATTGCTTTCACTTCCAAAAGAAAGCCCATACTCTAACGTTTCTTCCCTGTGTCTCCCACCCGCCACTACAAACTTAATTCTAGTGAAAAAGAAGACACCCTGTTCTAAAGAGGGTCATATCGTAAATGAAGCGTTAGATAAACTTCTTAAGAAGCCAAGAAGAATCTCTATAAGATTTTTTGATGTAAGCATTTTTAAGTTATGCAGACTATAACTCTCCACTATACTAGCACAAAACCTGGCCTATACTAAATGCTCAGTTAAGGACATGTGGTTTCACTGAATTGGCTGCACGTGAATGTCCACACCACTCCAAAGATATCACAATGGTGCCATATATTAAAGAACAATTAACTGACAATATGATAAATTGACGAGTTACTGTTATTCCCCTGAGGTTGATAACTTACCTTGCTACTAAGAAGTGGGTTGGAAGTGCAGACTTGAGAGACTGCATTCAGAGCCCTTCTCAATAGCTCTCCTCTTCAATAAGACCCAAGCCCTGCAGCTCTGTAGTAAACTGTGAGGCTGCTTACCTGCCTCCCTTTCTTTTTCGCAAATGAAGTTATTGATTTCATCACACTGGAAGTCATTCCACTGCCCGGCATAAATCAATCCAGCACAGTCTTCTCCAGGCCCATGGCCACTGCCCCAGTTGTCGGGTTGTCCAGCTTTCCAGTTTCTTTTAACAAAACAGAAGATGAGTGTTATCTGCACAGTATGCAGAGGTTTTCTTTGCTCAAGAATAGTTGAAGGTGTGAACACAAAGCCAAAGGATGCCATTCACTGTGAAATGGAAATGCACCATTTAGAAAACAGTGCTCACTTTCATTTAGCTGTTTATAGAGAGGCTGAAGAGCAGCCTGTTCTTGCAGGCTTGTTATCTCTGCCATAGTGAGATCAACCCAGTGAGCCTCATTATTACATTGTGGAGGAGACAAATCCTTTGACATAGCTGAGTGAATGACTTTCATTTGTGTCCTGCAATGTGGACTTCTGAGCATGTGTATATAGTTGTGCGTAGGTAGTATGCACTCTTGGGATATCTTACACAAATATGCATGCATGCATGCTCTTGTGAGAACACAGGGATCTGTAGACATCGATCTGTCTTGTCTCTAATGTCAGGTCAGGAAGAAAAAGTGAGTGCACCTTGATCCACAGTTACAAAAACCCACAACCACCAACAACTAGTGGTGGTGTTGTGGCTCTGGCCAAGCTGTACATGGCTGATGGCTTCAGAAAATAATAATTTAATCTTACTGAAAACAACTCAAATATTTTACTACCTCTTTTGGAAAGAGCTTTTATTTTCATAAAGAAAATGAGTGGGGGGGAGGAGGGAGAGAGGGAGAGAGGGAGAGAGGACTACAGTGTGTGTTAGAGGACAACTTGAGGGAATCAACTCTTTCCTTCTACCATGTGGGTCCTAGGCCATCAGCCTTGGTGGCTGACGCCTCTACCCACTGAGCAGTTTCTCTAGCCCAGGAGAGAAGATTTTCATTTTTATTTATTTATTGAATGACTGATTGACAGCGAATATTCCTAGCTGGCTTTGAACTCAGAGCAAGTCATCTGAAATGTTGGTATTAAAGGTGTGTACCACTATGCCTCACTAGAAGAGGATTCCTCCCCTTCTCCTCCTCCTCTTCTTCCTTCTCCTCTTCTTCTTCTTTCTTCTCCTTTCCCTTCCTCCTTCTTTTTTAAGACAGACTCTCTCTATATAGTCCTGGCTGTCTAGGAGTTCACTATGTAGATTGAGCTGGTTTCAAACACACAGAGATCTTCCTGCTTTTACAAGTGTCACTATGCCTGGCCAGAAAGAGGGTTCTTTTTTTTTTTTTTTTTTTATTAACTTGAGTATTTCTTATATACATTTCGAGTGTTATTCCCTTTCCCGGTTTCCGGGCAAACATCCCCCTCCCCCCTCCCCTTCCTTATGGGTGTTCCCCTCCCCACCCTCCCCCCATTGCCGCCCTCCCCCCAACAGTCTAGTTCACTGGGGGTTCAGTCTTAGCAGGACCCAGGGCTTCCCCTTCCACTGGTGCTCTTACTAGGATATTCATTGCTACTTATGAGGTCAGAGTCCAGGGTCAGTCCATGTATAGTCTTTAGGTAGTGGCTTAGTCCCTGGAAGCTCTGGTTGCTTGGCATTGTTGTACATATGGGGTCTCGAGCCCCTTCAAGCTCTTCCAGTTCTTTCTCTGATTCCTTCAACGGGGGTCCTATTCTCAGTTCACTGGTTTGCTGCTGGCATTCGCCTCTGTATTTGCTGTATTCTGGCTGTGTCTCTCGGGAGCGATCTACATCCAGCTCCTGTCGGTCTGCACTTCTTTGCTTCATCCATCTTGTCTAATTGGGTGGCTGTATATGTATGGGCCACCTGTGGGGCAGGCTCTGAATGGGTGTTCCTTCAGTCTCTGTTTTAATCTTTGCCTCTCTATTCCCTGCCAAGGGTATTCTTGTTCCCCTTTTAAAGAAGGAGTGAAGCATTCACATTTTGATCATCCGTCTTGAGTTTCATTTGTTCTAGGCATCTAGGGTAACTCAAGCATTTGGGCTAATAGCCACTTATCAATGAGTGCATACCATGTATGTCTTTCTGTGATTGGGTTAGCTCACTCAGGATGATATTTTCCAGTTCCAACCATTTGCCTACGAATTTCATAAAGTCATTGTTTTTGATAGCTGAGTAATATTCCATTGTGTAGATGTACCACATTTTCTGTATCCATTCCTCTGTTGAAGGGCATCTGGGTTCTTTCCAGCTTCTGGCTATTATAAATAAGGCTGCGATGAACATAGTGGAGCACGTGACTTTTTTATATGTTGGGGCATCTTTTGGGTATATGCCCAAAAGAGGTATAGCTGGATCCTCAGGCAGTTCAATGTCCAATTTTCTGAGGAACCTCCAGACTGATTTCCAGAATGGTTTTACCAGTCTGCAATCCCACCAACAATGGAGGAGTGTTCCTCTTTCTCCGCATCCTCGCCAGCATCTGCTGTCACCTGAGTTTTTGATCTTAGCCATTCTCACTGGTGTGAGGTGAAATCTCAGGTTTGTTTTGATTTGCATTTCCCTTATGACTAAAGATGTTGAACACTTCTTTAGGTGTTTCTCAGCCATTCGGCATTCCTCAGCTGTGAATTCTTTGTTCAGCTCTGAACCCCATTTTTTAATAGGGTTATTTGTCTCCCTGCGGTCTAACTTCTTGAGTTCTTTGTATATTTTGGATATAAGGCCTCTATTTGTTGTAGGATTGGTAAAGATCTTTTCCCAATCTGTTGGTTGCCGTTTTGTCCTAACCTCAGTATCCTTTGCCTTACAGAAGCTTTGCAGTTTTATGAGATCCCATTTGTCGACTCTTGATCTTAGAGCATAAGCCATTGGTGTTTTGTTCAGGAATTTTTTTCCAGTGCCCATGTGTTCCAGATGCTTCCCTAGATTTTCTTCTATTAGTTTGAGTGTATCTGGTTTGATGTGGAGGTCCTTGATCCACTTGGACTTAAGCTTTGTACAGGGTGATAAGCATGGATCGATATGCATTCTTCTACATGTTGCCCTCCAGTTGAACCAGCACCATTTGCTGAAAATGCTATCTTTTTTCCATTGGATGGTTTTGGCTCCTTTGTCAAAAATCAAGTGACCATAGGTGTGTGGGTTCATTTCTGGGTCTTCAATTTTATTCCATTGGTCTATCTGTCTGTCTCTGTACCAATACCATACAGTTTTTATCACTATTGCTCTGTAATACTGCTTGAATTCAGGGATAGTGATTCCCCCTGACGTCCTTTTATTGTTGAGGATAGTTTTCGCTATCCTGGGTTTTTTGTTATTCCAGATGAATTTGCAAATTGTTCTGTCTAACTCTTTGAAGAATTGGATTGGTATTTTGATGGGGATTGCATTGAATCTGTAGATCGCTTTTGGTAAAATGGCCATTTTTACTATATTAATCCTGCCAATCCATGAGCATGGGAGATCCAGAAAGAGGGTTCTTTTTTTCGGAGCTGGGGACCGAACCCAGGGCCTTGCGCTTCCTAGGTAAGCGCTCTACCACTGAGCTAAATCCCCAGCCCCAGAAAGAGGGTTCTGAAAAACAAGTTTTATGAGTTTTTTTCAGGGGGTTGGAGGGGAGGATTAGGCATCCCTGAGAAAGAATTAAGACATTTTGTGCATGCTAGGTTGAGTCTTCCACCACTGCCTATGCCCATGCTAAACTCTCTTTTTACTTTTTATTTTGAGATAAGGTCTCACTAGTTTGCCTAGGCTGGCCTTGGGTTCATTCTGTACTCTATGCTGTACTTTTCAAAACTTGTGATCATGCTGCCTCAGCCTCCTGAGTAGCTTTGAATTCCAAGCCTGATCAAGTTTTCTTTTCTTCTTTTTTAAAACATGTTATTAAATTTTATTAGTATTTTTACTTTCAGTCACATCATAATTTTATAATATTTTAACAATGGTTACAAATCTCATGATTTGTAATTTTACCTATGTTAAAGCATAGTGAGAGAGCTTCAGGCAATGCAATATTATGCATTCCAAGAACTACATGGAAAAGTTTTAAAAGACTTCAACAAAAAAATTGATATATATTTGAGGGGGTAGATATATCTAGCCTCACTTAAACACTACTCAGTTAACAGTGTACTGAAATATGATGTAATATCCTATTACTATGTATAAGTCTACATTTTTATATATCAGTTAAAATAAGTTTAAAACAAGGAAGTGGGACCTGGAGGTTCAGTTCAGTGGTTTACTTTTTGCATAGCATTTATAAGGCCCTGCATTTGATGTACACTAACACCACAAATAATAACAATGATAAAATTAAGAAACAAAAATGACTGGCTATAATAATCTCTCCTTATAAAACTTGATTCATTAAGACATCCTCTATGAGGATAATGTTAATGGGATTATGTAATTGTTATAGTTGAGGGTCAAGTTCATAAAATTACATTGTCAATGAAGGCTACGCATTTCACATCCTTCCTTTTGCAGGTTATAAAAAGATAACTATAAAGACAGCATCTGGAGCAGGCAAACTTTCATTTATATATAAATTAGTAGCATTTATCTAAGATAGTTCTTATATACCTCTGTTGGGTTGACTTTAAATCTATATGACATCAGAGGTAATGTTTTCTTTTCTTTTTTTTATTGGATATTTCTTTATCCACATTTCAAATGCTATTCCCTTTCCCCGTTTCCTGTCCATAAACCCCCTATACTCTCTCCCTTCCCCTTTTCTATAAGGGTGTTCCCCTTCCCATCCTCCCCCCCATTCCCTTACACTGGGGCTCCAACGTTGGCAAGACCAAGGGCTTCTCTTTTCTTTGGTGCCCAACAAGGCCATCCTCTGCTACATATGCAGCTGGAGCCATGGCTCAGTCCATGTATAGTCTTTGGTTTAGGCCCTGGGAGCTTTGGTTGGTTGCATTATTGTTCCTATGGGGTTGCAAGCCCCTTCAGCTCTTTGAATCCTTTCTCTAATTCCTCCAACAGGGTCCTGTTCTCAGTTCAATGGTTTTCTGCTAGCATTTGACTCTGTATTTGACATGCTGTGACTGTGTCTCTCAGGAGACATTTATATCTGGTTCCTGTCAGCATGCACCTCTTAGCTTCATTAATCTTATCTAGATTTGGTGACTGTATATATATATGGGCCACATGTGGGGCTGTTCCTTCAGTCTCTGCTCTAAACTTTGCCTCTATATCCCCTCCTATGGATATTTTTGTTTCCCCTTTTAAGAAAGAGTGGAAGCATCTGCACTTTGGTCATCTTTCTTCTTGAGCTTCCTGTGGTCTGTGGATTGCATCTTGGGTAATTTAAGCTTTTGGACTAATATCAACTTATCAGTGAGTGCATACCATGTGTGTTTTTCTGTGATTGAATTACCTCACTCAGAATGATATTTTCTAGCTCAATCCATTTGCCTACGAATTTCATGAAGTCATTGTTTTTTTTTTTTAAATTAAATTGGGTATTTCTTATTTACATTTCAATTGTTATTACCTTTTCTGGTTTCCAGGCTAACATCCCCCAACCCCTCCCCTTCTTCTTCTATATGGGTGTTCCCCTCCCCATCCTCCCCCCATTACCGCCCTCCCCCAACAATCACGTTCACTGGGGGTTCAGTTTTGGCAGGACCAAGGGCTTCCCCTTCCACTGGTGCCCTTACTAGGCTATTCATTGCTACCTATGCAGTTGGAGCCCAGTGTCAGTCCATGTATAGTCTTTGGGTAGTGGCTTAGTCCCTGGAAGCTCTGGTTGGTTGGCATTGTTGTTCATACGGGGTCTCAAGCCCCTTCAAGCTCTTCCAGTTCTTTCTCTGATTCCTTCAACGGGCGTCCTGTTCTCAGTTCAGTGGTTTGCTGCTGGCATTCGCTTCTGTATTTGCCATATTCTGGCTGTGTCTCTCAGGAGAGATCTACATCCAGTTCCTGTCAGCCTGCACTTCTTTGCTTCATCCATCTTATCTAGTTTGGTGTATACATGTATGTATACATGTATGGGCCACATGTGGGGCAGGCTCTGAATGGGTGTTCCTTCAGTCTCTGTTCTACACTTTGCCTCCCTATTCCCTCCCAAGGGTATTCTTGTTCCCCTTTTAAAGAAGGAGTGAAGCATTCACATTTTGGTTATCCTTCTTGAGTTTCATGTGTTCTGTGCATCTAGGGTAATTCGAGCATTTGGGCTAATAGCCACTTATCAATGAGTGCATACCATGTGTGTTTTTCTGGGATTGGGTTACCTCACTCAGGATGATATTTTCCAGTTCCATCCATTTGCCTATGAATTTCATGAAGTCATTGTTTTTGATAGCTGAGTAATATTCCATTGTGTAGATGTACCACATTTTCTGTATCCATTCCTCTGTTGAAGGGCATCTGGGTTCTTTCCAACTTCTGGCTATTATAAATAAGGCTGCTATGAACATAATGGAGCATGTGTCTTTGTTGTATGTTGGAGTATCTTTTGGGTATATGCCCAGGAGAGGTATAGCTGTGTCCTCAGGTAGTGCAATGTCCAATTTTCTGAGGAACCTCCATACTGATTTTCAGAGAGGTTGTACCAGTCTGCAATCCCACCAACAATGGAGGAGTGTTCCTCTTTCTCCGCATCCTCGCCAGCATTTGCTGTCACCTGAGTTTTTGATCTTAGCCATTCTCACTGGTGTGAGGTGAAATCTCAGGGTTGTTTTGATTTGCATTTCCCTGATCACTAAGGATGTTGGACATTTCTTTAGGTACTTCTCAGACATTTAATATTCCTCAGCTGAGAGGTCTTTGTTTAGCTTTGTATCCCATTTTTTAGTAGGGCTGAGCAAGTTTTCTTTAGGATGAGTTTACTTGAGTCTCATTTACTTGGATGCTGCTACTCAAATCAGGACTTCTTGTGATTTTATAGTTCTGGATTCTGGTTTCATGCAGTAAATTAAGTGTGACTCCAGATTCTTTTCTGGAACTTCCTTTTATAGAGGCAAGTTCATGGTTGTGGTTTCTGACTTCTTAAAGGGTACCCTAAAACATCTATAATAAAGGTATTTCCAGCAATGACTCATTCCCCCACTAGCCACAGGGTACCTGAGAGCCACCAGAAGTGAGAACTCATATTTCCCTCCATTTTTGACAATGAGATCATTAGAGTCAGAAGGCAGTGAGAAAGAAGAGACGATTATAGTTAAACAGTGGGGCAGCATAATAGAAGTCATGCTCACCTAATTCTAAACCTATCTAGGGATTTGATAAAAACAGTGACCCCAGGTAAACCTAATGATACAAAGGTGTTTCAGAAGGAGCCATTTACCAATGAGAGGACACTTTAAGGAAGAATTAGAAAATATTTACTCACTGCACTGATCCTCAGAGAGAATGCACTATGAGCTGAGTTTAATTAAGTCACTGGTAATACAGGAGCACAGAACAAAGTTCTATTTCACAGGGAACTAACATAACAGACTTGAGTATGAAGTTAAGACTCATACTGTCAGTGGTACCAAGACAGATGGATTGGGATGAAAAGGAGCTTCCTTGTAGGTTGCCTCTGCAGAGGTAGTGCCCAAGTAGTTTGTTTTTAGTAACATACATTTTGTTCATGTTTAATAGTAATAGTAATTATTTCTATAATTTTATATTATATTATTAATTGTAATATATTAACTTTACATCTCTTCATACCTTTGGTCCCCAGATACACAATGATGTATTTGATATTCCCGATTTCTCAGTTAATTATAAAAAATGGATGTATGTACACACACACACACACACACACACACACACATGGTTTATTCAGAGGATCTGCTTAGTATGATTCTCTTGCATTTTACTTTATGTCATTTAAGATCATATAGGTAAGAAGGACTTACTGATTAAACAGAAAGGGAACCTTTCCCAATTGGGTACCTCAAATCATTAGAATTCTTTATGGAGAGTGCTCAAAGATTTCCTTATGACTAAAGGCAACATAAATTCTGTGAAACAGAGGCAACTTAGATAACGCATGGGGTGGCACCTGGAGAGTGAGAAGCTGGGGTCTCAGAGCATCTCTAGAAAAGCTAAAATTCCACGGAGCGACTTCTGGCAAAACTCTTAGCTTGTATGCATACAAAAAGAGGAACCAGTGAAAATGACCAAAAAGTTCAACTGCAGCAAATTCTTAATTCTTTAAAGAGTTCATTGTAACCCAACTACTTAGGAAAGGGTAACATTTTTATAAATGATTGTCCTCAAGCAAAGAAACCTAAACCTCTCCTACCAGTATGCTAACAAGTTAAGGGGTGGGGGAGCTAGGATTCACTTTATGTGTGTGAATGTTTTGCCTGTTTGTTATGTCTGTGTACTGTGGATAAGCAGCATGTGTGTGTAATACTTTGGAATGCTAGCCTAAACAGTGCCTTGACTGCATTTACAGGTAGGCTCTGCAAAGGATAGCATGGGCTTTGGCCATATTACAACATATATGCCACAGCAACATGAACGCTTCCGAGCACCCCAGGAACCTTGGGAACTCTTGAACAGAAGGCTGTAGTGATTTGCAAACACATAAACATGAGCTATGGGGAGTGCAGCACCCCAGGATTTGCATTTTAATGTTAGCAGAGCATATACTTTCTATCTTGGAATAGATCCCTCCAACTTCACAACTTAATATTTTTTTCCATCAACCACAAGAGTAACCAAGACTACAGCCAAGAAGCTTCTGCTGCTAATGGTCTGGCTTCCAAACAGGAAAATGTTACTGGCGAGAAATGTCTCTTGAAGCAAGATGTTCTCACACTACAAGGGCCCCTGTTGTGGAAGATTCCTCTCTTGTGGCCTGGGCCAGTACCACCCCAGCCGGAACACAAAGTGTTGACTAGCATGGGCTGTTGTTGAAGTAGAAGAAACTGAAGAGTCTCTTCTGGCCCCCACTGCTCTATAGCTCAGTACTATAAAAGTATAACACGAGTTACCTAACTGGGTAGGAAGTAGCCCATTTTATCTTTTAAACAAAAATAAAAGCAATCATGTGAATTATGTTATCACATTTCTACCAAATGGTATCTAATAGGAGAGAGGGGAAAAGAAAATGTATAGGGGTTTTCAGTAGAGTAGGTAGAGGTCTTACTGCTTTAAGGTGGACAGAATCTTGGTCTTTTCCATATGAATCTGATTTACCCTGGGGAAGGCAGCCTTGGCTTGGTAACAGAAACAACTAGCCACCTGCAGTTATTCCATTAAGAATTATTATTCCTCTTTCTCCACATCCTCGCCAGCATCTGCTGTCCCCTGAGTTTTTGATCTTAGCCACTCTCACTGGTGTGAGGTGAAATCTCAGGGCTGTTTTGATTTGCATTTCCCTTATGACTAAAGATGTTGAACATTTCTTTAGGTGTTTCTCAGCCATTCGGCATTCCTCAGCTGTGAATTCTTTGTTTAGCTCTGAAACCCATTTTTTAATAGGGCTATTTGTCTCCCTGCGGTCTAACTTCTTGAGTTCTTTGTATATTTTAGGTGTAAGCCCTCTATCTGTTGTAGGATTGGTAAAGATCTTTTCCCAATCTTTTGGTTGCTGTTTTGTCCTAACAACAGTGTCCTTTGCCTTACAGAAGCTTTGCAGGACTAAGCCACTATCCAAAGACTATACATGGACTGACCCTGGGCTCCAACCTCATAGGTAGCAATGAATAGCCTAGTAAGGGCACCAGTGGAAGGGTAAGCCCTTGGTCCTGCCAAGCCTGAACCCCCAGTGAATGTGATTATTGGGGGGAGGGCAGTAATGGGGGGAGGATGGGGAGGGGAACACCCATACAGAAGGGGAGGGGGAGGGGTTAGGGGGATGTTGGCCTGGAAACTGGGAAGGGGAATAACAATCGAAATGTAAATAAGAAATACCCAAGTTAATAAAGATGAAAAAAAATAGCATTAATGAAAAAAAAAAGAATTATTATGCCTCAGTGGGAGAGGACATGCATAGTCCTGCTGGGACTAGATATCCCAGAGAGGGGAGGAACCCAACGGGGTTCTCCTTCTCCTTAGAGAAGGGTAATGGGGGAGGATTTGCAAGGGTGGGACTGGGAGCAGAGGAGGAGCTGCAATCTGAATGTAAAGTCAATAATAAAAAAATAGTGAAAAGAATCACTGTGCCCCTGGTTTTACCAACACTTCTGCAATCCCCACATTGCTGCTTTCCTGATTTTTTTATTCCTTTCCCTCTACTTAGTCATTTGTGGAGCTGGAGATCCCACCCAGGGCTTTGTACATGCCCCTCTGCTTATTTTGAGATTAATTCCTTTTTTTTTCT
Organism: Rattus norvegicus; assembly: GCF_021556685.1. NCBI lineage: Eukaryota > Metazoa > Chordata > Mammalia > Rodentia > Muridae > Rattus > Rattus norvegicus. The sequence goes on along the minus strand of NC_141551.1, from coordinate 1,132,153 downwards.
TCTACCCTCATAAAGTGGAAGCTTAGGCCATTCCTTTCTAACCTTTAAGAAAATGTAGGGCCAAGCATGGTGACATGTAGTTTTAATCCCAGCACTTGGGAGGCAGAGGCAGATAGATCTCTGTGAATTTGGGGCCAGCTTGGTCTGCATATCAAGTTTTGAGACAGCCACAGCTAAATAGAGGGACACTATCTCAAAACAAAACAACAACAAAAAGCCCAAACACAATGTTTCAGAGCTGTAAATGTCTCCCTAGGCACTATTTTTAACTGCAGCTCATAAATTTTGACATGTCCTCATCGTTTAAAGACATTCTTAGACTTTCACTGTAATTTCCTCTTTGATCTATGGAAAAGATCAAGCCTCACTAGTGTGGTATGGCGATAGCCTCTTCTTTGGCCTATGTCATTTATCTTCCAAATATTTTATAGGTCTTTAGTTATCTACTTGTTTGGGGCTACAGAACATAGTCTCTACAATCCTGGTTCTCTTGAATTTACTGAGGTGTGCTTTGTGGCTCACTGTGTCATTTATCTTTCACACAAGGATAACATCTCTCATTTATACTCCTCCTGCCTCAGCTGCCACTTTCCTGTGGACATCTTAGGACAATGTAGTGACTGTGGATGGATCCTAATCTCTAGTCATGGTGTCGATACTGGATATAAAGTCACAGGGCTGTGGTGACATGAGAGAAACAATGGAGTGTGTAAAGTAGGAAGTTGTCTTTTCTCTGACAGGATTATGTTATTGTTATTTAAAAAATATCTACTTTGGTATGTCCAACAATCTACATTGTCTTCCAGTATTTGTGCTGAAATCACATTGGTATGTAGGCTTATGGTCCCATTCTAGGGCATCTGACATACTCCCTTTCTCTAGAGGGTCCTTACCTCCTTTAGGACAGTGAAGCGAGAGGCTCTGCAAGTCTGTGTCTGAGGATAATAGACCTGAGTCAGGTCTGAATGTGCCTGAAGCGGCTGGAATCTCTTCTCTGTCACCATGGCTTTTTGTGTGTTTCAGTCCTGCCTTTCTGAACCACATAAACCATGTATTATTGTAAATAACAGAAGAGCAGAGGCAATGAAGGAGAGGTATGTCCCTGAAAACTGGCTCCTCTTTTACAGTAACCACAAAATCCTTAAATAATTTCAAAGGGGCGGATGCATGTGTTTTGGAGAAAAAGGGTAAAAGGAAAGCTGTGTACTTAATTCCTCTGTGGCTGGGCTAGGCCTGGGATGGTTCCAGAGCCATTGGCTTCTGGTTTTGGAAACATTTAAGACGCCTGGCTGGAGTCCTTTCTTGAATGTTTGGTAGAACTCAGCCATGAAGCCTCTGGTCCTGGCCTATTATTTTCTGCTGTGCGAATCTGATTTGTGAAAGTTGGCTCTGCTTTCCCATTTCTTTTTGACATGACTTTACTAAGCCATTTTGTTTCTTGAAATGTGTGTGTTCATCTAGGCTGTTTGATTGTTAGTGTATAGTAGTTCATATAGTAACGGTTTATAATGATCTCTGATGATTATAGAAATCACTGCTGCTGGGAGAAGGAAGGGAAGGCAGGTAGATGGAGGCTTGGAGGCTCAGAATCACAAGAGGAGGGCAAAGGAGAGTCTGGGAAAGTGTTTCAGGACATTTATTTGGGAGGCCTGGGATGCGGAAGCCTTTTCCTTTCCTAAGCCATGATAGGGATTATTTTTGGATTCTTCGTAAACCTACTGTAAGATGCTGTGTGTGGTGTCTCTCATTAAGGTCATGGACACTACAAATTCTGGGGAGTAATATTTCCGTGACACCCACAGGCTTTCTCTAGTGCTTCCCAGGAGACATATACATACATACATACATATTCTCTCTCTCTCTCTCTCTCTCTCTCTCTCTCTCTCTCTCTCTCTCTCTCTCTCTCTGTAGAAGTATTAACATATTCCTTCTGTCAAGTTCATTTTACCACATGGGGACATGGTGATTTCATGTGACTGAGGTGTCATGGGTGTCAGGTCTAGTGTAAGCCCAGTTCTCATTCAAGTTTGTATTCCATTCTCTGGATGGGCTTGGATCTTTCTCTAGGTTGTGCAGTGTTTATTATTATATGTCAAACTAAGTCTTTGAGACCTCATACAACATCTGTCTGATTTATTCTTGCTTTATTTTAGCCTGGGGAATTTCCCATACACACACACACACACACACACACACACACACACACACACACACACACACCCCTTTGGGTAGAAAATGAGATACACAGTGTATGTGGTGGTTGGGGTGCAGGGGTCTAAGCTTCTGGGCTGGGGATGGTGGGCTCCAGGGTGCCTGTAGCTGGTGGCAAAACTCCCAGTAAGGTGTGCGATGTCATCCTTCTTGGGGTCCAGGGACCAATTCTAGTGCTCTCTTCCCAGCTACAGAATCCTTTCTGTATCCCAGGGATCAACCTTTAAAAGCTGGAGCATTTAGTAATATTCCAGCTCCATCAAACCCACCCAAGCCAATAAAGTTTAAGATTGAATTCTGCATCAAACCCTTATCTTTCCACTTACAGCAGTGAGAAAAATGGGGAGATGAATTTTTCTTCTTAGCTTTTCTCCACTCCCTTAAAAAAGATATCCTGGCTCTCTTGACTATCAGAGAAAGAGCACTAACTTCTGCCTCCCATTCCTGCCAGAAGCCAGCTTCTGCTTTGCATACCAATGCCCACAGCTGTGTGGGATCTTGCAAAGCACATCCTGCCATTTATTCTAGGTGCTGGCCTGAGCCCCAGTGCCTCCCAGAGGTAGGCACAAAAGAGCACATGGAGTGCCCGACAGGCTGGTGGGTAAGCTCAGGTGTACCTACTCAGCTTTGGGGCAGACCTAAGATCCATTTCCATGTTTGTCCACATTTGTTTATTCCCCTCAGAGATGGCCTTTCGATTCTATCTACTGTCTCCCTCACAGTCTTCACGGGGAGGGTTTAAAAGTATAGAAGGGCAAGGTGCAGCTATGCAGGCCTGATGCAGCACTTGGGTGTTTAGGGCAGGAGACTGCATTCCAGGCCAGTGTAGGTCACATGCGTAGTGAGATTCCACTCAGATCTGGCTGTTCCTATGCCTAGTTGAGACTATCTGGCCTCTGTCCATCACCTCGGCCTCTGGGCAACTCTTCATCTACCGGAGTCTTACTTCAATGCCTGGAGACTACCTCAGACCAGAACTTCCCCCATGATATAGCAGCTCTCTGTGATGTGCTGCTGATGTGTTTGGCTTCTTTGTCCCTAGCAAACTGAAGGTCCCTCACAGGTGGATATTTACTTTTTCTTCCAGAAGAAGTAAGGCAAGATTTGTGGAAAGGGTTGGTAGAATTTAATCCTCTTTTACCCTGTAGAAGATAGACATTCTGGGATCCTCTGTGCAGCACACTTGGACTTCCTGTGTATGAGAGATCTATAACCTTGGACCCAAATCATAATCGGGTCAGAAGCCTGATCAAGGCTAGGACTGCCCTAGTCCTCAGAAATATGTCCAATTGAACACTGACCATTTGAAGAGGCTCTGGGTGATGTTATCCTTCCTCTTAGTATCTGAAGTTAGTACCTTGGTCCGAAGTGCTCTACTTGACAGCACAGTGACTGTCTACCACTGCTTCTCTATTGGGAATAGGCACCTGGTATGAGGAACCTGGGCTGTCAAGAGGATGATGCGGGATAGACGTAAGGTCATTAAGAGAAAGTCGTAGGAAGTCAGGCCAGCGTGAAAACAAAGTCCCACACTCACTTGTAATCAACAGGTGTCCCATCTAGCCACTTCCACTCGCTTTCTTGCTCTGAGTCTGTGAGGCCGATCCAGTGGCTCTCTCTCCCCATGGTCTGCTTTTTTATCCATTGCTGCAAAGGAAGCAGGAGGTGTTCTTAGCCCACACAAAAGAGCTATTGTTTAATAAAACTGACAAAAGACATTTCTTACTGTTTTTAAGGGTCCTAGCTGTCCACTTTGTCCTGCATTTGTGTTGTGGGCACTGCTTCACTATGACTATGTTGAATAGTAAGGTTCTTCTTCAGGACTAGTGTGGGCCCTGTTTCCCAGCAGCCACCCATCTGTGAGCCTCACTGATGTATTTGTTGATGCCCCTAACTACTGTTTTTCCTATGTTTCCTGCATGTTATTATAAACCAGATTTCAGGGTTGTGTCTGGTAGAGACGGTTAGTGAGTGGAAGGAAATGAACATTGTTGTCATTCAGGTTTCAGATTTGCTTTTACCCTTTGCCCTGTGAGAAGAAGTAATTTAGATCTTGTGGGGCCTCAGAGTAACTTATCTGTGAAATGGGGAGAACCGAAAGCAGTGGGACATGGCTGTTCTCCCAGTCCCTGAGGAGTGGGAGAAATCACCAAAGAGTGGGAAATCACCAAAGGCTCTAGGAAAGCCTGGTTTACACAGCAAATTCCAGGCAGGGTAGGATTACACAGCTAGGATTTGTTAAAAACAAAACAAAACAAAGCAAATGGATGGCAATTATAAGGTTTATATTGCAGGATTGCTGTGAGGTTTAAAAAGGGGCCTTGCACACGACAGGGGCTTAATAAAGGGCCTCTATCATTCTTATACATGGGTCGTTACCAACCCCTAACAACCCTTTTTGAACCAAGTCTGGTTTGCGGTGCTCCATCCCAAACCATGCTTCTCTGTCTCTACAAGTGTCTGGTGGCACCTCTCTTACCCCCAACGTCTGCTGTGCTGCAATTCTCCAGAAAGACACCAGGTGGAGCTATATATCTGTGGGCCTAAGAAGCATGACAATTCACATATTCGCATGCCTGGATAAAGCCCATGCAAACTGCAGCTTTCCTTGTTTATGAGATCATGAATTTTTGATCTCTTTGACTCCCTCAAAGGCATGCAATTTTCAAGTATAACTTATCTCTAAATTATAGTTTTCTCCAACCAAGTATGCAGCTGACATACCTGTTCCTCTCTTGAGTTTATGAAAACGAGATGGGAAGATTTGTCTTCACAGAAAAGCTTAGCATCTTCAAAAATTTCTTTCTCCACCGAAAAATAGTAACATTTATCTGTGAAGTTCTTCCAGTGAGGCGGACATCCTAGGAATGTAACGTTTTTAAATGTTGATCTAAAAAAAAAGGCACTCTGCATTTCCTCAGCTATGTTTAAGATACCAAAGTGACAGCCTCACACTGCTTGCATGCCAATGGAGTGTCCCTGTACAGAACATGGACAGATGTTCACAGTTGTGGATTTTACAGTACACAATAGTGAACACCACACAGTGTGGAAAGGCTGTGATTGGGTTGGGTTAGGCTTTATAATGACAGAAAGAAGAAAGTGGGGTGGGCCCTGATACTCATTGTCAGTCTTGGATCAGCTGGAGCTTGTAAACAAGTGTACTTCAGAACCAAAGTTCATGGACCAGCATGAGTGACCCACATGGCTTGTTTCCTAACTAGAACAGAGTTTTGTGAAGACTTAATGGTCAAAAAGACAGACACCACAGCAGCTTCTTAAGCAAAACCAGAGTGTGGTCTATCACAGAAACCCCATCTGCATACTGATGGAGTTAATTGATGGAATGGTCTGTTTCTAGGAGAAAGAAGAAAGACAAGGAAGGATGGTCAGGGAGCAGCCGGTGCAGGATAGCTTGAAATAAGTACTTGGGGTATAGGTATCTTCTGAGGGCCTGGCTCATCTAAATGAGTAGAGTCCTGATAATGTTTAAGCAGGAACACAGGGTCCTGAGTGACAGCACCGAGGCATCCAGAGGAACACATAGGGTCCCTGATATTAAGTGTAATTAGGGGACTCCTGAGGTCTGGTTTAGCCAAGCCTACACACTGCCTTATTTCTGGCTGAAAAGGATGATTTGGACTTACCGTTGACCTCTGATGCTGGGGTTGGTTCATTCTGCAGAGCCAACGGCTCCATTGCTCCTGAGGGACCTGGGGGGCCAGGTGGTCCCTTGGGCCCAGGCATGCCTGGCACCCCTGGTAAGCCTGGTAGCCCCCGAGGTCCAGGTACTCCAGGTTCACCCACAGTGCCCTGTAGTCCCTGGAAGCCAGGAGGGCCCTGAGGGCCAGGGAGTCCATCCTTGCCTGGTGGACCTGGTGGTCCAGGGTCTCCACTAGGCCCTTGAGGGCCAGGCTTTCCTGGGGACCCACGTGATCCTTTGGGACCCTGTGAGCCTTTGGATCCTTTGCTGCCACGCTCTCCAGGAGGGCCTACTGGTCCAATTGTGCCTCGCTCACCCGCAGGGCCAGGTGGACCAGGCTCTCCCTTCTCTCCTTTCTGTCCCTTGTTGCCAGTTGGACCAGGCGGTCCCTGAGATCCTCTGTCACCTTTTGGACCTCTGGGGCCAGGAGGACCTAAAACATAAAAAAACACACATACACACATACACACATATATATTTGAGTAAACACATATATACATATGAAGTCAGTTGTGAGTGTGTATCTGCTTATATAGCCTACAATAAAAACAAACAAACAAACAAACCCAGCACACAAACATAGGCATTAAAGAGTATTTAATATCTTTGATGCATTGTTGGCTTCAAGGATTAAGACAGATTGAAAAGCAGCTTACCCAATATCTTCCTCTGGCCTCCATGTGTGTGCATGGCTATGCACATTACTCTCTACACATGCGAATACACCATACACATGTACCACCCACATGCCCATAAAAACAAAAAGATCTAGACACAGAGGGAGACCCAGATGGAGATATGAGAAGGAGATGACCATCTGCAATCTAAGGAGAGAGATCTTGGAAGAAACCAACCTTGTCAAGACCTGGGCTTCTAGGCTTGAGAACTATAAGGAAAGAAATTCTGTTGTTTCAGCCAGTTTAAATCTATGCAAAACAATACAATGATGTGTTGGTTTATTTTTCTTTTTAATAATCCTACCCTTCCTATGCACAGTGTTTAGGATGAAGCTCAACAGTGTTCACAGATGGGATCCGTGCTGAAACAGATACCAGTGTTTGTCACCAACAGAAAAGCTGTGCAGTTCCCCTTCTGTTTCTATGTATTTAGTCTTTGTCTGGCTTGCTGAGATCAGGTAGACATCACGATATGGCAGCTTTATTTAGGATCATTTATCAAATGCATAAGCCTCATTGTCGAAAGCCCAGCACCTTAATATGTCAACAGTTTGCACCAGGAAACATCGGAAGGAAGAGGTTTCCAGGTAATGGCGACCTACCTTGTATTTGTTACCTTATTCCAAGAGGTAACTCTTCCCAACCTACGTGTTAGGTGGATCCTGAATCCAGCTATGGCATGGCTGTGGAGAGACCTGTCTTTCCTGACTCTTAAATGGCATTTAAGAACCAGTCCATTGGTCTTAATTGAGTTTTCTCTTTAATCTGAGTGAGCGCATTAGCCAATCCATGTCATTGAGAGACACATGGGAAGAACCTCCTCCTCCTATATGTAATCTCTTTAAAGTAAATTGGTGCCTGTGTCACTGCAAAATGGTGCCCTAGAGGCTTAGAGTGGGGAAGGTAGCTTTGATGGGTGTGTCTCTGAAACAGGCACATAAAAATCATAACTTCTTAATTGTGTGTTTCACTCAGAGTATATATTAGACCTCGGAAAATCCACCGAGTGAAGATCTGTTAGGAAATCCAATCACTTTAGTCATTCTTGATCCTTACTTTCTAAACTTTCAGCCAATAATTAGTTTCTCAGCTCCTCACACTAGGGGTTGATGTTTCCCTGAAAGCTTCTGGGACAGTGCTTTTCAGGGATTGCTTCTCAGCTCAGTTAGACTTCTTTCTGCAACCCTCCCCAGGCTCCAAATGCACACAGCTTCCCATCTCAGACCCAAATCCATCTCTGTCATTTGGGGTGAAGCTTTTTTACTGTTTATTATTTCTGACTGGGTCTAGATGATCCCTACCCCCCAACTGGAAATAGCTGAATATCTTCAGCAAGTGTACATATAGACACTGTTTGAAGGAGGGCATTAAACATGGGTTCCAGAGTCAGCACAAAACACCAGCATATGCTAGTTTCTAAATCACACAATGGAAAGGAATAGGCATAGAAGTGTGGTTCAAGTTTATGTCTTTAATAAAAATCTAACTTTCAATGGATTCCCAGCTAGGTTAGTATAAAACCAAGTCTTTTCAGGTAGAGTATTGCACTTATCCACTGTACCCAGTTTCACAGTAAAATTAGGTTTACCATCTGTAACTATGCATAAACCGGTTGGCAGGTCCATCATATTGCTGGTCACTCACAGCTGCTTTCACCTTGCAAAAACCACCTAAAAGCAGGGACTCCAGTAAGATGCTGATGCTGTGCTCCAGGGATAATAATAGGATTCACATGATATACTTTGCTCACTGAATTTGGATGTTTACTTTTCTTGTTAGAGAAATTGATGAAAAGAGCCAAAGCTATTTTAAAGCCAGCATCGAACACAGAATGTTTTCCTATAGGACCCAAGATGCTAGTGTTATTGGTTAGCCTCTGAATTATCTCAGGGCTTCTGGTCTTACTTGAGTAGTCTTTTATTGGATGGCTGTTGAAGTTAAAGTAAAATGAAATGAGGAGGCTGGGGAGATGGCGCACTGGGTAAAGGTGCTAGTTGTACAAGCCTGACAACCCAAGCTCGACCCCTGAACTCATCTAAAAAAGCAATTGCAGGAGCTTGCACTACAGTCACAGCTTTCATGCAGAGAGGTCAGTGGCAGAGAGGTAGGCACATCACCCAAAGACTCACTCACATGCTAGTCAAGTGTGGTGCAGCAGCAGAAACAAGGGAAAACACACACACACACACACACACACACACACACACACACACACACACACACACACAGGCACAGATGAATGAACAAATAAATAAGTTAAAATTCCTACCCCCTACACATAAAATGGGAAAGTATTATGTGTATGTGTTCAACAACTTGAATTTAGAATCAAGTGTGTATTTTTGTGGGGGCACATGGATGTTCATTGCAGAAGTGCAACTAAGATTTGCTTTTAGACTGACTGAAATGTCATTAAATGTCAAGGCTGGGTAGGTACTTCTCTAACCTGAGATTCTGAATTCCCAGGGTTTCCATGTGGCTCAAAAAGCTGTTACAGGCTCCCAAAATGTACCCAGAGAACCAAAGTAGGATGCTGGGTAGCCCCACATTTGCACTGTCATGGTGTGGCTCCCAGATGTCAGAAATGTAGGGAAGCTTAAGATGCTGAATTTTCAGATGTTAGACTTTTCGTCACTGTCTCTTTTTGGCTTTGTCATATGAACCGTAGACTTTGAGAAATGCTTTCCATCCTACTTGAGACAGTTTTAAACAAGTTTAACAATAAAACTTCTGTGTGACATAAGGTAGAGAAATGGCCTAAATTTTGTCTGACTTTCAAGGTTTTAGAGAACTTTGAAGAGAGGCTGAAGCAGAGATCTGTTCTATTGGGTTAACATCTTGCTATGATTCCTGGCTCTCAGGTTTTGGGTGATTCTATCATCTTTACTTACTATATGTTTTGTGCTACTGACAAAACTGTTAAAAATGATTCTGCCAACTGCTACCTGAATTTGTCCTTCATGTCCACAGGTGCTTTTTATAGTTGAACATTCAGCTAATGTGGCAAACACTCCTTAAAGTGACCTCCAGTGATGCATGCGTGACTTTCTTTTTTTTGTTTTTGTTTTTTTTGTTTGTTTGTTTGTTTTCGGAGCTGAGGACCGAACCCAGGGCCTTGTGCTTGCTAGGTGAGCGCTCTACCACTGAGCTAAATCCCCGACCCCACGTGACTTTCTTTTAAGTCTGAAACCTGGGACTTACTTCTAACCAACAGTATATGGTAAAGGTGTTGAAAGTAATTTTCTTTCTTTTTTTTTTAAGATTTTTATTTATTATATATAAGTATACTGTAGCTGTCTTCAGGTACACCAGAAGGCATCAGATCTTATTACAGATGGTTGTGAGCCACCATGTGGTTGCTGGGATTTGAACTCAAGATCTCTAGAAGAGCAGTCAGTGCTCTTAACCACTGAGCCATCTCTCCACCCCAGAAAATAATTTTCTTACTAGGTCATGCCATTCAGGCTCCACCTTAGCAAACTAGACAGACAGGCTTTTTGCTGGCTTTGCAGAAACTGAGATTCTGTGATATGGTTGCCTGACCAAGAATTGGATAGCTTCCAAGAATTGAGGGTATTCCTGAGATGATGACCCTTAGGTTCAAGACAATGAGTTGTGTCAAGAGTCTGAAGCAACATAGAAACATGGAAATACACATTTTCCCAGAGCAGTTTCTGATGAACCCAAAACTCCTTGGGGAACCGGCAGCATGGGAAGTTCTTAAACAGATGACCCAACTGCATTGCATCAAGACTGTGACTGGCAGAAACTGTGTTTGATTTGACCTTATATAGGTATGTATTTAAAACCAACCAATCAACCAACCAACCAACCAACCAACCAACCAACCAACCAACCAACCAATCAACCAATCAACCAACCAACCAACCCACTACCATCAATGTATTTGCTCAACTGTGTTACAATTCACCTATTTTCTACATTGTTCCTAACAGGCTCAACAATGCTCAATGTCTTGGTGAAATGCAGGCATGTTTTGATTTTCCAAGTTTGACTACTCTAAGAATTTGGTCAGTGTAAGGAAATAAGATGAGGTCATATGCCTAGTGAACTTTTTGTGACAGTAACTTCCTTAAAAGCTCACATCTTTCTCTAACTCCTTCTTAAACTTTTTCAGGTTTGAAATCAAATCCTCCACTAAATACAGTATGTAAAGTCCACCTTTTATTCCCTTTTTGAAAGTTAAGAATGATTTCTTATCCCCCAACTTCAGAGGCTTTAAAATTCTTTTAGGTTGAGCTACCAAAAGTTGAACATCTACCTCACCATCTTTGTATGCCTTGGATAGAGGGGCAGAGCATCCAGTTGTTCTTATACCTTCAAACCTATGATGGCAGTTTATTGTTGGGATTAAATTTAAATCCAAGCCACAGATACCCTGGATGACAGCCAAACTCATTTTCTATGCCAGTCACTCTGTTTCCATCTTCTGTGAACTCACATTGAATTCCCGATCTTCCTGTCTTTGCTTTTTACTGCCGGGATTACAAGCATCTGAGTACTTATTTTTTCCTTGAGAAGGGTCTTGTTTTGTAGCACAGACTGACTTTGAATTTAAGAATCCTCCTTCCTGAGTCTCCCAAATATTGAGATTATGGGTGATCAGTAGTACTAAGAGTGTGCCTACTGAGGTGAAATTACATTTTTCTTTCCTTTTGGATCAATTATTTTGAGGTAGCTAGCTTCCCTCAAAGATAGTAGTGACAGTAGCTTAGTGACAACACTAAGAAAACTCACTTGTTTCTGCTGAGGGCCATGTAAATAAGTCATGTTAGATCCATGTTCCACACCTATCAAGCCTTCAGATAATGGTAGCCCCAGCTAACATCTTCACTGCAACCACACAAACATAAACACACATGGATACACACAAACACCCTCACAGACACACACATAGACACACACACACACACACAGATGTACACAGACAGACACACAGACTCACACAGACATACACAGATGTACACAGACAGACACACAGACAGACACACCGACTCACACAGTCACCGATGTACACAGTCATAGACACACACAGACACAGACACAGATACACACATGTGGACATATGCAACACAGACAAACACCCACCTAGACACACATGGACATACACAGACATAGGCACACACATACATAGACACATGCACACATGCACATGGGTTTTAAAATCCCAATCCGTAAACCTATTTTATAATTATATTTGTTTTAAATTGTCATATTTTAGAACAATTTGTTATACAAGCAATAGATAAAAATCCAAATACAGATTTTACACTTACCCTGTAGAATGGTAAAGTTCTTGATGAGCTGACCATGCTTGGAGTCAACCAGCTTCATCTCTTCCATAACCACTGATAAGTTGGCTACTTCAGTGTCTAACCTTGACCTCATCATGTCTTGCTGCATCCTGAGAGAAATAGAATCCAAGCGGATGTTGACTAGTGTGTTATTCAAGGAGGTCAGGTCATCCGTGTGTCTGGTCAAGGTGTCTGTGCAAGTGGTCCTAACATCATTCAGATTGCTGGTCAGCGTCCTCAGGTGATGGGCTGTGTAGCTGATGTTGTTAATGATGTTCACAATATCTGTCTCAAAGACCTGGAAGCGTTCCTCAAGTTGGCTGAACTTGACAGCTGTCCTATTTTCTGTATCCTTGTGTAAGTCCTGAAGGTCTTTCATGCTCTGCTCGTTAGCCTGTGAGATAGTGGTAATGTTGTCCATCTGACCTGTGAAAGAGCTGAGCTGGTTATTCATATCCTCCAGGGTGTCATTATTGGCTTTGGCCAGGGCAGAGTTGTTGGCAGCCAATGTCTGCAAACTCTGTACTTTCTCCTTTAGCCAATCGGTGTCCTTCTTGGCTTGAAGGAAAACCTGTTGCAGATTTTGGAAGTCATTCTTAATTTGCTGGATAGCCAGGCTCGTGTCATCCACAGATCGCTGCAGATTTGTGATAAGGTTCCTCTGCTGAACCTGGGTCAGGTTCAGGTTGTTGAGGTTCATGATAACCACATTCTGAGAATACATCTGGCTCTGCAGATTGCCCTGGAGCACACTAGTATCTTGTTGCAGATTCGTGACATAGCCATTATATGCCTGGAGAGTTTTGTTGACTGTGGTGATGAGGAAAGAATTATTCTGCAGAGTTTCCTTCAGTTGACTTTGTCTATCAACCAATGAGTCCCCATTTGCTTGCAACTTCTCTAGCATATCTTTGTTCTTACTGGTTTTTTCTGTGATCTCCTGAAGTTGCTGACGGAGATCCAGAATATCTGATCTGAAGGTAGAAAGCTCAGAGTTGGTGCTTAGAGCTTTCTTCCCAGTTTGGTCCCCTGGAAGAAGAGATGCTTGTTACTTAGACTGGTGGTACAGAGATGCCCAGGTAAGGCCAGACACCAAGATATGGGCCAGAGAGATGGCTGAGTGGATAAAGACATTTCCTGTCAGATCTAACAACATGAGTTCAATTCCTGAACCTACATAGTGGATGAAGAGAACAGACTCTCATAACTCATTTGCTCTCTGACCTCTATATGCATGCAGTGGCATGTGTATACCTCCTTAACCAGCTAAACAAATAAATGTAATTTTAAGTAAATATCCCATATACTTTGCTAGGAGTACTGTATTTTAGATGTAAAGTTTGTGGTACATGCAGGCTAGGCTTTATTACTAAGAATCTGTATCTATTTAAAATTGGGTCTGTAGTGTCCAGCATAGGACTTACAAACTTGGGTGGACACTTTTTTTCAAAGACAGAAGGGGGATTTTCCAGATGCTATGATACCAGGCAGGGTGTACTTCCAAGAAACCAACCTTCCAAATTTACCGAAATTCAATTTTTTTTTTTACTGTCAATAAAAATGATGAACTATCCTGGGATTAAAATGAATCAAGTTTATCCTAAAAGATTTTGCAATACAAAATTCTTTGACTCAGTGGATATTTAATAATTTGAATGCTACTGTTAAAATCTCATAGTTGAGAGCAGGCCACAGCCTGCCTTGAACTGGTACTCCAAGACATCTGTGTTTTCACTCCGGTGTTTGAGGAAACATCCTTGTGGAGACTGAGGACTTCATTTGTTCAATATGCTTGTGTGTGTGTGTGTGTGTGTGTGTGTGTGTGTGTGTGTGTGTGTGTGTGTGTACCTGATCTCTTCCTCATATTTACTCCTGGAAGAAACACTTCTCAGTGCCCCTGAGTCTTTGTACACTAAAACGACAATAACAAAAAGTTTTCTGGTGACTTTTACTATAAGCAAACTATATAAAATGATCCGTTGTTTTGTAATTTTAAGTCATTTGGTTCAGGAATGTGAGGATTACACAAGGAATAAACAATGGAGTGAAGAATAATTTTTATAAGAGAGGATTTCTCTGTGTAGCCCTGATTGTCCTGAAACTTGCTCAGTAGACCAGGCTGGTCTCAAACTTAACAGAGATTCACTTGCCTCTGCCTCTCCAGTGCTAAGATTAAAGACCTGCACTACCACTACCTGGCTAAATTAATGTATTTTTAACAATAAAGTGGTTCTTAACTGACTTGATTTTTTAAAATGGAGATGGAAAATAGTCTGCAGCTATAAGATCTGTCTTAGCACTGTCCCGGAACTCACTCTGTAGACCATGCTGGCCTTGAACTCAGAGATCCGCCTTCCTCTGCCTCTGAGTGCTGGGACTAAAGGCATGCGCCACCAAATGAACTCTTATTTGTCACATACAGACTTACTGTAATAAAAAATTTACGTGTTTCTAAATAGGAACTAAAGATTGAGAAAAGAAAAAATAATTTGAATGCTAGAAATTTCTAGCAATTTTCAAGAGGAGAATCATACTCATAAAGCTTTATACATCATTTGAACCAAAGTTTATTCTTTTAATAATTGAAAACAAACATCAAGAAACCAAACAGGCAGGGGCTGAAGACATAGCTCAGTAGATAAGAGCACTAGCTGCTCTTCCAGAAGATTCGGGTTCAATTCCCAGCACCCACATGGCAGCTCACAACTATCTGTAACTCCAATTCCAGAGGATCCAAACACTTTCACAGACATACATGCAAAAACACCAATGCACATATAATAAGATAAACGAATCATTAAAAAGAAAAGAAAGAAACCACACAGGCCACAATCTTTTATATTAAAAGTCAACTCTGCTGGGTATAGGTTTATCCCAGCTTTCTAGAGGCAAGACTTAATGGTCCTGTTCAGTCAAGAGTAGGGAGCAGATCTTATATGGTTCGTAAAATTTTAAGGTGGAAATTCTTATTCTTTAAAATGGAAGTATTTCAATGAAAAGGCAAGGAAAGTTGAAAAACACAACAGAAGCCCTGAGTGCATCACCATTCTGAAAAGGTGTCAGCACTCATACAGGGGACTCCCTCCACTCAATGGTTCACTCTTGCTTTAGTTTACCTAATTTCTTCAGATCACTTTCCACAGCAATGAGCTTGTTGTCGTAAGTCTGGCGAGATGTCTCCATGCCATCTGTGACAGTGTCCATTTTCTCTACAACTAAGATTTGGGAAAAGGAAACATTAGTTGACTTACCTGCTCACATTGGTTTCTCAGTTCCAAGACGAGATAATTTCATTATAGAAGAAAGTATATTTGAAATACAAAGCTGAGATCAAGTATGGAGGAAGCTTTCCTTTAGAAAAACAACTGGTGAAAAGCCCAGTGATACAACTCACTTATCAGAAAATCACATATCTGTAACTGTTCTTTTGACTTTATAGTATGATGAAGTTTTAGAAAGTGTTTGGATTAACTTTTGATGTGCTGGAGTCCTGACATGTGTCAACTCCTCTGTCAATTCCTCCATGTGGAGACATACAACTGTGTCACATTCACAAAGTTCTAGACTTTTCAGCTCCTCACCACTCCTTGCAGGTGGGGAACTCTACTGGTAATGAACTGGCTTAGCTAGTTATGGTGGCACATTCTTCCAACCCAGCACTTAGAAGTCAGAGATGGGTGGGTATCTGCAAGTTGAAGGCCAGTCAAATAATTTGGCTCAAATGTATACACAAAGATGTCTGAGAAGGGACTGGAAGTTAAGACTATCAATCACTCTTTGCTATTATGAATTGTACCCCTAGCCTTAAAATCTATTTTCAATAACCAATAACAATTAAATTTATAACTTGTTAATTCCCATGTCTAAACGATGATTCAATGATTTAAAACATTTTTTAAAAATTCTTTTTCTTGATTCTATAGCAGGATAGTGATGAAGCAAAACAAGGCGTCACCTCTGAATTGTTCTCTAAATGATTAATTCATGTTTGTTTCTAAACTATTAATAGGCTCTTTCTCTAGGAGTGACTTCCATGACACCTATCTTCCAGCAGATTGGCATCCAACAGTGGCCTGCCTGTTATGCATCCGTGTGTGTGTGTGTGTGTGTGTGTGTGTGTGTGTGTGATGTAAGTTGCCCAGATGGATCACCAACTAAGTTGCACCTTGCAGAATTCCCTATAATAGGACCCTGTTCCTTATTCCAGAACCTACTGTCATGGCTTGTTTACTAAGATTGTTTAGAGATCCTTAACTTATGGTGGAATTATGTTTGATAAGCCAACTTTCAATCAAAAGTGTCCCGAGTAAGCAATGCAATTACTTCCTGCCTCAGCTGTAGCAGCAGAGCCATGTGCAGACTCTCAGGTGAGTAGAGTCTTTGTTATCAACAAGGTTCTTTTGAATAATGATTTTATAAGAAGAATTTTTAGAATCATGGATGCTTTGTATAGTACTTGTAAGCTCAATGGCCCAGGATTTACTATCTACTGTGTGTTTTATCCATCCATATGGGGAGATTCTCCTGGTTCCTCTCGTGAAGCAGACCCTGTAGAAGGTCATGCTGTCTTCCATCAAGTGTTTAGTCTGGCTGCAGTGAAACCCATGAAGTGCTCTAAAGGCTCTTCCACATCTGAGCTTTTCCATGTGGTCTTTGCAGCTTACAGACCTCATTCCTGTTTTTGTTTTTGTTTTTTTTTTAATTGATTTAAGTCATGGAGGAACGTAATACACATCACTAACAGGGGAAAACAAAAACAAAATTCAAACCACGGTTTTTATTGAGTATGTCCTGCCTCACACTATTATGAGTTGAAAACGTAGGGAAAGATGAGAAATCTCTAGCTCTTAGCTCATTGTGCAGTACTTAAAATATACAGTTATTATGCCACTTACTTTAAAAAGTGAGAGATGTTGAGGTATAGGAAACCTAACTGAGCTATAGGTTATAGAGGTCAACATATAAATCAACTAACCAGGGAGGCTTCAGCATTGACTTGGTATGACACTTTGTTGAATTATTATTATTGTTTCTAAAATTGCCACACAGGAGCTGGAGGTCAGCGGTGAGGATTGAATACTGCTCCTGCAGAGGACCAGAATTCAGATCTCAGCACCCATATTAAGTGGCTCACAACTGCTTCTAACTCCACATCCAGGCATCTGACGCCCTCTTCTGGTCTCCATTGGCATCACACACACATGTACATATCCTCCCATCCCCATCTATATACTCATATTTTAAGACAAAAAATTACTACATGGACACAGAGGTCCAGTTTCAACTTGGATCTTGGGGCTGTGTGATAGGCACACAGGTTCCTGAATCCTTGGAAATTTTGTAGAACAAAATAATTTTATGCATTTATCAAAGCTAAATAAAATAAAATGTTTACAAGCTTAAACTCAGTTTTGACCCTCAGATAAAAACACATGCCTCATTCTGTCCTCAAACCACACACAGAATTTCAAGAGCCGCCTCTTTCCTGGAAGCCAAAGAAATCTAAAATATGCTGACAGTAAGTCGCTTTCCACCCTCTCTAATTTTTCTTCCATTTTAGTTTATAAAAGCACATAACTGTTGTGGACAGATAATTCAAGGGAATAATACTCCTTACAAAAACGAAGAACAAAGAAACTGTTAATTTTACTTTCCGTGAGGAAAGGAAATGATGTGTCCTGCTTATAAGTGTTAATAAAGCAGCCGTGTGTGTGTGTGTGTGTGTGTGTGTGTGTGTGTGTGTGTGTGTTTAAAAATAGTCCCCCCCTCCCCGATATAAAGCTGTAACTGTAGGGCTGTGATGCTGGCAGGGTGCAAGTGCATAATGTGGGTCTTGTCTCATTCTAGAAATTCTAATTCTATAAAGACGTGTTTCTAGATCATATTCTGATAACAAAAACAAAGAGGCAGCACAGAAGAGGTACCAGTATTCTGGCTGTCCATGGGGCCCCTCAATTGAAAACTGTTTTCTGGTGTGGAAAACATCAGTGGCATTTCAGTTAGTATTCCTGAAGTCCAGGAATGTCCTCTTTACATTCTCACTGCATATTCCCCTAACAGCTGCATGGGAATTCCTTTACACTTGCTGCTGCCCCTCGGCCTGGACACTAACCTCCTCCTTACCCGTTTTCTTTACACTCCTTTCTTAAGGTCTATCCCATGGCATTAAGTTTTGTCTCTTTCGAGTCTGGAACACACCAACTGAATCTTGGAATGATGGTAACAGTAGCCTCTTTGCTTTTATGATATGAGATAGCAAGTGGCATCCCTAGTTTGCACTATGTGTGCTGTACCATGCCTGCAGTTTGCTCCTACTACTCCTGTTTTACAGAGGAAAACTGAGCTTCAGAGAGTCAAGAACACCCCAGAATCACACACTCATAAGAGTCGAAAATAGACATCAGGCTAGGAGATGAACCTCTAAAATCCACATCTTCTTCGACTCTACACAGATTTTTCTTTAATATTTCTTTCCTAAATCTGATTTCCCTTAATATAGGAGAATCCCTAGAGGGGGAAGCAATCATGGTTTCATTCTGTTTTCTTTAAAGTTATCAAGAGATGTTTACTACGCATCTGGCATGGTGCTAAGTATTAAAGATAGAGAGATAAGACATGGCTCCTCCTTGAGTCTGGGAACAAGATCAGAGCAGAACTTCCACACGCTCCTTCAAAATGCTTATGCCATACTACAAATCAAGGTGCAGGGAGAGAAAGGCTCTCTTTCAACAGTTCCTAGGAATTCTAGTATCAGAAGTTACATAACCTTGGAACTCATCAAAGACATTTCTACCATTAATACTATCTCAGGATTCGTTACTGAGAAACAGAGTGTGGAGGGCATCATCCCAAGTTCTCAAGGGCCCTCTGGCATCTTTGATGTGTCTGTGCCTCCCTCTTGCCCTCACTATGCCAGTAAAGTTTAGCAGTGAGGTGTCAGACAGACAATGGTCAGGAACTCTGAGGCAATGGAAACATGCTGATGGAGATTTGTGCCTTTCCTTGTTCTAAGAATCTTAAGAAGGGCCTACTGGGCAGGGTAATGAAATAGAAAAATTCTATTATGTTAGGAACTACATGTTCTATATGTTGAGAACTGTTCTGGAGGAGTGTGACAACATGATGCCCTTCATGTAGGCTCACTGACTAATGAGTCTAGGGTGGAGGATGGATCAAATTGCAACTGTCTAAAACCATGTTTCCAAAACTTCCGAGGCTCCTGGTCACACCCGATGTACAGACCACATCTGAGTGACTAAGAGACCCTCTAGCTTGCTTGACAAATTCTCTAGATGAAACTTCATTAGACCCTGACATATAGCTATGAAAGTCACATGAAAGGAGGAGCAAAGAATGGTTTTGAGGGAAACTGCAGAAACAGCCTTTGCCAAGCTTGATTAAGGGAGTTTTGTTTCCTTTCATCCTCTTCAGAGAGACACCTTCTTGGATGACTTTTACTGCATATTTTTCTTCTTTCATTTAATGGAGAAGGCTTTTCCAGCCATCAAAGTGGGGGTCTGTGAAGGGAGGATTGGGGCTTATCTTTCTGCCTCCTACAACACTGGGGTCACCAGAGTCTTATCAGCAAGAAAAGGCATCACAGTACATAAAGGGAAAGTGCATCTGGAGAATGTCAACTTTGAGTTAACTAAGGCTAGTGTTGGTGACTACAAGCATATATTACATTATCTTCTCTTTTTTTTATCAGCAGAAGCCAGAGGAATAGAGGGAAAGGGTGTCAAGATGTCATCTGCTCCCTACATTTCTTCTCCCTTCACTCTGGTAAGATTACACCTACACAGCAGGCCAAGCTGATCTCCAGAATGTTTGGTGTCTGGGTAGTGCTTTGAAGAACAGCCATCCCCTATATAGATTGTCTCAGAGATGCCTAGGTATCTGTTCTTTATCTCCATAGAAACCAGCTCCAATCTTCTGTCTGTTCATCCATTCATCTATCGACCCACTCATGTGGCTAACTTTCCTAATAAATAAACCCTGAGTTGTATGTACTATTTGGAAATTTCATAAATAAAAGACAGTGCTTGTAAAATCCTGTAGTTTTGGTGTTAAACCAAACAAGCCAGACACACTATCCATGATGATATGCTTTAACAGGGCCTAAAGTGAAGAAGCTCACCAGGGAAACAAATAGGAGGCTCCACTCAGGGCCTTCTAGTGAGACATGTATCAGAGACATGAGAGGTAAGGAGAAGCCATTTAGGTACAATACAGAACAGAGTCCACAGGTCAGTGATCCAGCACATGAATATGGTACAGCTATTCCAATATGGTGGGGAGGTAGGGTGAGAAGGCAGCAAGTCTGGAAGCTTTGGAATAAAATCACCTCAACCTTAATCAGACATGGTAGGCCTGCCATTTTATTAAGCAAATGGAAGTGATGCTGCTGCCTGTTAAGTTTAATCTCTATAGGGCAGTGTTTTTAATGGATGTTCATAAACAAAAGTGACAGAACATGCTGTAGAAAAAAGCATACGGGTCAATCCCTGGGTGGGTGGAGAGCCTGAGTACTTTCTTCTGTCAGGAGTGTATTTCTCAGTGATGACTGTAGGTTTCCTCAGAACCTTTTAGAGACAGATCAAGACAAAAAACAAATAGAGGATGAGGGAATGGCTGGGAAAAAGTGGGAGAAAGCAACAAAGAAGGAAAATATTTTGACTACATAAAGGGCTGTCATGATTATGAAGTGAATCAAAACTGTCCCATCCACAGCTAAGATCTCAGGACACAAAGATGGAGTTTGTTCATGAATTTTATATTATATAATAGAAGGAATACCTAGCCCTGCAGAAACTTGATGTGCCAGGCTCAGGGGATACCCAAAGGGTCTCCACTTTCTCAGAGGAGGAGAGAGGGGATGGGAGAGTGGTTATGGGAGGGGGACCAGGAAGGAGGACAGCAATTGGGATGTAAAGTGAATAATAATAATAAAAGAAAGAAACAAACAGACAAACAAACAGAAAAGAGTCACAAAAATATAATAGTAAAATAAAAAACAAAATAAAAAAGAATATCACAAATAAATGTATTTGCATTGAATGGGTGTCAAACACCCATTATTTTTGGCATTATTTTCTAAATAATGTAGTATAGCAACTGTCTACATAGCATTTCCTTATATTATATTATAATTATTATTATGGCATTTAAATATAATCAAATATAATTCTTATATTATAATTACATTATATTGTAAGTCATCTAGAAGTGACTTATAATATGTGGGAGGATGTATATAGGTTACATGTATAAGACCTGCATTAAGGAATGACAGCATCCAAATATTCTGAGGTCCTTGGAGGGGCCAAGAGACTTAAAACTAATTCTCTATAGATATCAGGGTCAACTGTACAGCATACTTCCAAAGATGACTTTTCTGTGTTTAAATTTCACATCCCCTTGCTATTTGGAGTCAAAAAAGTGCTTACCTTTATATCCCAAAATGGCTACTGTGATGGTCAGTAAGGCACACAAAACATATAATAATATAATCGAAAACTTCAGTGCCCAGTTATTTTTACATTTGGTACATTGTGTCCCCTCCTGAATACCTGTAAGAAAAGTCAGAATTTAATACTATTAAATAAAAAAACATCATTTCAAACAGTATCTTTGCTAAAGCATTATCTTAACTGTTCTTCTTGATAGTGGTAGAGCATACCCTGACAAAAAAAGAGAGGTAAGTAAGGAAAGGTTTAGTGTGGCTTGCAGCTCAGGATGCCTCCATCACGGTACCAAGTTACAGAAGCAGCTGGTTCCAGTCAGACACAGATGCTCACACTCAGCTCATTTTTTTCTGTTTACACTCCAGGATCCCTACCTAGGCAACCATCATCTGCTTTGGGGATGGGTCTTCCCATTTCAGTGAACTTAATCAGTAGAGACTCTCACAGGCATGCCTGGAGGTTAAGTGATTATAAGATGTTCCTGGAAGCTTGTCTCCTGGATGATTCCAGGTTGAAAATTAACACTAGCAATGACAATAATTTGGATTTAAATGCCGTAAGTAACAAGAGTTTTACCATATGCCTTCCTATACCCTGAAAATATTTTGAAATTAAAAGCACCACTATAGCACCTCAGCTCATCAATATTACATCATGTTATCATAGTTACAACTTCGACACAGTACACTGTGATAATCAAGCATTTTTTTCTTTTTTCCTTACTCTTCTTTCATACCGTACATCCCAAACACAAGCTCTCCTCTCTCTACTCCTCCCAATTCACTCCTCCCATCTCCCCTCTTCTTGCCTTCCTTTATTTCCCTTCAGAAAAGAGCAGGCTTCCTAGGGATAGCAACCAAACATGGTAAAACAAGATGCAGTAAAACTAGGCACAAATCCTCATATTAAAGCTGGATGAATCAATCTAGTAGGAGAAAAAGGGTCCCAAGAGCTAGCAAGAGTCAGAGATATTCCCACTCTTACTGTTAGGAGTCCCATAAACACCTTACACTAAACAACCACAACATGTGTGCAGAGGACCTAATGTAGACCTACACAGCTCCATGATTGTCCCTTCAGTTTTTGTGAGCTCCTATGACCTATGCTAAGTTGATTCTGTGGGCTGTGTTCTCTTGCTGTTGGTGTACTTGACTCCTCTGGCTCCTACAATCCTTCCTCCCCGACTTCTGCAGGATTCCTGACGCTCCCCTAATGTTTGGGTATGGGTCTCTGCATCTTATCACACCAGCTGTAGGAGGAAGCCTCTCTGATGACAGATAATCAACCATTTTTACAATTACATATTATTTATTTATTCGTCTGTGCATGGTCATGCATATGGTACTTTGTGTGTATGGAGGTCTGTAGGATATGGTTTTGTCTGTGTGCCATGTGGGTCCTGGGGACCGCACTTAGGTAACCAGGCTAGGCACTGAGTGCCTTTACTTGCTGAGCCACTTAGCTGGCTCATTTCTGTTGTACAAAAATACTTAAAACAACCATGTCTTCTTGTTTCTACATTATTTCAAACAACAGATTCAGGCCTTAATGCTTATTGTGGAAGTGTGTTAAATTATTCTTTTTATTTTGCAGAAGTTAAATCTTGGCTGTTAAAAACTGACAGTGACATAATATAATATCAGAATGAAAGGGAATATTTATACCCTAGAAACGAGCAAGCATTCTACAAAGTAGTCCTTTTTACCATGCCCTACAAAAACTTCTGTTTTTTGCCATTGATTGTAATATATAGAATACTATATATGTAATACTAGAATCTATAATGTAGAATGTAATACTAGAATCTATAGGGAAAAACATGGTTTTATCACTAAATGTTCAATATAAAAATATTTTCTGCATCACAGGTATACAAAACAGGCAGAAAGTCTCAGTAGAGTTACCACAGTATTCTGAATAGCCACTATAGGAAAAATGGAAACATTTTTATGAAAATGAAATTTCAGAAAACATTGACACAACTGTCAAAGATAATGCAAAATGCAAAAAACGCCTAACCCGAAACATCCAGGAAATCCAGGACACAATGAGATGATCAAACCTAAGGATAATAGATATAGAAGAAAGCGACTTAAAGGGCCAATAAATATCCTCAAAAAATTAAAGAAGAAAACTTCCCTAACTTAAAGAAAGAGATGCCCATAAATATACAAGAAGCCTACAGAACTCCAAATAGATTGGACCAGAAAAGAAATTCCTCTCGTCACATAATAGTTAACACCAAATGCAAAAAACAAAGAAAGAAAAGCAGTAAGGGAAAAAGGTCAAGTGACATATAAAGGCATACCTATCAGAATTACATCACACTTCTCAACAGAGACTGTGAAAGTCAGAAGATCCTAGGCAGATGTCATACAGACCCTAAGAGAACACAAATGCCTGCCTAGGCTATTATATCCAGCAAAACTCTCAATTAACATAGATGGAGAAACCAAGATATTCATGACAAGACCAAATTTACACAATATCTTTCTACAAATTCAGCCCTACAAAGGATAATAGATGGAAACTCCAACACAAGGAGGGAAACCACACCTTAGAAAAGGGAAGAAAGTAATCTCCTGCAACAAAACCAAAAGACGAGAGACACAAAAACACAATTCCACCTCTAATAACAAAAATAACAGGAAGCAACAATCACTATTCCTTAATATCTCTTAACATCGATGGACTCAATTCCCCAATAAAAAAGGCATAGACTGGGGTTGGGGACTTAGCTCAGTGGTAGAGCACTTGCCTAGTAAGCGCAAGGCCCTGGGTTCGGTCCCCAGCTCCGGGAAAAAAAAAAAAAAAAGAACCAAAAAAAAAAAAAAAAGGCATAGACTAACAGACTAGATAAAGAGGACCCAGCATTTGCTGCATACAGGACACACACTTCAGTGACAAAGGCAGACACTATCTCAGAGGAAAATAATTTTCCAAGCAAATGGTCCCAAGAAACAAACTGGAGTAGCTATTCCAATGTCAAATAAAAATCGGCTTTAAATAAAAAAGTTATCAAAAAGATAAGGAAGGACACTTCATATTCATCAAAGGAAAAACCCACCAAGATGAACTCTCAATCCTAAAGATCTGTGCTCCAAATACAAGGGCACCTACAATCATAAAAGTAACCTTTCTAAAGTGCAAAGCACACATTGCACCTCATACAATAATAGTGGGAGATTTGAACATCCTGCTCTTTTTTTTTCTTTCTTTCTTTTTTTTTTGTATTTCTTTCTTTCTTTCTTTCTTTTTTTTTTTTTAATTAACTTGAGTATTTCTTATATACATTTCGAGTGTTATTCCCTTTCCCGGTTTCCGGGCAAACATCCCCCTAATCCCTCCCCCTCCCCTTCTTTATGGGTGTTCCCCTCCCCACCCTCCCCCCATTGCCACCCTCCCCCCAACAATCTAGTTCACTGGGGGTTCAGTCTTAGCAGGACCCAGGGCTTCCCCTTCCACTGGTGCTCTTACTAGGATATTCATTGCTACCTATGAGGTCAGAGTCCAGGGTCAGTCCATGTATAGTCTTTAGGTAGTGGCTTAGTCCCTGGAAGCTCTGGTTGCTTGGCATTGTTGTACATATGGGGTCTCGAGCCCCTTCAAGCTCTTCCAGTTCTTTCTCTGATTCCTTCAATGGGGGTCCTATTCCCAGTTCAGTGGTTTGCTGCTGGCATTCGCCTCTGTATTTGCTGTATTCTGGCTGTGTCTCTTGGGAGCGATCTACATCCGGCTCCTGTTGGTCTGCACTTCTTTGCTTCATCCATCTTGTCTAATTGGATGGCTGTATATGTATGGGCCACATTGAACACCCTACTCTTATCCATGGACAGATCATGGAAATAGAAACTAAACAGAGACATAGAGAAACTAACAGAAGTTATGAACCAAATGGACTTAACAGATATTTATAGAAAATTTCATCCTAAAACAAAAGAATATACCTTCTTCTCAGTACCTCATGGTACCTTCTCCAAAACTGACCATATAATTGGTCACAAAACAGGCCTCTACAGATACAAGAAGGTTGAAATAATCCTATGCATCCTATCAGATCACACGGACTAAGGCTGGTCTTCAATAACAACAAAAATGACAGAAAGCAATGATAACTTGGTCAAGGAAGAAATAAAGAAAGAAATTAAAGACTTTTTTAGAATTTAATGACAATGAAGGCACAACATACCCAAACTTGTGGGACACAATGAAAGCAAAGAGTGGTAAGAGGAAAACTTATAGCTCTGAGTGCCTCCGAAAAGAAATTGGAGAGAGCATACACTAAAAGCTTAACAGCATGTCTGAAAGCTCTAGAACAAAAAGAAGCAAATACACAAAAGAGGAGTAAAGGGCAGAAAATAATCAAACTCAGAGCTGAAATCAACCAAGTAGAAACAAAAAGAACTATACAAAGAATCAATAAAACCAGGAGCTGGTTCTTTGAGAAAATCAACAAGATAGATAAACCCTTAGCCAGACTAACCAGAGGGCACAGAGAGTGTATTCAAATTAACAAGATCAGAAATGAAAAGGGAGACATAACAAAATCTGAGGAAATTAAAATAATCACCAGATCCTACTACAAAACCCTATATTCAACAAAACTGGAAAATCTGGATGAAATGGACAATTTTCTAGACAGACACCAGGTTCCGAAGTTAAATCAGGATCAGTTAAACCATCTAAATAGTCCTATAACTCCTAAAGAAACAGAAGCAGTTATTAAAAGTCTCCTAACCAAAAAAAAAAAAAAAGCCCAGAATCAGATGGGTATAGTGCAGAATTCTATCAGACATTCATAGAAGGCTTCATACCAATACTGTCCAAATTATTCCACAAAATAGAAACAGAAGGAGCACTACCTAATTCCTTCTATGAATCCACAATTAGGCTTATTCCTAAACCACACAAAGACCCAACAAAGAAAGAGAACTTCAGACCAATTTCCCTTATTGATGCAAATATACTCAATAAAATTTTCGCAAAGCAAATCCAAGAATACATCATAACGATCATCCATCATGATCAAGTAGGCTTCATCCCAGAGATGCAGGGATGGTTCAGCATATGGAAATCCATCAATGTAATCCACTATATAAACAAACTCAAAGAAAAAAAAACCCACATGCTTATCTCATTAGATGCTGAGAAATCATTTAACAAAATTCAACACCCCTTCATGATAAATGTCATGGACAGGTCAGGAATTCCAAGCCCATACCTAAACATAGTAAAAACAATTTACAGCAAACCAGTAGCCAACATCAAACTAAATGGAGAGAAACTTGTAACAGTCCCACTAAAATCAGGGTCTAGACAAGGTTGCCCACTCTCTCTATTTATTCAATATAGTACTCAAAGTTCTAGTTAGAGCAATCAGACAACAAAAGGAGGTCAAAGGGATATAAATTGGAAAGGAAAAAATCAAAATATCACTATTTGCAGAGGATATGATAATAAACTTAAGTGACCCCAAAAATCACACCAGAGAACTACTTAGCCTGATAAACAACTTCAGCAAAGTAACTGGATATAAAATTAACTCAAACAAATCAGTAGTCTTCCTCTATTCAAAGGATAAATAGGGCAGAGAGAAATCAGGGAATGACACCCTTCACAATAGTGCCAAATAATATAAAATACCTCAGTGTGACTTTAACTAAGGAAGTGAAAGATCTGTATGACAAGAACTTCAAGTCTCTGAAGAAAGAAATTGAAGATCTCAGAAGATGGAAAGACCTTTCATGCTCATGGATTGGCAGGATTAATATAGTAAAAATGGCCATTTTGCCAAAAGCAATCTATAGATTCAATGCAATCCCTATTAAAATTCCTACTAAATTCTTTATAGAGATAGAAAGAGCAATTTGCAAATTCATTTGGAATAACAAAAAAACTCAGGATAGCGAAAACTATACTCAACAATGAAAGAACTTCTGGGGGAATCACCATCCCTGACCCTAAGCAGTATTATGAAGCCATTGTGATAAAAACTATATGGTATTGTTACAGAGACAGGCAGGTAGATCAATGGAATAGAATTGAAGACCCAGAAAGGAACCCACACACCTGTGGTCACTTGATCTTTGACAAAGGAGCTAAAACCATCCCAATGGAAAAAGGACAGCATTTTCAACAAATGGTGCTGGTTCAACTGGAGGCCAGCATGTAGAAGAATGCAAATCGATCCATTCTTATCACCCTGTACAAAGCTTAAGTCCAAGTGAATCTAGGACCTCCAAATAAAACCAGATACACTCAAACTAATAGAAGAAAGAGTGGGGAAGAGTCTTGAACACATAGGCACTGGGGAAAATTTCCTGAACAAAACACCAATGGTTTATGCTCTAAGATCAAGAATCGACAAATGAGCTTTGAGAAAATTGCAAAGCCTCTGTAAGGCAAAGGACACTGTCATTAGGATAAAACAGCAACCAACAGATCAGGAAAAGATCTTTCCAATCCTCTATCTGATAGAGGGCCAGTATCCAATATATACATAGAACACAAGAAGTTCAACTCCAGAGAGTCAAAGAACCATATTAAAAAATGGGGTACAGAGATAAACAAAGAATTCTCAGCTGAGGAATATTGAATGGCCGCGAAGCACCTAAAGAAATGTTCAACATCCTTAGTCATTAGAGAAATGCATACTAAAATAACCCTAAGATTTCCCCCTCAGACCCATCAGAATGGTTAAGATCAAAAACTCAGGTGACAACAAATGCTGGTGAGGATGTGAAGAAAGAGGAACACTCCTCCATTGTTGGTGGGATTGCAAACTGGTACAACTACTCTGGAAATCAAGTCTGGATATTCCTCAGAAAGTTGGACATTGTACTACCTAAGGACCCATCTATACTACTCCGAGGGATATACACAAATGATACTCCAACATACAACAAAGACACATGTCCCACTATGTTTATAGCAGCCTTATTTATAATAGCCAGAAGCTGGAAAGAACCCAGATGCCCTTCAACAGAGGAATGGATACAGAAAATATGGTACATCTACACAATGGAGTACTACTCAGCTATGAAAAACAATGACTTCATGAAATTCATAGGCAAATGGAATGAACTAGAAAATATCATCTTGAGTGAGGTAACTCAATCACAGAAAAACTCATTGAAAAGTGGATATTAGCCCCAAATCTCTGATTACCCAAGATACAATCCACAGACCACATGAGGCTCAAGAAGAAGGATGACCAAAGTACGATCATTGTGTAGATATACACATTTTCTGTATCCATTCCTCTGTTGAGGGACATCTGGGTTCTTTCCAGCTTCTTGCTATCATAAACAAGGCTGCTATGAACATAGTGGAGCATGTGTCCTTGTTACATGTTGGAGTACCTATGAGATACATTTTAATTGATTATAGTTCAACTCTGGGGGAAAAACATTTTACATGGACAAATCAGCACTCATGATGTAAGAGAATCTAGAATCTAACCCAGGAAGAGCTATATTTCCACATTTCTGATTAGAAATGCAGAAGACAAAGGCTGTGGGTATTTTAATGTGAAGCTCACATTGCACCAAGGGTCGTGGCATAGGGACAGTCCTCAATTGTTTAAGCTGTTTCCCTGCCTGTTGCACTCACAGCATTTCACAGGAGGGACAGAACATGTAGTACTAATCTAGAACTATGTTCATAACTTCTGATGGCCATCACAAAGCTGTCATCAAAGCCTCTCTTTAGGTTTGTCCATTTATATCTCTCCAGTGACGAGCTCTTCAGCTGTGTTTACTGCAATATGAGGATAAGCACAATGTGTGTGGTAACAATGGCTGAACAATGGCTCTGAACAGAAACACCTTCAGTGTTCTGTGCCACAGGCAAGAGGGAGCCCTATCCATCGTTTTCCTGTCTTATTCAGGGTTCTCAAGCTTTGGCAGGCACCAGAATTATTTGAAGGTTTCATTACCACAGGCTTTCTAACTAAGAGGGTCTGAGAAAGGCATCTGAGAATGTGAATGTCTGACATCCCAGGAGATCAATTTCTCAAAATTAAAAGGGCTTCACATATCATATTTTTAAAGTGCAGAATCCAATCCAGTAAAGCTGGGAGAGGAACCACATTTAGCAAGGTGTAGGTGATGTCACCCGAGAACCACAATCTAAGAGATGAGGACTTTGATTCAGAAGCTGATCATGAGCTATTGATTCGTTGATGACTTTTAGGATAAAGCTGTAAAATCAATTCCTTCATCAAACACATGTACAATAAATCAGTTTTTTCTCATTAATTTGCCATTGGGTGGGAAATGGTATTGCCTAGAGACACAGTCTTTCACTAAACCAAAACTCACCATTTAGTCAGGCTGGCTGGCTAGTAAGCATTAAGGCTTACTAGGTTTTCATGGCATACAACCATGTCCAGCTTACATGGGTGCTAGGGCTTCAAACTTGAGTCCTCATTCCTGCAGAACAAGAACTCTTTTTTTTTTTTCTTTTCTCTTTTTTTCGGAGCTGGGGGCCGAACCCAGGGCCTTGCGCTTGCTAGGCAAGCGCTCTACCGCTGAGCTAAATCCCCAACCAGAACAAGCACTCTTATTCACAGAGTCATGTTCCCAGTGTCTAGCTTACTTATTTAATACCCACTTCTGTGTCTCAGTGCTGTCTCTTGTCCTTTGTTGCCCTGGTGACTACATCTGCAAAACACACCTCCAACTTCCAGCCAACCTATGCATTATTATCCAAACTGTACATACAGGTTGCTAAACTAAAAAATATCATGTATGTGTCTCTTCAACTTATTTTTCAATTGACAAGTCCCCACTGTATTCCTATAGGGCATTTTCATCACCATCATTATCACCTACTTTCCTGGTGTTTGATGGATTCCAACACAATACCAAGTTCTGGGCTGAGTTTTTATGGGGAGCATCTGGAATCCATAGAACAAGGTGCAGGGAAGTGTAGTGGAGAGAGCTTAGGTGCTACCTTACACACACCACAGCCAGGGTTCCGACATGAGTCAGTCTCCATCTCTGTACTACACCATGATCTCTGCTCTGTTCATCCTCTCCATTACCACTGCCACTGTCCTAGTGTGAGATCTTTACCCCCAGTGGAAACTCTCTTTTCCATTCCCACTGGAACCCAGCCTCACACCCTGTTAAAAATATTGCTGTCCTCATGACCTTTGTCAAGAAGGAAAAGACAAAAACAACTTTAAATGCCTCACCCTTAATTAAAAGATGAACAAGGAAATGAACCCAAACACACATAAACTCCCAGCTAAAAGTGTCTGTAATCTAGTGGCTTAAGATAAAACTGGGATTGGGGTTGGGGGTTTAGCTCAGCGGTAGAGCGCTTGTTTAGCGAGCACAAGGCCCTGGGTTCGTTCCCCAGCTCCGAAAAAAAGAAAAAAGAAAAAAAAGAAAAAAAAAAAAAGATAAAGCTGGGATATCAAGATGGCTCAGCAGTTAAATCCAACTGAAGATGGGCCTGACTTTGATCCCCATGGGCCACATGGTAGGAGAGAGCCAACTGTGACTCCCACAAGTTGTCCTCTGACCTCCACTTGTACACAAGCATGAGCATACACATGCGCATAAATAAAGACATAAAATTTAATTAAAAACCAAGCCTCTTATATTCAGAGGATGTGAAAGCACTATTAAAACTTGGAGAGAAAGAATTTTAAGTAGACCTGCAAACATGACACATTCCATGTTCAGAGAGAACACATTGGTTTTGGTGGCAAATGCAAGATAGGAGAATAGACAAGCAGATGTTGGGCCAGTCTCCTGTAGAAAGATTAGATGCTGCTGAGGCTTTGGAGGGTGTGATTCTCTTGGGTTTTGAGGCTTCAGGGTGACTTCTTATTCTCTACAAGAAGGCTCTTGGAAGATTTGGTTAGAGAGGTTATGATAAACAACAGAGTCTGGGAGCTTCAGGGTAGTGCAGAGGTCACCTAGTCAAGTGTCACCATGTTACTGATGGAAAAACGAGGCCTAGGGAGGGAACTGAGACTAGAGGACAAGTACCCTGACTATATCACATATATCTGTCCTTCTTGTCCTCTGTGTGATAGCACTGGGTTAACAGGGTGTCTTTACATGTGGGATGCATGAAGGCCTGCTCCCAGACAGCATGCCACAGGCCTACATTCCAAAGAACAGGGGCATTTCCTGGCACTGTGCATTTCTCACTGCTGACCATCAGCATTGATCAGTATCAGATGGCACTGCCTGGCCTCCCTTTCTACTTGACACACTTTCTCTGGCTTGTTTTCTTCTCCCTCAGGAGACTTATTTTTAATAAGAACTTTGTTTTATCTTTCCTTCTCTGCCCTCCCCTGGGCTGACATCTGGCTAAACATATGGATACCTTCTACGAAGGTCCTGGAGCTGGGGCCTCTTCTTCCTTGAACTGAGATAGTCACAAAAACCCAAGCATTTGAGAGAGATGTCCCAGTTACCATCCTTTGTAGTGTTTGTTTACTTAGCATTACTTTCCAGAGACTAGGGACTTTGTTCCCATGGGGGCTGGGGGAAGTGGAGAAAGAGCAGCGGGACCAATCTGCAGAATGCTGTGCTTCAGAGGTTTCAGTTCAAAGTGAAGCAACATTGTCCCTTACCACCAAGAGATCTAGCCTGCCTCAAACAGCACATTTGTAATGCAGCTGGCTACAGGCAGAAAGGGCCTTTTAGGGTCTATGCTTTCCCACTGGCTAGAAATACCCTCCACTCCAGCACTTTTTTGACTCATGGTTCCAATGCATCTTGCAGTGTTCAAGTCTTTATTACTCAGAAACTTTTGGGGGCCCCATGAAGCCACAATCAGTCTGTCAGCCTAGTGAAGTTGAATAGCCTACTGAAGTTAAGAAAAAAAAACTGTCAATTTGGTCTCCAGTGTCTATACTCAAAAGTTCTCTCTGTTGTCCTTGTTTCCAATAACACATTTCAAGTAAGAATGGGATGGGATGGGGCAACCAACCAGGGGGTGGTTAGCTGGTTGTGGGAATAACTGACATGCCTCAAGAATGCCAGTACGGAGGGCCAGAGGAATTTATCAGTAAGAGAATTCCTTTTGGCTGTGGTTCTCCATAAAGAGAACCCAAGTGTTATGGTCCAGGCTCCAATTCAGTGTGTTTTTCCAATCTTTTTGAGAAGTCCAAAC
Organism: Rattus norvegicus; assembly: GCF_021556685.1. Taxonomy (NCBI): domain Eukaryota; kingdom Metazoa; phylum Chordata; class Mammalia; order Rodentia; family Muridae; genus Rattus; species Rattus norvegicus. The sequence continues at coordinate 1,099,644 of NC_141551.1, read as the reverse complement.
AAAACAAAACAAAACAACCAAAACCAAAACTAAAAAACCCAAAACCAATCCAATAACATGCTCTTCCCTACTGTGTTTACCTGACATGTGTATTACCAAAGATGAGCTTGTTCATTAATAGGGATCCACACTGATAGGGCATCTTCCTCAGTAGGTAGAGGTTGTACTGTGGGCTCAGTGGAACAATCTAGGTCATTTTAGCTACCTCAAGTGTTTTTTGTTGGGTGTTATCAAGACCATGTGGCCAAAAAGAAGCATCACAAAGTTGGTAGACTGCAAAATCCCAAAGACCACAGTTTTGATCTGAGATTTGAAGTGAACTTTTCATGTGGCTTTTCCATAGTTACTAATCTATTGCCTGGTGGCATATATTCCCATAAGCCTAGGAGAATGACTTGGTTCTAACAGTAAAAACTGATGAGCCAAATAAATACCTACACATAATTATAATTGTCCTCCACACAACAAAATAAGAGTTAACATCCTGGTTAGCTGCTCAAGTGTTATGAAATCACAAAAGGTTACATGCCCGAACCTTCTATCCCACAGTTGGCCTGTCCTCATTACACAGGCTCTTATGTGACACAATATAGACTTTGTTAGTATAATTATTTTTATTATTAAGTGATTTTGTTTCCTAAATACTAATTCCAGTGCTGGACATTTTAACATGCCAAGTTTCCCTATGACATGAGGAATCACAAAAATGGACGCAGGACAAGAAGTGACAATAAAGTCACTTTCTATACAAACATGCAGCACTTCTCTCAGCAATTCTATTCATGAATATGTATCCGAGCCAGAAAAAATGATTAGCTAGAAGATAGCTTTATGAGTAAATTCTTCCACATTTATTTTGAATTTTCTATGTATTTACCAATAGAATAGTTTATTTTTATTTATTTTTTTCATACACATAAAAAAGAAGAGCATGACTCTGGTTTGGCTTTAATATTTTTAAGAGTAAGTATTATTTGTTTAAGATTTATAATTTATACCCTGCCTTTATTTATTTTCATAAAGAATTACCATAGGCAAAACCAGATGTAATGGTCCCACTCAGAATATAGAGTGTCTGCCAGAATGTACAGTGTCTCAAAACAACACCATTATTTTCCTCTTTGTGGTTTTTATATAATAAGAATTCTTTATCAGATGAGCTGTCCACAAATGCTTTCAATTCTGAGCAGAAGATTCTGTTGGCTGCAGAGATCATTTCCTCCACACGCTGTCCTAGTTGGTCCCCTCCCTCCTGGCTACATTCCTGACTGTTTTACTCTTCAGCACAGAGTGAATGGACGATGGGTTCCAGCAGCCCTGACAGCTTCATTATTTGGCACTGCTATGCAGTGTCCTTCTGTGATTAAGCTCTGAATCTTTGCAAGGAAAGAATTCTGGTGATCACGCTCCAGCTTGGGCCATGAGAGCCTGCTACACATTTAAGACAGATACACACCATGCACATACTTGGAGAGAGGCTGACAGACATTTTCTTGTAAACACAAACAGGAATTGCTAAGAATGTTTGCTATTTCTGGGGACCCAATGTGGGTCAAACTCTCCCTCCTTGCTGCTTGCAATTCCTCTAATAACCCCAGAGAACAGGAGTCCCACCCTCACTTTTCAGACTTCAGAAAATTGGACAGTCAAACAAGTTGAGTTTTCCAAATCATGTCACAGAACTGGGACTTGGGCACAGCTCTGTCATACATTCTTCAAGCTTATTTACTTCTAGAAAAAAAATGCCTAACTATCTAAATTACAAAGATCTGGTGGGCTAAACATGCATGACAAGCATCCTGTCAGAATAAAGCAGCACAGAACATTTTATGTGTCGAGAGAGAAGCTTTCTCAGATATGAACAATACAACCTAGTCCCCATTAACTATGACACAGGGGCTTTTGCTGGCTGTAATTCTTTCTTGCTGTGTTGACATACTTGAGCAGCAAGCAAGATGATTCCATCCTAAATGTATGTCCATTGTTCAATGAAAGATCAAGATCAGCTATGAAGGTCTATGGTCAAGAAGGCTTGTTGACCCTTCATGTAGGATGACCATGTCCCCTCCCCCAAGAGGGGGAGAAAAGGATGGAATGGGATGAGAAGGTAACTGTGATTTCAAGGCAAACTATGAGGCCTCCAGAAAGTTAGCCTGGAAAATTGATCAAGTCAGTTGCCTCTAGAAGGTTTTCTTTCTAAAATCAAGTATGCTGAGACAAGACTCTGAAAGACCAGCCTCCAAAGTCCTGAACAAATGCTGGTGGTTCAAGCTTGCAGGAACCAAGCACACATAGCTGAAAGGTAAAGGGGTGGGGAGTTACTAATGGTGATAAAAAGACAAATTGCGTCTAACCTTTTAATGTTCTGAAAAACCTAGTTGGAGTACATTATAAAACAATTTTTTCCCCTACAAGAGTCAGGGTACTAGGGAAAGAAAGATGGTTTCCTGTCAATCTCCTTCACATTGACTGGAAATAGCTTTCAGGTCAGAGATTTCAAAGTCTCCTATCCTACCTTTGTGCCTGTCCTTGCAGGTGAGGAGTGACAGAATGACACCCTCTCCTTGGCCTAGAGGCCAGGATGTAGGCATCCTGGGACAGGTGCATGAATGTCAACAATCAGATCCTCAGTGTGCACCAGCCTCCAGCTCAGCTGGGATGCTCCACCAGAAGCTGGCTCTCTGGTAGTGGTAGGACTGGTGATAGGGCTGGGGAAGGAATGTGAAACACACCTCTTGAGACCTTTCAGACACTGTCAATGTCAACTATCCACCACCAATTTGTTCTCCACATTTAGTACTCGCAGGCTCAACTGGACAAGTCAGAGGGCAACATGAAAACCCATGGCTCCCCACTTGCCTCTAGTGTTGCTGCTTTAGACAGTGTCACTTTGAGGCAGCTTAAGGACTAACAAAATGATGATAGGGCACACAACTGAGCAGGATTAACCTTAGTTAATGACAGGTTCTCTGCCATTGATAGTAGAAACAGTGTTGTGTAGGAAGTATATGGGTAACACAGGTAATGGGTAACATCAAAGCTGGAATCTGTTCTTCCTCCATATGCACTCTTGCTCTCTTCTCTTCTCTTCTCTTCTCTTCTCTTCTCTTCTCTTCTCTTCTCTTCTCTCTCTCTCTCTCCCTTTCTCCCTCCCTCCCCTCCCTCCGTGTATGTGTGTGTGTGTGTGTGTGTGTGTGTGTGTGTGTGTGTGTGTGTTCGAAGTATGAAGGTATGTGCACTTGGAAGCTAGGAAGACATTCAGTATCTTCCTTAATTTATCTCCCCCTGCAAGGTCTACAGTGCAAGACAAGGTCTCACACTGACCCTTGAGGTCACAGTTTCAGTTGGCCAGTGAGCTGCTGTAATCCATCTGTCTTCACCCCATAGTGCTGGTGTTATGAATGTAGTCAGACATGCCTGTCTGCTTGCACAACAAGTGCTCTTACCCACTAAGCCATTTCTCTGGTCCCATATTTGCTTTCTTCACAGATCAGGAAAACTAGTATTTTGATGAAAGGAGAAGAGGTTTCAATATGAATGAAAGTAACAAGCCTGATAGACATTTTTCATTCCTCTATAAATATTCATTCCTTTCTTCAAGAGAAGGGACACTTAGAATTGGGAAGAAAGAAGCCTAGACAGTGACAGGCTCTACAGCTGGTGTCCATTCTATCTTTCTTGGTCTAGAACTTTAATGGGAAACAAGTCGGCCAACTCACAGTGACCCAAGTGAGGGAAGGTTGGCTAATTAACAACGGGGAAAGTATAGCTTTGCTTCCCAGAGTATGGGGCCATCTAGTTCTTCAGCCACATACTTGTTATTAAAGCTGAACAAAGGGCAGAGGGAGAAAGAAGCTTTTTGAGATAGACAGCTATGATTTTCAAGACAAAAGAATGAAACTGGAAATTAAACAAAAAGCCACTCAACAGAAACATTAGAAGGCACACAGTCAATTATAACTGAAGGACAAGTAAAGTAGAACATCTTGACTTACTAAATTTTCTATACCAAAGAGTTCCTTCCTAGCACAGTTAACATTTAGAATGTGTTGAAAAATGAAATAACTAAAAAACACACTTTTGTATACAGACACGTGACTCCCTTCAGATAGATGCACAATTCAAATGTACAGTTTCCCATAGATTTCTCAGGAGTGTGGCTGGAGGTACATGCTACTGACTGGTAAAAACCTACTGTTTGTCTATCTGTACAGATCTACTGGTCCAGAACTTTACATATATACCTTGACACTGGCCACACTGAACCCGTTTCTACCTTGTAAATGAACATACAAGTCACAGAGGGAGTTTACTTTCTGAAGAGCTGGCTAACCATTTGCCAGCATACTACTCAGACTAAGGCAAGCTAAGCTGGGGTGGAGAATCCCTGCAATGGGGCTGGGGAGGCCACTCAAGTGGTGAAGTGCTTGTCACATGAGCATGAGGTCCACATGGGAGAGCTGACCACCCAGGAGTGCAGACATCCTGAGACCACAGAACAGACTGCCACCTCTGCACAACTCTGCCCACATCCCCGGTCCAAGGGGAAACTTCACAGTGCCTCTGGACACAGGGATATAGGAACAGACAGCCGCTGGTACCCATGGTTCTGGTCTGAGCCCAGGACCAAACTGAACTGACCAAATAGCTCCCTGCACCAAAATCCTGTGGGGGAGAGAGCTGGACCCTCAGAAGTGTGGACACTCCTGAGAAGACAGAGGAAGTCTCCTATGACTACCCTTTGCCCACAGTCCAGACCCAAGAGGGAATTGCATTGTGCCAACTGTGCCTGCTGGGTGCAAGGACCCTTTGATTCCTGCCCATGCCTAGAGCCGGAAGACAGTCTCCAGGAGCACCAACACACCTGAAATCAGAGTACCTGTTCTCAGGAAAGACTGAAAGAAAACAGGAAAACAGTTCTATAGGAGTGCTGACACAGATGCCTACAGCGGGATCAAGTCACTCTCAAAAACAGCAAGACAAGCAAACACCAGAGACAACCCAATGGCTAGAGGCAAGTGCAGGAACCTAAGCAACAGAAACCAAGACTACTTGTCATCATCAGAGCCCAGTTCTCCCACCAAAGAAAATACTGGATATCCAAATGCACCAGAAAAGCAAGATTTAGATTTAAAATCACATTTGATCATGATGATGGAGGACTTTAAGAAAGACACAAAGAACCTTAAAGAAATGTAGGAAAACACAAATAAACAAGTAGAAGCCCTTAGAGAAAAAAAAATCCCTGAAAGAATTACAGGAAAACACAACCAAACAGGTGAACGAATTGAAAATGGAAATAGAAACAATAGAGAAAGCATAAAGTGAGACAACCCTGGCTATAGAAAACCTAAGGAAAAGACAAGGAGCCGTAGATACAAACATCGCCAACAGAATACAAGAGATAGAGAGAATCTCAGGGGCAGAAGATACCATAGAAATCATTGACACAACTGTCATAGATAATGTAAAATGCAAAAAGCTCCTAGCCCAAAACATACAGGAAGTCCAGGACACAATGAGAAGATCAAACCTAAGGATAATAGGTATAGAAGAAAGTGAAGACTCCCAACTTAAAGGGCCAGTAAATATATTCAACAACATTATAGAAGAAAACTTCCCTATCCTAAAGAAAGAGCCGCCCATAAACATACAAGAAGCCTACAGAGCTCCAAATAGATTGGACCAGAAGAGAAATTCTTCCTGTCACATAATAGTTAAAACACCAAATGCACAGAACAAAGAATATTAAAAGCAGTAAGGGAAAAGGTCAAGTGACATATAAAGGCAGACCTATAAAAATTACATCAGACTTCTCACCAGAGATTATGAAAGCCAGAAGATCCTGGACAGATGTCATACAGACCCTAAGAGAACACAAATGCCAGCCCAAGTTACTGTATCCAGCAAAACTCTCAATTAACTATAATCTATATGGAGAAACCAAGATATTCCATGACAAAACCAAATTTAAACAATATCTTTCTACAAATCCAGCCCTACAAAGGATAATAGAAGGAAAACTCCAACACAAGGAGAGAAACTACACCAGACAGGAAGCAAGAATATAATTTTCTTACAATGAAACCAATAGAGAGACAAACATAATTCCATCTCTAACAACAAAAATAACAGGAAGCGACAATCACTATTTCTTAATATCTCTCAACATCAATGGACTCAATTTCCCAATAAAAAGACATAGACTAACAGACTGGATATGTAAAGAGGACACAGCATTTTGATGGATGCAAGAAACACACCCCAGAGACAAAGACAGACACTACCTCAGACTAAATGGCTGGAAAACAACTTTCTAAGCAAATGGCCCAAATAAACAAGCTGGAGTTGCCATTCTAATATCAAATAAAACTGACTTTCAACCAAAAGTCAACAAAACGGTAAGGAAGGACACTTCATATTCATCAAAGGAAAAATCCACCAAAATGAACTCTCAATCCTAAATATCTATGCTCTAAATGCAAGGGCAACTACATTCATAAAAGATACCTTACTAAAGCTCAAAGCACACATTGCACTGCACACGATAATAGTAGGAGATTTCAACACCCCACTTTCATCAATGGACAGATCATGGAAACAGAAATTAAACAGAGACATAGAGAAACTAACAGAAGTTATGAACCAAATGGATTTAACAGATATTTATAGAACATTCCATCCTAAATCAAAAGGATATACCTTATTCTCAGCACCTCATGGAACCTTCTCCAAAACTGAGCATATACATCAGTCACAAAACAGGCCTCAACAGATACAGGAAGATTGAAAGAATCCCATGCACCCTATCAGATCACCACGCACACTAAGACTGGTCTTTATTAACAACAATAATGACAGAAAGCCCATGTACACATGGAAGTTGAACAATGCTCTACTCAATGATACCTTGGTCAAGGAAGAAATAAAGAAAGAAATTAAAGACACCATAGAATTTAATGAAAATGAAGATACAACATTCCCAAAATAATGGGACAAGATGAAAGCTGTGCTAAGAGGAAAACTCATAGCTCTGAGTGCCTGCAAAATGAAACAGGAGAGAGCATATGTCAGTAGCTTGACAGCACACATAAAAGCTCTAGAACAAAAAGAAATAAATAAGCCCAAGAATAGTAGAAGGTAGCAAATAATCAAATTCAGGGCTGATATCAACCAAGTAGAAAAGAAAAGGACTATACAAAGAATCAACAAAACCAGGAGCTGGTTTTTTGAGAAAATTAACAAGATAGATAAACCCTTAGCCAGACTAACCAGAGGTCACAGAGAGTGTATCCTAACTAAGAAAATCAGAAATGCAAAGGGAGAATAACAACAGAATCTGAAGAAATTAAAAAAAATCATCAGATCCTACTACAAAAACCTATATTCAACAAAACTTGAAAATCTGCAGGAAATGGACAATTTTCTAGACAGATACCAGGCACCAAAGTTAAATCAGGAACAAATAAACCATCTAAAGAACCCCATAACTCCTAAAGAAATAGAAGCAGTTATTAAGTCTCCCAACCAAAAAGAGCTCAGGTCCAGATGGTTTCAGTGCAAAATTCTATCAGACCTTCATAGAAGACCTCATACCAATACTGTCCAAGCTATTCCACAAAATAGAAACAGACGGAACACTACCAAATTCCTTCTATGAAGCCACAATTACTCTTATACTGAAACCACACAAAGACCCAACAAAGAGAGAGAACTTCAGACCAATTTCCCTTATGAATATCGATGCAAAAATATTCAATAAAATTCTTGCAAACAAAATTCAAGAACACATCAAAACATGATCAAGTAGGCTTCATCCCAGGGATGCAGGGATGGTTTAAGATACTCCACTATGATTGCAGATTGGTACAACCATTCTGGAAATCAGTCTGGAGGTTCCTCAGAAAATTGGACATTGAACTGCCTGAGGATCCAGCTATACCTCTCTTGGGCATATACCCAAAAGATGCCCCAACATATAAAAAAGACACGTGCTCCACTATGTTCATTGCAGCCTTATTTATAATAGCCAGAAGCTGGAAAGAACCCAGATGCCCTTCAACAGAGGAATGGATACAGAAAATGTGGTACATCTACACAATGGAATATTACTCAGCTATCAAAAACAACGACTTTATGAAATTCGTAGGCAAATGGTTGGAACTGGAAAACATCATCCTGAGTGAGCTAACCCAATCACAGAAAGACATACATGGTATGCACTCATTGATAAGTGGCTATTAGCCCAAATGCTTGAATTACCCTAGATGCCTAGAACAAATGAAACTCAAGACGGATGATCAAAATGTGAATGCTTCACTCCTTCTTTAAAAGGGGAACAAGAATACCCTTGGCAGGGAAGAGAGAGGCAAAGATTAAAACAGAGACTGAAGGAACACCCATTCAGAGTCTGCCCCACATGTGGCCCATACATATATAGCCACCCAATTAGACAAGATGGATGAAGCAAAGAAGTGCAGACCGACAGGAGCCGGATGTAGATCTCTCCCGAGAGACACAGCCAGAATACAGCAAACACAGAGGCGTATGCCAGCAGCAAACCACTGAATTGAGAATAGGACCCCCGTTGAAGGAATCAGAGAAAGAACTGGAAGAGCTTGAAGGGGCTCGAGACCCCATATGTACAACAATGCCAAGCAACCAGAGCTTCCAGGGACTAAGCCACTACCTAAAGACTATACATGGACTGACCCTGGACTCTGACCTCATAGGTAGCAATGAATATCCTAGTAAGATCACCAGTGGAAGGGGAAGCCCTTGGTACTGCTAAGACTGAACCCCCAGTGAACTAGATTGTTGGGAGGAGGGCGGCAAGGGGGGGAGGATGGGGAGGGGAACACCCATCAAGAAGGGGAGGGGGAGGGATTAGGGGGATGTTTGCCCGGAAACCGGGAAAGGGAGTATAAGAAATACTCAAGTTAATAAAAAAAAAAAAGATACTCCACTATATAAACAAACTCAAAGAGAAGAACCACATGATCATTTCATTAGAATCTGAGAAAGCATTTGACAAAATTCAACATCCCTTCATGATAAAAGTCCTGGAAAGATCAGGAATTCAAGGCCCATATCTAAACATAGTAAAATCCATATACAGCAAACCAGTATCTAACATTAAATTAAATGGAGAGAAACTTGAAGCAATCCCTCTAAAATTAGGATCTAGACAAGGCTGCCCACTCTCTCCCTACTTATTCAATATAGTACTCGAAGTCCTAGCCAGAGCAATCAGACAATGAAAGCAGGTCAAAGGGATACAAATTGGAAGGGAAGCAATCAAAATATCACTATTTGCAGATGATATGATAGGATACTTAAGTGACCCCAAAAGTTCCACCAGAGAAATACTTAACCTGATAAACAACTTTGGCAAAGTGTTGGGGTATAAAATTAACTTAAACCAATCAGTAGTCTTCCTCGACTCAGAGGATAAACAGGCTGAGAAAGAAATTAAGGAAATGACACCCTTCACAATAGTCCCAAATAATATAAAATATCTTGGTGTGACTTCAACCGAGCAAGTGAAAGACCTATATGACAAGAACTTCAAGTCTCTGAAGAAAGAAATTGAGGAAGATCTTAGAAGATTGAAAGATCTTCCATGCTCATGGATTGGCAGGATTAATATAGTAAAGATGGCCATTTTGCCAAAAGCAATCTATAGATTCAATACAATCCCCATCAAAATTCCTACTCTATTTTTTTTTAAAAAATTATTTATTTTATTTATGTGTGTACACTGTGCGTGTCTTCCAACATTCAGATACACCAGAAGAGGGCATCAGATCCCATTACAGATGGTTGTGAGCCACCATATCATTGCTGGGAATTGAACTCAGGACCTCTGGAAGAATAGTCAGTGCTTTAAACCACTGAGCCATCTCTTGCCCTACTCAATTCTTTATAGAGATAGAGGAATTTGCAAATTCATTTGGAATAACAAAAAAACAAACGATAGCGAAAACTATACTCAACAATAAACGAACTTCTGGGGGAATCACCATCCCTGACTTCAAACAGTATTACAGAGCAATAGTCATAAAAACTTTATGGTATTGGTACAGAGACAGGCAGATAGATCAGTGGAACAGAATTGAAGACCCAGAAATGAACCCACATACCTATGGTCACTTGATCTTTGACAAAGCAGCTAGAATCATCCAATGGAAGAAAGATAGCATTTTCAACAAATGGTGCTGGTTCAACTGGGGGTCAGCATGTAGAAAAATGCAAATCGATCCATTCTTATCACCATGTACAAAGCTTAAGTCCAAGTGGATCAAGGACCTCCACATCAAACCAGATACACTCAAACTAATAGAAGAAAAAGTGGGGAAGAGTCTCTAACATTTGGCCCCTGGGGAAATTTTCCTGAACAAAACACCAATGGCTTATGCTCTAAGATCAAGAATCGACAAATGGGACCTCATAAAACTGCAAAGCTTCTGTAAGGCAAAAGACACTGACATTAGGACAAAAGGGCAACCAACAGATTAGGGAAAGATCTTTACCAACCCTACATCTGATAGAGGGCTAATATAAAAAATATACAAAGAACTCAAGAAATTAGACTCCAGACAGCCAAATAATCCTATTAAAAATGAGATACAGAGCTAAACAAAACATTCTCAGCTGAGGATTATTGAATGGCCAAAAAAGCACCTAAAGAAATGTTCAACATCCTTAGTCATAAGGGAAATGCAAATCAAAACAACCCTGAGATTCTACCTCACACCAGTCAGAATGGCTAAGATAAAATTTTTATTCACGTGACAGCAAATGCTGGCGAGGATGCGGAGAAAGAGGAACACTCCTCCATTGTTGGTGGGATTGCAGACTGGTACAACCACTCTGGAAATCAGTCTGGAGGTTCCTCAGAAAATTGGTCATTCCAGTACCTGAAGACCCAGCTATACCTCTCCTGGGCATATACCCAAAAGATGCTCCAACACACAACAAAGACACATGCTCAACTGTGTTCATAGCAGTCTTATTTATAATAGCAGAAGCTGAAAAGAACTCAGATGCCCTCCAACAGAGGAATGGATTAAAAAAATGTGGTACATCTACACAATGGAATACTACTCAGCTATCAAAAACAATGACTTCATGAAATTCATAGGCAAATGGAATGAACTAGAAAATATCTCCCTGAGTGAAGTAACTCAATCACAGAAAAACACACTTCATATGCGCTCACTGATAAATGGATATTAGCCAAAAAGCTCGAATTACCCAAGATCCAATCCACAAACCACAGGAAGTTAAAGAAGAAGAAGGATGACAAAAATGCGGATGCTCCCACTCCTTCTTAAAAGGGGAAAAACATATCCATAGGAGGGGATATGGAAGCAAAGTTTAGAGCAGTGACTCAAGAAACGACCATTCAGAGCCTGCCCCATATGTGGCCCATATATATACAGCCACCAAAACTAGATAAGATTGATGAAGCTAAAAAAGTGCATGCTGAAAAGGACCGGATGTAGATCTCTCCTGAGAGACACACCCAGAGCATGTCCAATAAAGAGGTCAGTGCTAGCAGCAAACCACTGAACCGAGAACAGAACCCCCTTGGGGGGAATTAGAGGGAGTATTGATAGAGTTGAAGGAGCTTGCAACACCATAAAAACAACAATGCCAACCAACCAGAGCTTCCAGGGACTAAACCACTACCGAAAGTCTATACATGGATTGACCCAGGGCTCCAACTGCATATGTAGCAAAGAATAGCCTTGTTGGGGCACCAGTGGAAGGGGAAGCCCTTGGTCCTGCCAAGGTTGGACCCCCAGTGCAGGGGAATATGGGTGGGAAGTAAGGGGGCTGTATGGGGGGAATACCCATATGGGGGAGGGTTAGGGAGGGGATGGGGACTTATGGACAGGAAACCGGGAAGGGGAATAACATTTGAAATGTAAGTAAAGAAATATATCAAAAAAAAAAAAAAGAACTACATGCACGTATACCGCTCCAAACCTGCCCCCCAGATCGAGAGAGACAGTGAGAGACAGGGACAGAGACAAAGACAGACAGAGGGGGCACAAACACTGTCTCTGTGTCTCTATCTCTTTCTGTCTTTCTCTGTCTCTAAAGAAGTACTTGCTCTGAGGGGTTACTGACAAAAGGATTCCTGGGTGGGCTTGGGTTGACATGGATAGGACTAAAATGTGACTTGGCTGGACTACCTCCTGTCTGGGGATGCCCAGTCACCCACTTCTACAACTAGAATAGTGACTCAAACTTAAGTCCTACTGATGTTGGGCCAGTGGTGTCCCTTTTACAAATACAAAGAACATTTCAACCTCTTGCCTTAACACACTGTGCCCAGCCCTGAAGAGGAAATGGAAGAGAAGGGCTCAGTGATTCCCAACACTTCCATTCCTAAGTAAGGGCTAACATTAAGCCTGGACTTTTCAGCTCTTGCTTCTATGAAATGTTCCTTCCTAACGGAAGGCAGTTGTGTTAAAGTGGCAAAGCTGGTCAAGACAAGCAGCATGTAGAAATGCAACTGTTGCTGTCCTATAGCAGTCTATCACCTCCAACAGCACTGGAGAAAAACAGCAGCCAATAACAACACCTAATAAAGACCATACATTATAGTTGGAGGTAAAACCACACTTACCACTGTTATTATGACAGTGCTTATAAAATACAAGTGCTAATATTCTATGATCCATTGGACCTAAGTGACTGTGTGAACTCACGTTTCTTGCATTTTATCTGTAAGAGTAATGCACGCAAGTTGAACTTTGTGGTTGTGAGCTTTCACTCTTGCTTACTTCCCAGGAGTGCAGCACAGCTGGGCACAAACTGTGTAAGAGAAGTGTTTATCCAGGCACTGCTGGGAAAGCCAGGGCTCTAGGGGGCCTTTTGTGTAGGGAGGGTTTCTTCTGCTATTTGGCCCAGAGCAGGATGAAAGGGGTTACAGAGTAGAGACTGAAATGGTTTTTCTTTGGGAAAAGAGCAGTGTTGTAATTATCTAGACCCAATTGGAGGAAAGGAGAGAGACTGAGAAAGAGAAACAGGATCAGAGAAACACTGGCATATTTCCCCCAGCTGCTGGCAATCTATCATGTGTCCATTCATCCATCCGTCCATCTGTCCATCCATCTGTCCATCCATCCATCCATCCATCCATCCATCCATCCATCCATCCATCCATCCATCCACTCACTTTTTGTATGTGCACATGAAGGTATCAGTGCACATGCCTGTGTGGACATGCAGAGGCCAGAGGTCACTGTTGTGTGTTTCCCTGTCATTCTTCAGTTTTAATAAGTTTAAAATGTTAATTTATGTATGTGCCTATTTGTCTGTGTCCACAGAGCCCAGAAGGGGGTATTGGATAAACCTGAGACAGTTACAGGTATGAGCCAATTAACATGGATGCTAGGAACTCAACTCCAGGCTCAGTAGGTACTCTTAACTTCTGTTGTATTTTATTTTTCAAAAATTTATTTATTTATTTATTTATTTATTTATTTATTTATTTATTTATTTAATTTTGGTTCTTCAAGACAAGGTTAATCTATGTAACCCTGGCTGAACTGAAACTCACTCTGTATACCAGGCTGCCCTCAAAATCACAGAGATCTGCCTGCCTCTGCCTCCTGAGTGCACCACTACTGCCTGGCACCTCTTTTAGTTTTTGTGACAGATTTCTCAGTTGGCGCTTATCACTTTGGTTACACTGCTTGGCCAGCAAGCCCCAGAGATTGCCCTGTCTCCCTCACTACTGCCCCTTTAGTACAGACATGACTTGTAGCTTTTACTTGGTTTCTAACGATTGTACTCAGACCCTCATCTTGTGTGGCAAGCACTTTACCAACTGAGTTGTTTGCCCAGCCTCTGACAGGAACTTTTATTCTAACACGTCAGAGAACTAGGTTTGCTCAGTGGCACCTAGAAATGATGCCTACTATTTCCGAGTCTTTTTTAGAGTAAAGAGGAAAGAAATGAGCCCAGAGACATGTAAAAATCCTTGGACATGCAAGGCAGAGTTAATCAAAGAAGTCAGGTGTAGAGATGAGCATCGATTTAGTATCCCACGGAGTCTCTATTGTAAGGTTGTTCCTGTATTTGTGTGTGTGTGTGTGTGTGTGTGTGTGTGTGTGTGTGTGTGTGTGTGTGTGTGCATATGCGCGTGTGCATACACGCGCGTGCGCATACATCTGCTGAAACTTGAACACAATTGTATTGTGCATGTTGGACAAGCGTTGTACTAATGAGAAGAAGCCCCTTGTTATCTATTACACCTAGTTGTTAACCAGGATAGATTTCCTCTCTTACTAGTTTCTCACTCAGGTACTATCCATTAGAATCCTTACACAGTGCACTTCTGTTTGTCTTTCTATTCAGAGGAGCTGGTTTTGGACACAACAGTATACAGCTATGGAAAAGGCCTGTCTCTAGTCATATACAATTTCAACTCCTCTCCCTCCACCTGCCTTCAAAAAACAAACACCCAGAAAATATAATGAATGAAGAAACTAAACAGATGCTATGAACCAATTCATTCATTTACTTATTGTCAGTGAAGGGGATCATCTCCCAACCCCCACCAGGGCTTTAGATATATTAGGCAAATATGCAACCATAAGCCATACCCCAAGCCCTGAGTCCCTTAATTACTATTGTAGTATACTGTATTGTGTAACAACCTTAATTGCATTTGTTTCTATTAAGTCAATCACCACAGTCTGGAATACACTTAGCCAAAACTGGGAATGGATCATCTAAACCTTTTAAATCGGTGAAATGCAGGCAACATGTTGGAGGGTGCTCTTGTAGTAAGGATTCAAAACAGAGCATTTGGTGATTCAAGAACATACCTAGAATTTTATGCCATGGGGATAATTAGTACTGGGACACTGCAGTGTCATGCTGCTCCATGAATTTGAGTGAAGATTGACTGTTGGGAGAATATTTATATTTTCCCTCATTTTAAAGTTCCAGCTTGATGAAAAATAAGAAATCTCTGTGCATTTGCATTGCTATGCCATTCTAGTTCTTCGAGCCCATGTTACTTATCAAATGCAAGCTGTACTTAATGTTTCTGATTTGCATACTCTTCACCCATGCTCAGTGACAAATTCTGAGTGTCAGGGACATGCTGTGTCAGGAGGCTGATCTTTGTTCCCCTGATGTGAAGAGCAGAATAGTGTAGGCGCTAACTAGGAACCTGACTGGATGGGAACAGAGTTAGTTCCTGGCTACAGTGATGATGGGTTTCTAGCAGTTCTTTAATGGGGAACCTGATATTAAGGCCCACTGTGTGTCCTTTATGGCGTATCATTACGCACTGTAACCGTGGGTGGTTTGCATTCCAGGGCACGGGATCAGTCGTTCTTAGCAAATCCTTCTGTTGGTGTCTGTAAGTTCCAGCTATGAAGTTCCTTGGAGGATTATCTGAACCTCAGTAGAACGGGTTATTGTGATCCCTATTCCAAGCATAAGGTGTGTAGCAGCCCCATAGAACCCTGCCTCTTGTGCTCCATAGCATATCTGTAGATGACTGGCAGACATTCAATGTCCAGTACCAGGAAATACCAACAATCAGATAAAGGTTGGTTATCCCTTATCTGAAATGCTTGAAACTAAAAGTACTTCAATTTTTCTTTTCAGATTTTGGAATATCGGCAAATACTTAATGAAATATCTTAGGGTCAGGACTCAACTCTAACAAGAAATTCATTTATATACTTATTTCATACAATATTTTTAGCATGTCTGCAGTTGGGCCCAATGCATGAGGTTAGACGAGGATATGAAGGATTGGGGATAACCAAATACTTAAGGCCTACGTTGTCTGAAACCACTTGGCTCATGTGTGTTTGTGTGAATCACAGGAACTGGTGTGTGTGTGTGTGTGTGTATGTGTGTGTGTGTGTGTGTGTGTTAAAGGTAATACAGAGAGTGGATTCTTAGTGAGTTATAGCCACTGCTCAGAGAGGCTAAACAGACTTTGCATGACAGTAACACACTGGTATCTTAAAACATATATTATATGATTTTTAGGAGATAATGTTATCTATCTTGGGCTCAATGTTAGGCAACTGAATGATCTCTTTAAACTCCACTTTCTTTCTTTTTAAAAATTATTTACTTTTTATTTTATGTGCATTGCTGTTTTGTCTGTATGTATGTCTGTGAAGGTGCTGGATCCTTATAGCTGGAGCTATAAACCAGTTGTGAGCCACGATGTGGTTGCTGGGAATTGAAAACAGGTCTTCTAGAAGAACAGTCAGTGCTCTTAACTGCTGAGCCATCTCTCCAGTCCCTAAGCTCCCATTTTCAAACTGGCAGATTCCCCTAGCTTTGAACAAAGGCTAAAATGCTAGCATATTTGAACTTGCAAGTATGGCTGTGACTGTGACTAGTTATTCAGAACACTAATCATGTGGGAGCAAGAACCTCATCTTAGAAAAATACCTACAGATATACATTTACACTTTATTTCAGGAAATTCTAGGTACCAAAAGCCACCTAAGACTGAAGGGTCAGAACCAATTTCTCATGGGAGTTGAGGGGATATCCGAATTATTTTTCTTCAGTATTTATGGGTCCTAGGAGGTTTGCTGGCTGCATAGAGACTCTTGACACTCCACAGTCAAGGGAATTCATTTACAAGCATCTCCCCGCCCCCCCCAACCTCTTTCCTTTAGTTGCCAGGCCCGAATAATGTATATCTGAGACTTTCCATTACTACTAACTAGTTCAAAACAATAGTATCTTAGGATGGCAGGCAGGTGCTTACCACGTTACCCCCAATGCCAGTAAAGAGCACTATAGAAACCATCCATCCTGGGGCTGCAGCCAAGGACAGAGCTAGCCAAAGAAAGGGAGAAGCCTAGATGCAGACATAGGGAAAATTGGGGGAAGTTCGTTTGTTGTGAGAACTAGAAAGTACAATTTGCTAGTGGATGCTGAGATAGTCCCTTAAGAAATGTCCTACTTAAATGGTCTCGAAAAGTTGGCAACCATCCTGTGGGAACCATCAGCAGGACAAACCACTGTAGGGACCAAATGTGTAGTATTTCTACTTACATCTGGTATCATCTGGATTGTATCCCTCTTTCCAGGACCTTCTCATCTCAGAGAGAAAATGTTGAAGTCCAGAAGGCTCCGAACTGTCTGTCCCAATGCTGACCTCATTCCAACCATTGAATCTTCCTTGCTGCATCTTGAACATACCAGGCCACTGACCATGGGACAGTTGCAGCTATAGGCTCCTTTAGTTCCTATACACTTTCTATATAGGAACTATATACAGTTCCTACTTCAGATGTTTTTCTTCAGGTTTTTATTCTGATGATACCTTCTCAGACAGGCATTCCCTGGTTACTCTTTTGAAGGCAGCTATACTATTTATTGCCTGTTTCCATCTTCCATGTTTGTTTTCTCCATAGCTCTTTCCTCCACCTAACATGCTATTTTATCTATTAGTCTCCCTGACAGCAGAAGTGCTGGGTTTGTGCTCACTTATGTAGACCTAGAGAGAGGTTAGTGTGTGGTTAGTAAGTTCCCATCTTGTTGAGAAGATTAAATGAGTTTATATACTCCTTCTCAAAGACCCACAGAGTACATGCTATGTGCCGTGGCAGGCTTCCTTTTCATTTACTTATTTATATATCTATGTGTGTGTGTATGCTGTGTGGGGTTTCAGATTCTCTGGAGCTGAAGATACAGGCAGTTGTGATCAGCCTGAAATGGTGCTGGGAACCAGTGTTGTCCTTAAGAAGAGCAGCAAGCTCTCTCAACTACTGATCCATCTTTCCAACTTACAATGTTTCTTTTCAGTTTGATTTTGTTTTAAACTTTGTGATAAGCTCAATGGTTAGTTATTATTACATCCATTTGGTAGATTAGGAGACTGAGGCCCAGAGTAAATTATTTGAGAGTCCACATTTAAAGTTTGAAGTGCCAGGATTCCAATCCAGGTTTGATTCCATGATTCTCCAGAATCTGTTTTGGAAGTCCTGGTATAGAACAAAAAAGTGGGAGGTGGGGATTCAGGTGCCCAGAATGTATCTGGCACTTACTTACAGACTTGCATGACTCTCAAATGATGGGTGCCATTCTATTTACTTCCTAACTTGTCCAAAAAATGTAATCCAGCCTGCCAATTAAAAACAAATGTTTTCTTGACCCCAGAAAATCTGTGGATTGGAGACATTTACTTGAAACAGCCATTCCATCATAACAGGAAAGAAGCAGAGTGAGGTTTATTATAACAGCTGCTTTCATACCCCAAACAGGGTTTGGCTGTTTTTGGCTAGTCCCACTGCAGTAAAAGTTGGCAAGAAGCTGACAAACTGTGTGAGTTTCCTTTCAAAAGATCATTTTGCTTCATTTAAAAAAAATCTAGCATGCAAATGGTCGTTCCTTGGCTGCTCCTCTGTTCTGGTTGTCTACCCTACCCAGGTTTCAACAGGGACATAGGAGAAACAGAAAGAACTTTGGAATTACAAACACCTCAGTTAGAACCCAGAATCTCCTTTAGTAGCTGCTTGGGCCTCTAAACCACAGTGCCTACATCTGCAGGACCATTTCTCATAAGGACCAGGGGAAGACACTCAGCAAAGGGTAGAGCAATGTGATAACATGGTCATTGCAATGAACTTAGAGATCCAAAAGCAGCAGTACTGTCCCCCTTACACAAGCTCTCCTAAGCTAATTCCTGGTCTTATAATGCATACAGCAGAGACATAAAGGGTACCCCCTTTCCTGAGGAGCTTTAAAGTTGTCATTTCCCATCAAACCCGTAAAGGAGATAAGGCATGGATCAAGGACAAGTGTCAGTGTCACTGTTCCTGGGGTCCAGCAGGAGAAGAGGCCACCGTGGTAGTCTGGGAGGGCAGAGATATGCTAGGCCTTAAATGGAAATCCCCCAAGAACTGAAGGCCCTTGGCTGCTTAGACCTGGCAGTGCCGGGTTGAGCCTCCTGGAAAACCAGGACTCAGCAAGCGCCTGAAACCATTTCACTGCTAATCGTTTCCAGATGGTAGAATAGCAACCCGTGAAGGATGTGTAGGATGCAACTGACATGTGTGAGCCCAAGAGGCTGGTGCTCTTCAGCCAGGCTGCTATGCCAACTCAGTCCCTGTGAATGGGGATGAACACCTGCACTAACAGCAGGAGCTGGGTTACGGCAGAAATGTGAGTCCCAGCAGTTGCTCTCTGCCCCTCCAGCTATTCTTGCTTCTCAGTATCCAGGCCTGAGCTAAGTAGGGGCCCAGGGCATCAAAGAGAGGAACCTCCCAGAGCACTGCTGGGGTTTTGGACCCAAGTAGAGGAAATCCCAGGCTGCTGCTGGCAGCTTTGAAGACCTATTTTTTTCTTTTCTTTTTTTTAAATCTGGAAAGCTTTCCATTCTCTGTTTCTTTAGAGTTGGAGACTGGAGCACTTGCCTTTAACAACCAGAGACAAAGAAGCTGGTGAGTAGCCTAAGAAAGCCAGGACATGATTCAAAGGCAGTCAACAGCCAGCTGGTAAATAGCAACATTTCTGGGATAAGTCTGTGGAGGGGCAAAGCTGGGTGAGAAGGAAACAGGCCTGTACTACTTCCCCATTTGGAGGACTGTGGTTTAATTCAGAAGCCAACACAACCCAGATTCTAAAGGCCAACTTAGCTAAAGGGAGAATGTAGAATTGTGCACATCTTCGGCTCTGGGTCTAGGGGTACTATCCCTAAAATCTAAAATGACCTTGTACAACACTGACTAATATAACGGGATACTCCATAGCACTCCCTAGCTGAATATTGGCCTTGTGTGCCCTAATAGACAGTAAACACACAGCACAGCTGTCAGTTAGTGGGATATCCTGGACCAGCCAACTGTGCACTGGTGACTCAGAGCTTTTATTGATGGTGATTTCCCCAGGAGGCACCCTGCTCTATATGGACCGGGATGCACCAATCAGAATACAGCCTTTAAGCCAAATTATGCATTGAAAACAAAAACAAAGTTATAAATGAAGGATGGATAGTCATTTTAAGTTATTCCACTGTTTAGGGAAAGTACTATCTGCCAGAACAGATGCCAAGGCTTAGCGGCCTTGAAAATGCCCAAGCATCTTACTTGGTAAACCTCTGATTTTATAGACAACTGATCAAAGTTGTACAGGGCACAGAGCAGGAGAAAATGAAGAAAGCAAAGCCACACCAGCTCCTATCCACCAGGCAGCTGATAAGGTCTTTGTGACTGATTTCATGGCAATCATTAAAGGCTAAAGTCAAATCTTATGCAGTCTACATTGCTTTCTAGAGAAAAAAAGTGAGTGTCAAAAGGAGTTCCTTGGGAAAAGGAGTTGGGGAGATGAGTAAACAGGTAGGAGTACTTGCTATGCATACAGAGGACCTGAGGGTTCAGTTTCTAGCAACCATGTCAGACAGCTCACAAATTGCCAGTAACTCCAGCCAGCTCCAGGATAATATGATGGCCTCTTTGGGTACCTGCACATAAGTCTGTCTGTCTGTATCTCTGTCTCTCCCAAGCAACATCCTCTCTCTCTCACATACAATATGTAAAGAAAAGTAAATCTTTTAAAAAATGGTTTACTGGGGGTTAGAGGTTCAGCTCAATGGTGGAACGCTTTGCCTAACATGCTCAAGGCCCTGAATTTGAGCCACAGCATGGGAAGGGGAAAAGTAGCTAAGAAAATCTACTTCTGTCTGGAATGGGTATATACTAATTACTCTATCAACTAAAGGGCTAGGGCAGGAAGATTATGAGTTCCACATCCACCTGGATATAAAAGAAGATCCTTTATCAAAACTCCATTTATGATGTGAAAACCTATTTCAGTGGACATTTCCTAAAATACATAAAGGTGAATCTAATGATGTCTAATCGGGAATATGAAATCTCAACTAGCCATCTCTTGTCACCCAACAAGGCTTCTAGTAGTGGGACTGGGTTGTACTCAACTGAGTTGTTGGTCAATGGGGGGGGGGAGCTATGGAAATCCCCAAACAACCTAGGCTATGTCTAAGACAATGGGTTACTTTTTGCACACATAGCAGAGTCCTATTTTTGAAGACAACGCCCATATAATTCATTGAACAAGAAGTTGAGCTGATGCTTACATGGAAGCCTCACTCACCCCTTATGTTTCTAGTGTCTTTGTTGTGGAAAGATACTCTATAGACTACCAAAAGAGAAACATAAACATCAACCCAGACATAAAACCTTTGATCTACAATCTGTCCCATTCTGGGACAATGGTGGCACAGAACTTGTGGAGTGATCAACAAATGTCTAACTTAAAGACCACTCCATGAGACATAACCCATATCCAACACTGCTTGGGTAACCAAGAACCAGAGAGTAGATAGTTCAGAGACCCACAGTAAAACCAAATACGACTAGTCTTAAAAAGAAAGTATCAAAAAAAAAAAAAAAAGACTCCTAATGATATTCTGCTATCCTCATAGATCAGTGCCTTAGTTAGTCATCAGAAGTTGGGAACAGGTGCAGACAACCATAGCCAGATGCTATGTGGAGACAGAGTTAAATCGGATGTCTCCATGAAATCTTTTCCCTCAGAGCTCAGGGAATCCTGCAAAAGAGGAGTTGAAGAGGGGATGGAGGACAGCAGGAGAACACGGACCTTTGGATCATCTAAAGAAGGCAAACATGAGCTCACAGACTGAAGCAGCAAGCACAGGCCTTCAGGGGTCTGCCCCAGGTCCTCTGCGAACATAGTATAGTTTTTAGCTTCCTGAGTTCCTATAGTTATAGTTTCCTGAGTATAAGAACGAGTCGGTCTCTGATTCTTGTGTTTGCTACTGGGACTCTTTTCCTCCTATTGATTTTCTTATCCAACTTCAATGTAATGGTTCTGTTGTATCTTATTGTATTTTACTTTGTCATCTTTGGTTGTTATCTCTTAGAAGCAGGCTCTTTTCTAATGAGAGACAGAGAAGGAATGGATCTGGAGGGGAGGAGATGTGGAAAGGAACTGGGAGGAGAAGAGGGAAGAAAAACTGTATCAGGATATAATATATGAAAAAAATCTATTTTCAATAAAAGGAAAAAGAAATCTCTGCTGCCTTGTGCTTTTAGTATGACATCATCTACTTAGTCCTGACCTTCTTACTCTGACTCTCGTTGCCTTTCTTTACTCCCTATGTAGTCCCAGTCTCCCCATTCTCTGCAGCTGTATTTCTTCCTTCTGGCTTGTTCTTTCTACTCATGCCCTGAGAACCTTATAGCAAATTGCCAGAAATCATCATGATGGCCCTTATGATGATGGATCATCATGATGGTCCTTATTAGTAGATAATGGAGCAGGCTTCATGGATGTGTGGAGAATTCCTGTCTTGACACAGGGTTACTGGATTTTAGTCTAGGGCTGGATGGACTATCCAGCCCTCCTGAACACTGGAGATGTATTAGGACAAAAAGTCCAAATAGGCAGAAATAGTCACTCTTTAGAAACAGGACAACCCAAGTTTCCTAAAACAAAACAAAACAAAAACAAACAAATTAGACAAAACCCACCGGAGGAAAAGAGAATTAAAAGAACAAAGGGCAAAAGCAAAAAGACTTGACTTTTGAGAGATCACCATGGATTCAGGTCAAAGCTCAAAAAACTAAAACTGTTTCTAATGTTCCACTAAGTGGCGGCCCCTTGGTGCTTCTGACAAGTGATTTAGAGCAAAGTGCTCTGCTCCTGAGGGGGCCCACGGGTCACTGTGCATGATGGTTTAATCCAGAGAGCTAGGGGTTAGTACTCAGTCTGGAAGGGGGTGATGCAAAGGTTAGTCGGGCAATGAGGAGGTCATTAGTCAGCCTGACATGTGAGCATGCCTAGGCAGTGCACAGGACAAGAGCCAGCTGGTTGCTTCTCTTTCAATGCCAGCTTAAGAAGGCTCTTGCATAAAACCACCAAGGTGAAGACAGAGCTGCATTTCCATAGGCAAAAGCTGAGATTCCTCCCTAATACTGAGGCAAGAGCTTTAGCCTCATTTAAAAAAATGATGAAGAAAGAATCCTATTTTCCTTTGTCTGTGTTATTTGTTTTTAGCACACATGCTCAACATTGATGTCTGATATATCTCACCATGTCCTTCCCCAGCCTGAATAATTCTGATCATTTCTGGTTGTTTATGGTAGGACAAGAGTGTGGCACAGAACTATCCTACCTGTGCACCTTCACCCTCTTATGTGCCTCAGATCAACTTTACAGTACTCCTGGCTGCCAGGAGACTCCCTAATGCCTGCTTGCTTAGCCATCCTCTAGAGTTCATCTCAAAATCCTGACTCTTCTGTGAGGTCTACCTTCTAAAGGGTTCCCTCTCTTACACTCCATGCACCCATACAGACTCCTCATCCAGCCACTTATCTCTCATGGTAACAGAGACTTGAAAGGTGAAAATACATCTGCTACTGGTTCTAACAGAGGAATTGACCCAAATGTGTGCTGGCTGTTCATAAGCTCTCATTAAAACTTGGGGCTGGAGAGAAAGGTGAAAAACATCTGCCACTGGTTCTAACAGAGGAATTGACCCAAATGTGTGCTGGCTGTTCATAAGCTCTCATTAAAACTTGGGGCTTTACTGTTAAGAACACTGGCTGTTCTTCCAAAGGACCAATTCTCACACCCACATAGCAGCTTACAACTATCTATAACTCCAGTTGTAGGGGATCTAACACTGTCACATAGAGGTACAGGCAGGTAAAACATCAATGCACATAAAATTTGTGCATCATGCAATTTGTGCAATGTCATTAAAATGTTATGTACATAACAACAACAACAACAACAACACACACACACACACACACACCCCACCACCACCACCACCACCATCTCGACTACCACAATCTCCACTATCAGCACCACCAGTATTACCATCACCACCACCACCACCACCACCACCACCACTACCACCACCACCACCACCACCATCACGACTACCACAATCTCCACTATCAGCACCGCCAGTATTACCATCACCATCACCATCACCACCACCACCACCACCACCACTACCACCACCACCACCATTACAACTATCACCATCATGACCAACACTTGCATCTTGCTGTAAGTTCTAACTAGTCCTTTGCCACAAAGTTTCTGAACAGGATCAAAGTAAATGCAATGATAAAAATGGAGAGGTCTTTAGCTCAGAGTTAAGTTTTGAAATTCAGAAATGGCTTGAAGTACTTTCAGACCTCATGTGTGTCTGCATCAGCTTTCAACTCTGGCAGCAATCCATGTTGGCACAAGAGAATGTAGGAGATAGCTGTGAATGGCTGTAGAAAGAGAAGGGCAGAGGGCCTCCTGCACAGGGATCCACCATGCCCTTGTCAGTTCCTTGCTCTGCCAGCTGGCTCTGTGTATCTTATAGAATGCTGCAGGCATAACAAGTGGAACAAAGCAAACAGAATAAGGCCTAAGTGAGTGTATGAAGGGCTCCCTTGCATAGCAGATACAGAAAGAGGGAGAGGAAGTATTCATTTCCGTTTTACCAAGATGTAATTCCCCAAACCCCAGTTTCCAGTAAGTCTAGAGTAAAATGGCCAAGAGGAGAGGGATAACAAAATGTCAAGTGTTTTGTGACTCTGAACAGTTTGCACAGGCTGTGTTGAACTGAGTTGTTTCACTTTGCATAAGAAAATAATTGCTCGGTTTACAAATGCCAAGAACTCATATTCAGGAGAATTAGACCAGCATATATGTCTATGACTGCCTGGAAACTAAAAAAAACCATTCCTTCCACTAAGGGGAACAGGTACCTAGGAACCTAGGTTCAGTTGTGAAATGCCTAGGATCAAGTTAGAGTACTATTATGATTATCACAGACTATGGATCCGTGGGTAAGACTGGCATTACAGAAAACCCAGAAGATCTGGTCGTCAGGTAAAAATAGCGTTTATACTGTAAAATGTGTCATTAAATGACCAAAGTTGGCCTTACCTAAAGCCCCCTTTCCTCACACCTCCTGCACAAAGCCATGAGCACAGGATCAACTGGCATCATGTATGTGGTCTGATCTGCTACTTCATATAGTAAATTGTTCCAAGGCAGGGTGACTGTATTCTAAGCGTTCTGCATTTCATCACAGAGAGAAAGTTTCTCTAATTTAGTAAATATAAGGCATGAAAACACGCAGATGAAAGATTGGAAAAAGCAAAGGCTGGAACTCTGAAGTAACTCTACAGTAACTGTACATAATGAGATCCAACAGAGGTGAGGCCCTTCCTTACACAAGCAATACGACATGGTAGAAAGAATATGGCTTCAGTTTCCAACCCAACATTTCACCTCCTTTGAGCCCTAATCTCTTTGCTTGTGATACAAGAGCTGTTACAGTCCTGTGAGAATGTTATCAGTTAGGTGAGACAGACTGACCCAAGGGGCCATGAGTTGGCCCAGTAGAGAATAGTTTGCTCTCTTTTCCTTGTTAGTGGGGAGGGTGACTGCAAACAGAGAGCATATATTCTGATCTGTCTCTCAATTCTGTTTCATGAAACAGTCCTTACACATAGATACTGTGGTTATAACCTGGCCCATGTGCATATGTCTGTTTAGTTCTGAAATCAGAATTGAGAAGTTCATCGTTGCAGCACACATAAACTGTTAGCCTGACTTTTAATCAGTATTAAAAGTTAATTTCTACATAAATAAGCAGTTGCTGCAATATAAGATGGGATAATTGGAGCAGTGTTATTGAGAAAGGAGTCTATAGCAGTATCAACAATGTTAAAAGTCCAAAGTTCAAAGTTTCTCCTGAGATCTATCTAATCACTTAACTGTAAGCCCTGAATTAAGACAGGCAACCAGCTGGGCAAACTTCAAACTCTTCGATCTCCATGTCTGATGTCAAAGTGGTCTTCTGATAGATCTTCAACTCCTTTTTCATCTTTGTTGACTGTAGCAAACTTTTTTCTCCTGAGCTGGTTCCACTCCCTGTTAGCAGCTTTCCTCAGCAGATAGCCTGCAGCTCTGGCATCAATAACATCTTTGGGTCTCTAAGGCAGCTTCAATGTTACAGCTTGTTTCAATGTCTGGGATCTACACTTGGTCTTTCAAAGGGCTGGCTTCACTTCTCCAGCTCTGCCCTCTGTAGCACTCTAAGCTCACTCCGCTGCTGCTGCTGTTCTTGGTGATCATCCCATGGTACTGGCATCTCAAATACACGGGGGTCTTCCGTTGTAACTAGGCTTCATTAATAGCCTCTCATAGGCTCTCTTCATGGTGCCAAGCCTCAACTCCTTTGCGTGACCCCTTCAGTCCTGGATTGTTAACTACAACTGAGGCTGTACTTCTCACCAATGGCCTTCAATGGCTTCTCAGAATGTCAAGCCTCAGCTGTTCTTCATGATCCTTTCATGTCTTCAAAATCGGTAGTACCACCTGTGATTCTTACACCTTACCAAGTTCAACTGTAGCATGAGGTATAACCTTGACTATCTCTGGAACACAGCTTTTTTGTGCTCTCAGAAAACAATTCCCAGAAGATTTTTACCTCAGTGATGCTGGTCTCTTTCTAAATCACCACTAATAGTTTAGCTCCAGCTGACCAGCATCAATCGTCCCAGTAGTCTCCTTCTCCTCTTGAATATAAAGGCAGAGACACATGGCCAAAGTTGCTGAGTTCTGCTGCTTGCAAGAGCTGGAACATGACCCCTTCATTCTATTACATTATCACTACTTTCCTCTTTTCTAACTCCTTCATTGCCTAAGCTTGGCTGTCTTGGATCTTGCACTGTAGATTTACCTTGAATTTAGAGATCTGTATGCCTGTCTCCTGGGATTAAAGGTGTTTACCACCACACCTGGATTTAAGTTTTTCTTTACCTAGAACTTGCTCTGTCCTAGTCTGGCCTTGAACTCAGAGATCTGCTTGTTTTTGCTTCCTGTCCTTGAACACAGGATTCAGCTCTATTTCACTTCCTGGTGTCCCTTTAATACTCAAACCATATATTTTGTATTTTTCCTTTTTCAATATCCTTTTTTTCCCATTAAAATGATCTTTATAAGAGTGAACTTCAGTAACCACACAACAGAATTTACACCAGGTTGTTTTGAGACTTCCTTTTTCAAAGCAATTAACCTAAATCTCTTCACCTTAACCTCAGGCACACCCTTTGGACAATGGCAAAAAGCAGCCACATTTCCCCCCCAAATACCACAAAACAGTTTCTAGGTCAAATACTGAAATTCTTCTTCACTGAATTATCTTGGGCCAAGTCTGAACAGTTCAAATTACTCTCAGTAACAAAGTCTTCCACTACTAAGATAGACCATTAAGCCCCATTTAAAGCACTCCATTGTTTTCCAATTGTGGATTCCCAAAATCCACATTCTTCCAAACAAAAGCATGGTCAGGTCTATCAGAGCAATACCCCACTCCTGGTACCAACTTCTGTCTTAGTTAGGGTTTTATTG
Source organism: Rattus norvegicus (assembly GCF_021556685.1). Lineage (NCBI taxonomy): Eukaryota > Metazoa > Chordata > Mammalia > Rodentia > Muridae > Rattus > Rattus norvegicus. Next base: position 1,072,221 of record NC_141551.1, on the reverse strand, counting down.
CTGTGAACAGACACTACGACCAACGTAACTTTTATAAAGGGCAAAATTTAATTGGGACTGGCTTACAGGTTCAGATGTTCAGTCTATTATCATCAAGGTGGGAACATGGCAGCATCCAGGCACGCATGGTGCAGGAGGAGCTGAGAGTTCTACATTTTCATCCAAAGGAACCCAGGAACAGACTGAGCATCCTCAGACAGCTAGGAGGAGGGTCTCCAAGTCCACCCCCACAGTGACAGATTTCCTCCAACAAGGCCACACCTTCTAATAGGTTCCACTCCCTGGCCAAGCATATGTAAACCATCACAGAGTCATACTACAGTGTTGAGGTTTGGTCTGTTGCTATGGATTATAATGCTAAGTGTGGGCCCTAAGGTGTGGTTGTTCTAGAGATGAGACCCTAACCCAAGTGACACGTGTGACCTTGGCCCCAAGTTATTTCTGATTGGTGGATAAAGATGCTTGCAGCCTTTGCTGGGCAGAATTGAGATAGGCAGTGTTCCCAGGCTTTAGTTTAGGAGTAGGAGGAGATTATCAGGAGGAGGAAGGCAGGGGAGAAGGAAGACACCATGGGTTAGGAATCAAGAAAGCACGGACATGAAGGCTGGCCAATTGGACTTAAGAGCAACCCAATGAAACATAGTAATATTTTGGGGCTATCAAAAGAAGATAGATTTTAATAACATAGAGGGTAGATATCTGCCCAGCTTTATTGCTGATAAAGGCTTATTACACATAATAAAAGTTGTGATTCTTTTATCTGGGAACTGAATGATCAAAGTGGGCTAGAAGCCCTGGATTGAGATTAAAAATTTTCAACACTTTAGCTGGTATGAGTTACAGTAATGGTGTGCTTCATATGTAATTGAACTAGGTGCAGTGCTTCATACCTGTTATCACAGCATATAACAGGCTGAGGACTGCCCAGAATTTGAAGCAAGCAGGGGCTACAGAATGAGGTCTTGTCAAAAAACAAAAAACAAAACCAACCAACCAAACAAACAAAACCCCCAAAAAACCCAAAATTAAAGCCTCCCAAAAATGCAAACAAGATCTGTGCCTGGAGGAGACCCTGTGCCACAGTCCTCCATACACAAGTCCCACCAGGAGAGAGCTGGTCTCCCAAGAGTGCTGACACACCTGAGAGCACAGGTAAGACCACCACTTCTGTTCAAATACATGGCCTTAGCCTTCAGAACACAGGAACCAAGACAGCTGGGGATAGGATCCTTCCTTTCTCTGACTGCGCCCTGGAGTTGAACCTGTGCCACAGCTCTTAATACCCAAATTCTGCCCAGAGAGAGCTGGTCTCCCAGGAGTGCTGACACACAGGCTTATAGGGGGGGAAAAGCTACAGTCAGAGAGAGCAAGGACAGCTAACACGAGAGATAACCAGATGGTGACAGGCAAGTGCAAGAATCTAAGGAAAAGAAACCAAGACTACTTGGCATCATCAGAACCTACTTCTCCCACCACAGCAAGTCCTGGGTATTACAACATACAGGAAAAGCAAGGTTCTGACTTAAAATCACATCTTGGCACTTGAGTGGTAGGTCCCCTGCGGTCCAGACACCACCCGGACCTGAAGGGAACTGGTCAACAGTTTTCTGCACCCAAATCCTGTGGGAGGGAGAGCTAAACCTTCAGAGGGGCAGACATGCCTGGGAAGCCAGAAGAGACTACACTCTGCCTACATTTCTGACTCCAGAGGAAAACACCTAATGCCATCTGGGACCCCGGTGCACAGGGCCCCAGAGAAAAGGCGGCCAGGCCCTCCTGGTTGCTGCCCTCATGCAGAGCTCAAAAGCAGCCCCCCACGAGCAACTTGAGCCACAGGACCACAGGTAAGACTTTTGTGCTCCAACCGACCTGCCTAGTGGACTCAGGACACAGGCCCACAGGAACAATTGAAGACCTGTAGACAGGAAAGACTACATGCCCAAAAGCAGAACACTCTGTTACCATAACTGGCTGAAAGAAAACAGAAAAACAGGTCTACAGCACTCCTGACACACGGGCCTATAGGACAGTCTAGCCACTGTCAGAAATAGCAGAACAAGGTAACACCAGAGACAACCTGATGGCAAGAGGCAAGTGCACAAATCCATGCAACAGAAACCAAGACTACATGGCATCATCGGAGCCCAATTCTCCCACCAAAGCAAACACTGAATATCCAAACACACCAGAAAAGCAAGATTTAGATTTAAAATTACATTTGATCATAATGATGGAGGCCTTCAAGAAAGACATAAAGAACCCCCTTAGAGAAATGGAGGAAAACATAAATAAACAAGTAGAAGCCCATAGAGAGGAGACACAAAAATCCCTGAAAGAATTCCAGGAAAACACAATCAAACAGGTGAAGGAATTAAAAATGGAAATAGAAGCAGTCAAGAAAGAACACATGGAAACAACCCTGGATATAGAAAACCAAAAGAAGAGACAAGGAGCTGTAGATACAAGCTTCACCAACAGAATACAAGAGATGGAAGAGAGAATCTCAGGAGCAGAAGATTCCATAGAAATCATTGACTCAACTGTCAAAGATAATGTAAAGCGGAAAAAGCTACTGGTCCAAAACATACAGGAAATCCAGAACTCAATGAGAAGATCAAACCTAAGGATAATAGGTATAAAAGAGAGTGAAGACTCCCAGCTCAAAGGACCAGTAAATATCTTCAACAAAAGCATAGAAGAAAACTTCCCTAACCTAAAGAAAGAGATGCCCATGAACATACAAGAAGTTTACAGAACTCCAAATAGATTGGATAGGAAAAGAAACTCCTCCCGTCACATATTGGTCAAAACACCAAATGCACAAAATAAAGAATATTAAAAGCAGTAAGGGAAAAAGGTCAAGTAACATATAAAGGCAGACCTATCAGAATCACACCAGATTTCTCACCAGAGACTATGAAAGCCAGAAGATCGTGGACAGATGTCATACAGACCCGAAGAGAACACAAATGCCAGCCCAGGTTACTGTATCCAGCAAAACCCTCAATTAACATAGATGGAGAAACCAAAACATTCCATGACAAAACCAAATTTACACAATATCTTTCTCCAAATCCAGCCCTACAAAGGATAATAAATGGTAAAGCCCAACATAAGGAAGCAAGCTACACCCTAGAAAAAGCAAGAAACTAATCATCTTGGCAACAAAACAAAGAGAAGAAAAGCCCACAAACATAATCTCATATCCAAATATGAATATAACAGGAAACAATAATCACTATTCCTTAATATCTCTCAACATCAATGGTTTCAACTCCCCAATAAAAAGACATAGATTAACAAACTGGATACGCAATGAGGACCCTGCATTCTGCTGCCTACAGGAAACACACCTCAGAGACAAAGACAGACACTACCTCAGCGTAAAAGGCTGGAAAACAACTTTCCAAGCAAATGGTCAGAAGAAGCAAGCTGGAGTAGCCATTCTAATATCAAATAAATTTGATTTTCAAGTAAAAGTCATCAAAAAAGATAAGGAAGGACACTTCATATTCACTAAAGGAAAAATCCACCAAGATGAACTCTCAATCCTAAATATCTATGCTCCAAATACAAGGGCACCTACATACATAAAAGAAACCTTACTAAAGCTCAAAGCACACATTGCACATCACACAATAATAGTAGGAGATTTCAACACCCCACTCTCATCAATGGACAGATCATGGAAACAGAAATTAAACAGAGACATAGACAGACTAAGAGAAGTCATGAACCAAATGGACTTAACAGATATTTATAGGACATTCTATCCTAAAACAAAAGGATATACCTTCTTCTCACCATCTCATGGTACTTTCTCCAATATTGACCATATAATTGGTCATAAAACAGGCCTCAACAGATACATAAAGATAGAAATAATCCCATGCGTCCTGTCAGACCACCACGGGCTAAAGCTGGTCTTCAATAACAATAAGGGAAGAACACCCACATATACATGGAAGTTGAACAATGATCTACTCAATGATAACCTGGTAAAGGAAGAAATAAAGAAAGAAATTAAAGACTTCTTAGAATTTAATGAAAATGAAGGTACAACATACCCAAACTTATGGGAGACAATGAAAGCTGTGCTAAGAGGAAAGCTCATAACTCTGAGTGCCTGCAGAAAGAAACAGGAGAGAACATATATCAGAAGCTTGACAGCACACCTAAAAGCTCTAGAACAAAAAGAAGCAAATACACCCAGAAGGAGTAGAAGGCAGGAAATAATCAAACTCAGAGCTGAAATCAACCAAGTAGAAACAAAAAGGACCATAGAAAGAATCAACAGAACCAAAAGTTGGTTCTTTGAGAAAATCAACAAGATAGATAAACCCTTAGCCAGAGTAATAATGAGAGGACACAGAGAGTGCGTCCAAATTAACAAAATCAGAAATGAAAAAGGGAGACATAACTACGGAATCAGAGGAAATTCAAAAAATCATGAGATCCTACTACAAAAGCCTATATTCAACAAAACTTGAAAATGTGCAGGAAATGGACAATTTCCTAGACAGATACCAGGTACCAAGGGTAAATCAGGAACAGATAAACCATTTCAACAACCCCATGACTCCTAAAGAAATAGAAGCAGTCATTAAAGGTCTCCCAACCAAAAAGAGCCCAGGTCCAGACAGGTTCAGTGCAGAATTCTATCAGACCTTCATAGAAGACCTCATACCAATACTATCGACACTATTCCACAAAATTGAAATATTCGGAGTGCTACTGAATTCCTTCTATGAAGCCACAATTACTCTTATACCTAACCACACAAAGACCCAACAAAGAAAGAGAACTTCAGACCATTTTCCCTTATGAATATCGATGCAAATATATTCAATAAAATTCTGGCAAATGGAATCCAAGAGCACATCAAGACAATCATCCACCATGATCAAGTAGGCTTCGTCCCAGGCATGCAGGGATGGTTTAATATTTGGAAAACCATCAATGTAATCCATTATATAAACAAACTGAAAGAGCAAAGCCGCAAGATGTTTTCATTAGATGCTGAGAAAGCATTTTACAAAATTCAACACCCTTTCATGATAAAAGTCCTGGAAAGAATAGGAATTCAAGGCCCAAACCTAAACATAGTAAAAGCCATATACAGCAAACCAGTAGCTAACTTTAAACTAAATGGAGAGAAACTTGAAGCAATCCCACTAAAATCAGGGACTAGACAAGGCTGGCCACTCTCTCCCTACTTATTCAATATAGTTCTTGAAGTTCTAGCCAGAGCAATCAGACAACAAAAGGAGATCAAAGGGATACAGATTGGAAAAGAAGAAGTCAAAATATCACTATTTGCAGATGATATGATAGTATATTTAAGTGATCCCAAGAGTTCCACCAGAGAACTACTAAACCTGATAAACCCCTTCAGCAAAGTGACTGGGTATAAAATTAACTCAAATAAATCAGTAGCCTTCCTCTACACAAAAGAGAATCAAGCAGAGAAAGAAATTAGGGAAACGACACCCTTCATAATAGTCCCAAATAATATAAAATACCTCGGTGTGAATTTAACCAAGCAAGTAAAATATTTGTATGATAAGAACTTCAAGCCTCTGAAGAAAGAAATTGAAGAAGACCTCAGAAGATGGAAAGATCTCCCATGCTCATGGATTGGCAGGATTAATATAGTAAAAATGGCCATTTTATCAAAAGCGATCTATAGAATCATTGCAATCCCCATCAAAATACCAATCCAATTCTTCAGAGAGTTAGACAGAACAATTTGCAAATTCATCTGGAATAACAAAAAACCCAGGATAGCTAAAGCTATCCTCAACAATAAAAGGACTTCTGGGGGAATCACTATCCCTGAACTCAAGCAGTATAACAGAGCAATAGTGATAAAAACTGCATGGTATTGGTACAGAGACAGACAGATAGACCAATGGAATAGAATTGAAGACCCAGAAATGAACCCACACACGTACGGTTACTTGATTTTTGACAAAGGAGCCAAACCATACAATGGAAAAAAGATATCATTTTCAGGAAATGGTGCTGGTTCAACTGGAGAATGAGGTAACCCAAGCATAAAAAAAACACATGGTATGCACTAACTGATAAGTGGATATTAGCACAAAAGCTTGAATTATCCAAGATACAATTCAGAGACCACACGAAGCTCCAGAAAAAGGAAGACCAAAGTGCAGATACTTCCACTCCTTAAAGGGAAGAGTAAAAATATCCGTAGGAGGAGATATGGAGACAGTGTTTGGAGCAGCAACTGAAGGAATATCAATCAGAGCCTGCTTCACCTGGGGATCCCGCCCATACATATATATAGCCACCAAACCTTGACAATATGATGAAGCCAAGGAGCGCATTCTGACAGGAGCCTGATATAGCTGTGACCTGAAAGGCTCAGATAGAGCATGACAAATACAGAGGCAAATGCTAGCAGCAAACCACTGAACTGAGAATGGGGTCCTCATTAGAGAAGTTAGAGAAGGATTTGAAGGAGCTGAAGGGGCTTGCAACCCCATAAGAACAACAATGCCAACTAACCAAAGCTCCCATGGACTAAGCCACTCCCCAAAGAATATACATGGACAGACCTATGTCTCCAGCTGCATATGGAGCAGAGGATGGCCTTGTTGGGCACCAATGGGAGGAGAAACTTTTGGTCCTGCCAAGGATGGACCCCCTAGTGTAGGAGAATTTCAGGGCGGGAAGGGGTGGTTGATGGGGATGGGGAACACCCTCATAGAAGAAGGGAAAGAAGGGATGGGATAGGGGGCTTATGGATGAGAAACCAGGAAAGGGAATAACATTTGCAATTAAATACAAATATGTAATAATAAATTAATTTTAAAAATTAAAAAAAGGAAGGTCCATGAATATTCCCAGATCTGCTCTACAAATATCAATCTTGAAACCTCTTGTGCAGCTTTCAAATAACTGGAGTTTGTTATCATTTCTGTACCAATCCAGGGCCTAAATGATCTTTGTGTGGTTTTAAAAAAATTAGTATTAAAAAATCACATGTCAGAAATTATGCCAATTTTCAGAAATCCCAAGTATTTCTCGGGACGTCACGTCCTTACTAGAGGACTCCTACGACCTTCTGCCCCATGCTTCACTGCAGCATGGCCTGGGCCTCTCCTCCTAATGAAAGTGGGACAGTGCTGAACCTAAATTAGTTTCTTTCCAAGTGGAAACTAATCTTTGGGGCAATGTACAATGATCATTGAGCAAACTAGTAATAGTAGAAATAACTCCTTTTTTGACTGCCCTGTTTTCTAGTGCCGTTCTCATAGATATAGTTGCAGGTCAGAGAGGACACTGGGGCACACCAGTGGGCAACATTCCAAAGGCAACAAATGGCTGTCTGTCAGGAAATACCCATGCAGGGCTGTGGGCAGCTGTGTGTCCAGTGGAAATAGCTCTGCTTGTTTTATCTTAAAGACAGGTTCTCACCCACTACACACTACCATCTTCCTGCCTCGACTTCCCAAGTAGCTGGGACCACTTCTTCAGTGAAGCTATAACATGTATTCTGTTTTTATTAGATTTATTTATGTGTAAGAGTTCTTGCTTGCATGTATTTATGTGTGCCACATGTGTGCCTGGTATTTGTGGAGACCAGAAGAGGACACTGGATCCCCTAGAACTGGAGTTGCAGATGGTTGTGAGCTGCCATGTGGGTGCTGAGAACTGAATGAAGATCCTCTAGAAGAGCAAGAAGCCACCTCTCCAACCCACAATGTTTCCTTGCTTCATGTGCCTACTGTATGGATAGGGACTTTGAATCCCTTTCCCAGATATAAATTATGGGTTGGTTGTACCATACTGGAGTATGGGGAGGGCTCCCTAGTGACATGTGCTTGTTGACTGGAAGAAGTATCCTGTCTTTGGGGACATTTATAATTCAACGCATTGTAAATCAGAGGCAACGATGCCTGTGTTTAACCCCTATCTTTGCACGCCCCCCCCCAATTCCCCACCAGGAAAGTAGGGAGATGCAGGTTTTAGATCTTTCCAAGTTTAATGAAAACGTAGGTAGGAGATGGCCAGGGCTATTTTCTGTCTCAACATATAGGATTCAACTCTTGTCTGTAACAAGTAAGTCCTTTGTGGGGTGTATTCTGCAACTCTGTATACAGATAGGATCATTTCTACAATGCCAGTAAGCTAGCCTTGTGTCATCAGGAGACCACATACATACACATATAGGAAAGTCAACTTACTGTATTTGGCAAATAGAAGGTGGAAAGAATAAAGCCAAGGGCCATCTCTGGTCAGAATACTCGTGGTGCCTTTCATGGGGTCTAGGAACCAGAAAGTACTCAACTTCTCCACAGCAGTGTACCATTGGAGTATTCCTGCCTCTGGTGCAGATGTTTCCATCTAAGTCAACCACAGAAAGCTTTCCTTACCTACAATGCTAGAATTTTTCAACAATCTGGCAGCTGCTAAGCATGTCTGTAAAGATTTATATATATATATATATATATATATATATATATTTTATTAACTTGAGTATTTCTTATTTACATTTCAAGTGTTATTCCCTTTCCCGGTTTATGGGCCAACATCCCCCTAACCCCTCCCCCTCCCCTTCTTTATGGGTGTTCCCCTCCCCATCCTCCCCCCATTGCCGCCCTCCCACCAACAATCCGTTCACTGGGGGTTCAGTCTTAGCAGGACCCAGGGCTTCCCCTTACACTGGTGATCTTACTAGGATATTCAATGCTACCTATGAGGTCAGAGTCCAGGTTCAGTCCATGTATAGTCTTTAGGTAGTGGCTTAGTCCCTGGAAGCTCTGGTTGCTTGGCATTGTTGTTCATATGGGGTCTCGAGCCCCTTCAAGCTTGTCTGTAAAGATTTTTAAAAATCACTGTCTCTGTATTGGGCTGTATTACAATCAGAATGTGACAATCCTAGTTTTTCAATATCCACGACAACTAAATAAAGCTATAGTTTTTCATCTGCATGTTATACTGATGTACCAGTGAAAGCTCAGAGGATAAAAATGCTTGCTGAAGACTGCTTACCAGAGTTCAATTCCTAGAATCCACAGTAGAAGGAACTAACACTCAAAAGTTGTCCTCTGACCTCAAAGTAAAACTACACCCCATGACCAAGTGCATGTCTGTCTCCTGCCCCCTCTTCCTTCCCTCCCCCCTCCCTCCCTCTCTCTCTCTCTCTCTCTCTCTCTCTCTCTCTTTCTCTCTCTTACACACCACACACACACACACACACACACACACACACACACACACACACACACACACACACACACCAGATGGGAATGACCACAGTGTAGTTTATAAACTGTATATGGTATAATAAGATATGATGTGTAGGATCTGTCATTTGTACCTGACTAAATGTACTCATCTTTTTCGTGACTGCTATAGATTTTGAATCAAAACAGGGCAAAACACTACACACACACACACACACACACACACACACACACACACACACACACACCAGATGGGAATGACCAGAGTGTAGTTTATAAACTGTATATGGTATAATAAGATATGATGTGTAGGATCTGTCATTTGTACCTGACTAAATGTACTCATCTTTTTCGTGACTGCTATAGATTTTGAATCAAAACAGGGCAAAACACTATACACACAGACACACACACACACACACACACACACACACATATGCACTTAGGTTCATACTCACGCAATTCTTTGCCTCATTAACAAAAAGATCAAATTTCAAAGTATAATCGGCCCACTGCTTTTCTTTTAAAAATTAGAAAGCTTGCGGGTATTTGGCTACAATTGGGTATGTAAAGTGAGTAAATAAATAAATTAAAACAAGCCAAAAAATAAATAAATGTTGAATTATTAAAAACAGTTAGAGGGTTTTTGTGTGCCCAGCATCATCCTACAGTTCACAGCAAGATGCAGTCTGGCAGGTCAGTTTTCAGTGACATCAGGGCCCTGATGCCAGGCCAGTGTACACTCAGCCCAGGGGTTGCTCTGTTAGCTCAACTTGATCAATTACTTCCCTTTCAAGATTAAACATCTTTGGAAAACATACTCTGTTACATAACCCAAGGTTCAAACGCCTTTGTTCCTGAGATCTCTTCCAATGAAATGAGGACTCCCATTCAGTTCTTGCTAATACATTTTAAGAGTCCTGTTGTGAGGAGCAGTACTCCCGGATGATTGCCTAAAAGATGGGAAGGACATCTATTCCTCTCCATGCTTCAATTGTATCCCCACATCAGGCCACATCAGCTCCAAGTGGCAGGTGTGGGCTGAGCTGCGTGGGCTTGAGCATTTTTATTTAATTGTTGATCTTGCAGAGGGCTCTCAGTATGCTTTTCCAGCCCTGTCTCTGCCACTGTCTTTCATGTATCTGTGACTACATCATAGTGACCCCCACAATCCCTAAACTAGATCAAAGGGTCTATCATATACTTTTACATTGTTCTGTGTGTGTACATGAAATGTTCTTTCCTTGGAAAATTGGTTACCTGCCTCTTAACCAAGGAAAATTCTGACATAATTCAGTGCCTGAGTCTATGTCTCACTTTGCATCTGTACTACTATTGTAACGTAACTTTCTATATGCTATAGTCTATATGTGTGACTGGGTTCTATTATATAGACTACATGCATGCCTGTATGCTAGTGTATATAGACTACATACCCACCTGTGACCCAGTCTAAATATCTAGACTACATGCACACCCCTGTCCTAGTCTCTAGACTATGTGCAAGCTAGTTTATAGATGACATGCATGCTTGTGTCCTGTTATAGGGACTGTATGCATACTTGTATTATCATCTATAGACTACATGCACTCCTGTGTCCTAGTCTATAGACTATATGCATGCCTATGTGCCAGTCTATATGTTACATGTACACTTGTGACCAGGTTTATAGATTAAATACCTGCCTGTCCCCTCTTCTATAGATTATATGCACACCTGTATCCTATTCTATAGATAACATGTACCTGTGTCTACTCTATAGACAACGTGTATACCCATCCTCTTCTATAGATTATATGTATACCTGTGTCATGTTCTGTAGATTATATGCACACCTGTGTTCCATATTATATAGACTATATCCATGCCTGTGTCCCAGTTTATAGACTATATGCACACCTGTGTCCCATATTACATAGACTATATCCATGCCTGTGTCCCAGTTTATAGACTATATGCACACCTGTGTCCCATATTACATAGACTATATCCATGCCTGTGTCCCAGTTTATAGACTATATGCACACCTGTGTCCTGTACATTATATGCACACCTGTGTCCCATATTATATAGACTATATCCATGCCCATGTCCCAGTTTATAGACTAGGCACTCCTGTGTCCTGTTCTGTAGATTACATGCATTCCTACATCCTATAGACTACATGAATGCCTATGTTCTTTGCTAGATAATAAACTCCTTCTGGGAAACACCAGTAATACTTACTTTTTAAATCCTTAGTTCCAGGTCCATGGTAAGTACCCGATAACTGTCTTTACATTAACAAGTCGATAATCCTGTACCAGCACCAACATGAGGGACCCCTAGAATTTCATCTTCAGCTAACCTTGATAGCTAAATGTATGCCAGTATCACACAGGCTTTGTGACAAGGGCTACTGAAGGTACAGGATGCAGGTGTAGTGGCTGGCTAAACCAGGGTCAAAATCACTCCTTCCTGATTCCAACCTTCTGTTTTTGAGAGACAGGAATCGCAGGGCATGTAAATGAACAAACAAACAAACAAACCATTTTCCTTATGGTTTGTACACTTGGCCAAATTCCAGCTGTTTGCTCACCAAAGAGGCTAAGACCAGGATGATAATCAAAGAAATAGAAACACATTTTGTTGATTTTACAGGGCAAAGGAGAGAAGAGCTCAGAAAGGGATGGTGTAACCTGGTCCTGAGGACATGGAAGGTATTCAAAGGGAAAATAACAGTAGATGCCAATTAGTTTATTGATTTTCCAGACCCTAAGGGTGGAAATGATTCTACTACAGACTCCCTTGTTCTTCCAGTGCTAGGAAGAGTCTAAAATTAGGAGTGGGAAAATGGCTCAGTCATTGAACTGCTACTGAGGACCTGAGTTCAATTCTCAGGACTCATCTAAAAACTGTAGCTCATGGAGAGGAGACAGAGACAGGCAGATCCTTGGGGCTCACTGGCTAGCCAGATTAGCCTAAATGTTATGTCCCAGGTCCCAATGAGAGACTCTGTCTTTAAAAGCAAAATGCAGGCCCCAGGTCAGCACAGGCTGCCAAGGACATACGCGTCCTCCAAACCTCTGGCAGAGATGAATGGAGTCAGAGCCCTTCCAAGCAGTTTGTCATAGTAGATCAACTGTTACTGCTGCTGTACATGGCCCTGGCAAGGCACTAGTCCTCAGACGTCAGAAATAGCCAGCTCACAGAACATCTGTGGCTGCTGGTGTGTGAGATGGCAAGTTTGCAGCCTCACGGGTGCTCAAAGAGCTAGCTGCCCAGAACCTTTCCCTAAAATTGTGAACAGTAAGAGCTTCAGGCTTTCCAAGTTTATTTTACAGAGGGTTCTCATATGCTGTCAATGAGAAATGATTCTACAAGAATGTCATGGAAGTGGAATTCCTAACCAGCCTCTTTTCTGGGATTCTGAGAAGTGGCTGATGCTATGTATATAGATGGCTAGTTCCATCCTAACTTAATTACAGGCTTTTTCTTGATGAGATGAAACAATGCTTGGTCTGGGATGAAAACAAAAGGGTAACTACTAGAATGGAGTAGCTTCCTTCTTGAGGGGAGGTTCCTGTTCCCACCCATTTCCATTCCTGGTGCTACTGTACTGCCTCTGGCATTGCCATTGTCTTCCCTGACCATTTGTTCTCTCCTTAGTTCCCTGTAGTTCTTGTCTTTGCTTCAGTGCTCCATTTAACTATTGCAGGGTATGGATCTTGCTCCCAAGTATATGTTGTCTACAACTGTGCAGATGTGGCCAAACCTAGTATTCTTCTTTTGTTAATATGAACTGTGTTTTGGCCTCAGCCATTGTCCAGGGCAAAGGGGCCAGTCTTATTTTCTGGCTGGTTCTTTCCATAATACCAGGGTTCTCCTGTCCTACTGGACTCCTGCAGAAGCCTGATGTGCCTGATGCTAACTAAGGTTGGTCCTTCTTCTCTGATATGCATCCATTTGCACAGATGTTCAAAATTACAGCACTATCACAGATGTGTACGTTTTAACAAATACTATGAAGAATTAAAACAAGTAAATGAAGAAAATCAGATGCTTTTGGCCCAGATAGTTGGAAAAGGCATTGGCAGAATGTTTCAAGAACTTCAAAATCTGAAAAGAAAGCAATGGCAACAATAACAAACAACAATAACCCAAGCTAGACAGTTTCTGAGGAATGAGGACCTGAAGTTGATCCCTGACTTCTATACATGCATGTACATAAGTACACACACGCACATGCACATGCACATGTAGAGAGAGAGAGAGAGAGAGAGAGAGAGAGAGAGAGAGAGAGAGAGAGAAATAGAGAACGAATATGAATCTTCTGCTGGATGATATAACAGAACATGAAAAAAAGCATCTGCAGAGCATTGTATAAAAACAGACAAGGACAACTGCAGAGGATGCTCACACAGCCAGCGGAGCTCTTTGTACTAGATTTTGATCATTTGTGTTTCTTGTTTTGGTGTTATTTTTTTTCCCTAGAAATGTCACAGCAAAATTAATGGGACTGTCACTGTTTTAGGAGGGAGACAAAATCCAGCTCTTCCCACTTCCAAATGGATGAGCTATGGCATGGGCAGATACCTTGACTTGCCAAAGGCCATACAGAGAGTTGGCAGCAGGACTAATGTATGGTCCCTGGCCATCTTTCTTCCCTCAGTGCCATGCCAAATGAATCTTGGTTATAATCAAACAAAATATACTACAAATAATGGAAAACTTCTGGAAGAATAAGCCAGTCTACTTGCTTCCAAGTTGGTGCTATGAATTCAGATTTAAACAAATAAACAGCAAAACAAATAAACATGCCTCATACTAAAAACCTAATTAATTTCACAAAGGTCCAAGCAGGTGAGTGATGAGTACAGGGAAAGAAGCATCAGGCTTGCAAAGAGAACCTTCAACTTAAAGCTTAGCATCTGATATTTGCTCTGCCCAATGTGATAGGAGATCCTAACTCCTCTTTTTCCTGTGCTTAGAGGAAGAAGGTGGAGTGAAAGCCTAGAACGAGGCAGAAGCAATTCTGGAGCCAGAGCTCAGGTTCTGCTGAGGAAGTTGCATGTGTGTGTGCATACACTCTCTCTCTCTCTCTCTCTCTCTCTCTCTCTCTCTCTCTCTCTCTCTCTCACACACACACACACACACACACAAATGTACACATCACTTAGCAATGGGTATGTGGTGTACATCAGCAAATAGACATTCATATTTTCTTGTCTATGGGTGATTAGTACTTGGATGGGAGACACTCATAATTTTGTAGTTGACTGGGGAAGGCACAAGGCCCTCCCAATAGTTCACTAGATGGAAACGTCATAAGGAAGTCAAGAGTGTCAGTGCCCCATGGTTTTAGTTCAGAAACACTGGGACTGAGCATTCATTATTATTATCATTATTTATTATTATTGTTATTATTTATTTTTTAGGAAGTCAAATATATACATGGTCCCCAAACACGCACAACAAAAGGAGACAGTGTACCAGGCTCAGCCACTGAAGAGCACTTAATGTTCTTGGGTTTATGGTTGCTTTTTAAACAATAAAAAACATAGATAATAATCTTTCCCAGAAAAATGTGAGGTTAAAAGTTTAATCTGAGTTCATGGCACATGCATTCCAAAAGGGTACAGTACTTGGAGAAATTACTCACCTAGAGTTTATATAAAGTTTCAAGGCGATTAGAGTTGGCCGACAAATTGGAGCCAGAACACGTTTACATTTAAGGCTTAAAATGTAGATTCCACTTATGGAAAGAAAGAAGAGGGGGGAGGGACTCACCAGCTACCCAGTGTTTCTTGTTAAAGCAGAAGTCCCCATTAAGTGTCAGCCCATCTCCTCAAAGCATGAGAAAGATGCCAATCCTCCAGTTGTCCCTGACTCATGCCCCACCTGTCACTCTTGAAAAGCACATGTCACATCTGCTTGCTATCAGCATTTATCTTGCAGCACTGAGTCTGACTCACTTAGAAAACTCAAAGCACATGTTTATTCCCACTGAGGAACCAGCCATTACTATGCAATTTACAGGCCCCCTGTGCCCCTAGAGCTCATGGTATGACTGCAGAGAGCTGCTGAGGAGGGTTTGTGGCAGTTAAACTGGGTTGGATTACTTTTATATCAGTTTTGTAAAAGGAGAAAGCATCTCCTTGAGCTTCCAATGATGTCTCTTGTCACTTCCCACTCAAATCACAACCAATCTTCTCCTCACCTAGGTCTGGGAGAGTGAGAAGCCCCAAGCCCATGTGTTTGGGAGGTGGAAGGCAACAAGTGTGGGGTAAGAACCTCAATTTACTGCCCTTGGGAAACAAATGGCACCTGGGTAACAACTCAACCAACTCAATTGGTTACAATACCAATCCCTGTGAACTCAGGTATGGGTTTGATTTGATATTTTCTTTTCTCTTTCTGGGCTTCTCTCCATAATCCAATATGACTTCTGCCAACATGGGCTTATGTTGTAGAAATAGGTGGGACATCCGGGAAGAGAAAGAATTCTGAGAGAGAGAGAGAGAGAGAGAGAGAGAGAGAGAGAGAGAGAGAGAGAGAGAGAGAGAGAGAAAAGGCAGGAGGTTTGCTGGAAAGAACTGATGAGACAAACGCATGGTGCCTGAGCACAGGTAACAGCCATGTGGCAAAATGTAGGTTAAAATAACTTGGGCTATTTTAGTTATAATCTAGTCAGAATAGAGTTTAGCTATATGGCCAATATACTTGTAAATATATTTTGAGTCTGAGTCTTATTTCTGGGAGCAAGAACCAGGTTTAACTGCAACAGGTCTACATGACTTACTGATCCAGATGGTTGCTTTAAGGGTGCAAACTGGGTTTATTAAGGCCTAAATAGCTATGTTCCAGGTTGGGAGGAGAAAAGTCATAAATCGTAGCATTCTATTTTGTTTGCTTTGACTCTATACCACCTCAATTCATGGCAAGTTCATAGTGCCAAGGCCAGTCAAGGTAGATGACTGTGAGTGTATGGGCTGACATATCAGCCCATCACAGAGCCTTTACACAGGGCAAATCGAATGCACAAATGAAAGTATCCATTGTGGCCAGAACTCACAGGTTCTTTCTTTTCTGTAACCTTTCAGAGGGATAGAAATACTGAAGTTTGCCTTCACTGGACAAGGCCACACTTAGGTGATTAAGGCTAAAGGTTTGGATCAAATCCCAATTTATGTCTTTGTGTTCTCAGAATGTTGGGTGACAGAGAATAGATGATTGACTTACACCACATGAATTCTTCTGCCACACTAGTAACACAGGTGACCCCTAGGTCAAGATTGCCTATTCTGCAATTTCAGTTTCTTTCAGTCTAAAATTATGACATGGAAATTGCAGAAATAAATTATTTCAAATTACGTCCTATTTTAAGCAGTGAGACATTGCATCGTCTACTCAATTGTGCCTAAGACCTGGTTACCCCTTTGTTCTCTGTATCCACACTGTACATGCTGCCTCCCACCCTCCATTTAGTAGACACCTAGCTACTAGGTCATCTGTTGTATTGTGGGAACACTGTCCTTGATGTTTAGAATGGCTTCAAAGTACAAGGATAGAGGCTAGTGGTGTGTCATTTATTTATTTATTTATTTATTTATTTTTGTCAACTTGACAGAAGTTCAAGTCATATGGGAAGAGGGAATCTCAATTAACAATATACGTCCACAAGATTGGCCTGTAGACAAGTCTGAAGAGCATTTTCTTGATTCATAATTGGTGTAGGGTGAGCAGTGCCCCAGGGAGGTGGTACTGAGTTGTATAAGAAAGCAATGTGAGGGACTGGAGAGATGGCACTGACTGCTCTTTCAGAGGTTCTGAGATCCATTCTCAGCAACCACACGGTGGCTCACAACCATCTGTAATGGGAACCAATGCCCTCTTCTAGTGTGTCTGAACACAGCTACAGTGTACTCATATACATAAAATAAATAAATCTTTAAAAAAAGGAAAGCAATGAGAAGAAAGCACTGGGAGTGAATGAGTAAGCTGATTCCTCCATGTTTCTGTTTAAATTTTGATCTCCTTGAGCTCCTGCTCTGACGACTTCCCTTCATGATGGACTGTAAGCTGTAAGGGGTTCTCCACATGACTGTTTATCTGGGCAATAGAAAGTAAACAAATAAGAACAGCTGGCAATTCAGATAAACTAGAGCAGCAAGCAACAATGTGCCTCTTTTAAGTGAAAATATGAAAGTTTTATGGAGGGCTGACTGCATATCCCCAAATCTTTATCATCTTATAAATTAGCTGTATAGTTGATGCCACTGTACAAAATACACTTTTGAGTAAATATTATTAACTAATTTTAGATGTAAAATTTCATCCTTCTTTTCAACTATAATTTTTAAGTGTTTCGAAGGTTATATTATTTTTATTTTGCCAACTGTTCAACAAATTAAAATGTTTGTCATAATAGCTGGTACAGAGTTTGGAAGGGATAGTAGACTACCTTTTCTGCCATTTTGTCTGTGACTTTCTAGGGTGCACTACTTAGGGTCATGTTTAATCAATAGCTTCTTCTTCTTCTTCCTCCTCCTCCTCTTCTTCTCATTTGTTTGTTTTTTATTTTGTTTTTGTTCCCTCCCCCCGAGGGTTAGGGTGAGGTAAAACAAGATCTTATCATGTGGCCCAGGTTGGCCTGCTACTCACTAAGTAGGGTAAACTGTCCTCAAACTATGATCCTCCTGCCTCCACCTTCCATATATTGGCATATGCCACTATACTGACTTCATAGAGGTCTTTAAAAGCCACATACCCTTTTTTCCCCTTAGGTTATGGTCAAATACATCAGGTCAGTTCATTTAACCAGATAGTATATTTCATGCCCTGCAACTTTAGAAGTTGGAAGTGAAAGAGTGAAGATTTGTTCATTCAAACAACAAATGGTAATAGAGTATGTTTGAGGGCTTTCAGGAAACAATAGTGTCATGGTCAAGTATATATTCATATCTTTTCTACTTTGGAACTATTTTGCTGGCAGTAGAGTCATGGGAATCTCACTATGTAGCCCTGGCTGGTCTATTTTTTGTGTAGAACAGGATGGCTTTGAACTCACAGAGGTCCACTTTTCTCTGCCTCCTGAGCTGGAATTAAAGGTGAGTGTCACCACTATTCTGAACTTAAAATAGTTTTCAAAAGCAAGAGAAAGGTCAGTGTGGGGACTTAGCTTACTGGAGATGTTTATATTCTCCAGACTATAAAAATGCATGGGCTTGAGCAGCAGTAAAAAGAAAGAAATAATTAAAAGCTGGTCTATATGTCATAATTTAGACACAAATCCTAATGTAAACACATGCAAATTCCTCTGATCTTGCGACCCATCTCACACAGTAGCATAGGCCCAAAGCATTTTTGGGCCACCCAAGCACACCAGGCTACTCTGTCAGCAACTAACAGCACTGTTTAAAAAGCAAAACCAACCAGAAGATAACACGGAAAATCCCAAGCCTAAAGCACTATCCAGAAAAAGCACAGTCGCTTCTGAAGCTGGAGGGCAGGCCTGTTGCATGAAGACCAGATAATCTAGTCTTTACACCCCCAATAAGCAGTCCCACTACACATGCTGTTCCAGCTAACGGGCATTTTTGCTTGTTAAACCAATCTAATGAGGCTATACTCTACTTCTCCACATCATGTCATTCACTAACTTACCCATTTAGCAAATATTTATTGACCTCCTTTGAAGTCTTAGACACTGGAAAATAGAACACACATAGTCTCCACCATTTCTTGAAGCTTTCTCTATCCAACTCTCCTTAGGAGGTTGTTTGCAAGATTTTTAATTTGAGCTAAAATATAAGTATTTGGAGGGATGAATGTACTTTGTGGTGTTACCTGCTGTTAACATAGCAGGGCTGTAAACTGAGTCAATGTTGAATGCTTAGGGAAAATAGGTTCATGCTCCCCCCTTGACCATCAGCAAAGAGTGGGTCTTGGGACAGATGTAGGATGAAGACTATGATGGAACACTTGGGAAATCTATTTGTTCTGCTTGTACAGTGCTTGGTAAAAGCCCAACCTACAGCAGCCCTAGTATTTGGCTCAGGGTTCAGGTTATCCTGAGCCAGAGAATAGAGCTAGGGTGTGGGTGGTGACTGGAGGCATTCAGAATATGTAGTATATAAACAATCAATTGTTCTCCATCTATCCCCAGTGCCACTCAGTGTGGCAGTCAGCAAGGGACATATGAAGCAGGATACCAGGGATTAATAGGTATCTAGAAGAGTGAGGGACTAGTTAATTCTGACATGGATAACCTCTGGGACTGTGTAACAAAGCACTAGTGAATTCTAAAAAATGAAGCAAGTTAGCCCAATTGTTGCCAGTGGCATGGCCAGCAGTGCACAGTGTGAATGGGCCCTTTAGGCTGTCAGAAGTTCATGCACTATGAATAACCAACAACATATACTTAAACATGTAATAAAACTAAAAGGCAAGAGGGCCCCAGGTATATAGGGGAAATGAGCTATTACTCCTCTGGCGTGGAAAGGCTGTTATAGTTCATGTATGATTTCACTATGCTTCAGGAAAACCATTTCAACATTAAATGGCATTTTCACATTTAAATAATTAGGTTTTCTGAAGGGTTGTTTCACCCCAGGTAGTTTCTAAGCCAATGCACAATTTCAGGTGCATCTTTTGAACCTGGGGGACATAGAGAGTTCTCATGAACACCTGGTGTTTTACCAAAGTGTTGCTTGTGGTGCTGGAACCCTGCAAAGTTGGCTTGAATCTGTGATGCATGCTCATGACAGCTGGAATGTGTCTTTAGAGGGGCCTGAGAACACAGCTGTAGAGCCTGAGCACATGGGTTATGCAATGTTAAAATACGCCTGTTTTTAAGATGGGCATGTCTGCCATTATTTATTACTGCTGGTGGTAACATTTACTATTTTTGAGGTTTGGTTTTTCTGTTGTAAGAAATAATAATTTGAGTGTATATTTTGGTTTTCCTTTAAAAAAAAAAAAAGAAGTAGCCTAACCTCTTCTTCTCTTGGTTTGGGGAAAGCAACATCTGGAAACAAATGGTCCAGCTTCCTGAAGAGTGAACTGTCTGTTCTTATTTTGTTAGAATGCATTCATTATTTCTAGTGAAAACAAGTTCAGGCTAATTAATGACAGTCTATTTTTCCCAAACGTTTAGCCATATCTCCACAAAATACCACTGTCACCTACGCATGTCATTAGTGGAATCTAATTACATCACTGAAGACAAAAGCCACAGGTAGACTTTGCCCTCTGAGTATCTCCTCATCAGGATCTGGTATGTATGTATGTATGTATGTATGTATGTATGTATGTATGTATGTATTTATATTTTAGGACATTAGGATGTGGTTTCTCTGTGTAGCCTTGGTGTTCTGCTATTTGCTCTGTAGACCAGGCTGGCATCAAAATCACAGATATCTGCCTGCCTCAGTCTTCTGAGTACTGGGATTAAAGGCATGTACCACCACTGTCCAGCTAGGATCTGCTAATTTTTACCTCAGAATATCATAGACTCTTTTTCATTTTATCTGTCTTCAGGGGCATACTACAACCTCCTTAGGATTTAGGATATAAAATTAATTAATCAAAGACTTTTTATTTCCTTCCTATTATCCAGTGCTCAGTATTATAGAAAAGTCTGCCAGAAGCACTTTAGATTTACCCCTTAAGTACGCTATAAAAAGTACTTTAAAGGGAATATATGCTGAAAAGCTCATCTTGATGGATGACACTGATGAATCCACATTAAGCATGGCTTGCTTACCTTCCATACCCTTTTTCTGCAGAATCTAGGAACAGAAAATTTTAAAACCATAGTTGTGTGGATTTCCACATGAAAATTAATAAATAAATGGAGCTGAACATTATTAAAATAGTATTAAAGTTATGAGTCCATTACCTAGTCAAAGTGGGGAAATGATTTAATTTGGGAAAAAGTAAAAGAAAAATTATCCTTCCCCAAAATTATTTATAGTATTGACTGTGAAAAGTCAAAACTGTATCCACAGCCAAGTTTGTCAGGTCATTAGGCACCCTCTGCAGCTCCTGTGGCCAAGTAACTATGGATGGGGGCTGCCTGTTTGTTCTCTGTACCAGGGGTATTAGGAAAGAGGTTGGGAGAGGTTTTCTTTGGCTGCTTGGGAACTGGACAACATCCAAGACATGACATCTTTCTTTTGTATTCCTGGGTTGTTTAATTTTTAAGGCAAAATTAAGATCACTAAAATCATCAGAAAATGAAGCATGAAACAGCATCCCTAATACCTTCATCTTCGACCAAGACACAGTCAACATGTGAGTATGATCTAATGATGAAAGGATTTCTCCATGAACTTCCAGAATGGCTTTTGATCCCTTGAAATCTGTTTATTCTCTTCAACTGAACCAGGTCCTGTGGCTTTCTTTGTTTAGGAGAAACCACTTTTATAAAGATGAAGCACAGATAAAATGGTGATGCAAAGTCATCGTTCCTGTGTCTACATACAAGACAGCAGAGCAGTGGAGATCAGCAGTACAAAGTTCCAAAGGGCTGTTGCATTTGATTAAGATATTATCAACACGGTAGCAATTTAGGGCAAACTACTTCAGGAGGTCAAAAAGCAAGGCTATTTTCACAAAGTATTTTTTTGCCTGTATTACCATGTAAATATTCGAAAGAAAAAAATGGAGCTACACATACATTTTTAATGGGACAAAAATCAGACCTATGCTGAAAGAAAAATTAGTCATTTTAGTGCACGGCTTGCCAACTAGGATGCCCTATTATGATCACAGGCTGGCAGCCATAGACTGAGTTATAAATACGCAGTGTACATTGGCCTCCCCAGCTCCTTCTCACCTCAGTTTGTCCTGTTCTCTTCTGGAAACATCCACGAGGCTTCTAACCATTGACTTTGTCACCTTTCTTGTTGCATGTTTGCTTCTAAACTGTAAACAGTAATGTACTTGCACACATACCCCTCCCAATCCGTTTGGTCTTTCTCTTGTGTCTTATATAATTATCTCCTTACTCATTACTGGACCCCAGACCCCAACGTTTCTGGCTTGCATACTGAATAAACTCCAGGCACTGTGAGGGATGACTAGACACGGTAAGTGAGCACCAGTTGTGCTGATACTCATGGGATGGGATTGCAGTAAGGCTGTGACTTGTTAGTAAGATAATATGTCCTTTGATTTCACACATATTGTCCCAGTCAAACTCAAACTACGAAGGGAAGCATGGGTGGGGACTTGAACTTCTTGAGGCTGAGCTATACCTTCTCTCTTAGGGAGCACGAGTGAGATGCCCATCCAAACTCTGTTTTAAAGGATCTTTATTTGATGATATACTTGAGGATATAATGTATGAAAACTCTCAAGAACAGCAAAGATGTCCTGGATGTATATTGGTCAGGGATCTGTGATAAAAGAGAATCAATAGAATATACATCTACAGAAAATGACTCACTATTGGGGTTGGCTCTTGTAGTTACAGAGTCCTGAGATATCCACTTGATAAGCTGAAGACTGGGATAGTCGCTGGTTTGAGTTCCAGCCGGAAAGCCAATGGACTCAAGACTGAAGAAGAGCCAGTGCTCAGTGTGAGTCTGGAGAAGGGGGCTTGGGGTGGGGGAAGATCCACGTAGAGTCCTTCTTATTCAGCAAGCAGAGAATGTCTTCAACGAATTGCAAGAGGCTCGTCCATAATAGGGAAGGCAGTCTGCTTTGCTATCTCTGCTACCTCAAACTCAGATCTCATATAGAAATGCTTTATCAAAATCCCTGAATAATGTTTGACTAAATTATCTGGGTATCCCATAACCCAGGCAAGTTGACACAAAATTAAACATCTGGGAAGCAATGTAAGAGATTCAGGGGATCAGTGATTTCAGGTTGTCAAGCCTGGCTACATTTCAGGATCACATGAGAACTCTAAAAATAGCTACTCAAGCCCTACCTAACGACTATAATCAAATCTTTAGGGCTGAGACCTGACAGTACCCTCTGTATTTTTTGAAGGCTCTGGGTTACTCTCATATTCAGTCAGAACTGCAAAACTCTGGACTTAAGGAACATAGCAAAGACCTGGATAAATGAAGACTGTGCCTCATGAACAGAAGAAATTCAGATGGAAATGAGACCAGAAATGAAGTTTTAATGACTGTTGTGTAGATGCCAGCCATTAAATCAATGTTTTTTGACCTCTGACAAGATGTGAGGAAGTATCTGGGGAGGACTTGGTTTTAAGCTCAGTTTCAGCTTTATCATAATACTTCCTTATAAGTTCCTGATAAGACACTGGCAATGTCTGCCTTTCTCTCTAACTCAGCAGCCAGGCATGGGTAAAATCGGAATTCCAGAAACATTTAGCACACTTTGAATTCTACCTAACATTTCAGCAACTTATATACTGTCTTTTGCATTTCCTTTAGCATTCTTTGTGGTTGCTAGTTTATAATGAAAAGGGCTATGCTGCTATGGTTCTAAATACACACACACACACACACACACACACACACACACACACACAGATGTCATATTTTAAACTTGGAAAGATTAAGCTTGAGTTAATTCATAGTTGTCTTAAACCTTATATAGCCCAAGAAATTCAAGTGTTGCCAAATATTGAGAAAAGAAAAAATGGATAGGGGTGGGGGAAGAGAAGAAAAAAAGAGATGTAAGACTACTTTTTAAGTCAAATTTTAGTGGAAGGAAATAGGTCTAAACTCACTAATATGTAGAAAGCCTTTGAGCAAATAATTGTATTGCACAAGATACTTCACATGGAAACAGGTGTCAAAATTAAAAATGTAGAAATGATTGTGGCTGAGGGTGGCAGCTCATGCCTCCAGTCCCAGCACTTGAGAAGTAGAGTTGGGTGCCTGGCTGTGAGTTTGAAACCTATCAGTACTAGGAAAGGGGAAAAGAATGATTATACATTTATCATCAGCTTATTTGTCTCAAATGATCAATGGTTTTCACAACTAAGAGAAAATTAACTGCCTAATGTATATGAAATACTTCAGGCTCTAAAAGAAATACTTTTTATAAAGTACACCAATGACTCAGCTCAGAATTTTATATGTATTTATTCATTTATAGAATTAGTCAACTATACCATGAGCACAGCATACACAGCAATACTAGTTATATGTTAGTACTAATATGTTAGTATTGTAGAGTGTTTGACATTTGGTACATATATATTGATTAGTTTCCTACTAAGACTCCTTAGTGACTATGTGGTTATACCTGCATGTATACACATAAGCATATATCCTATCACGTTTTACCTTACTAACTATGCAGTTATTCCTACATGAATACACATAAGCACACATCATATCATGTTTTACCTGACGAAAGACACAGACTAACAGACTGGATATGTAAAGAGGACCCCGCATTTCACTGGATGCAGGAAACACACCAAAGAGACAAAGAGAGACACTACCTCAGAGTAAATGGCTGGAAAACAACTTTCCAAGCAAATGGCCCGAAGAAACAAGCTGGAGTTGCCATTCTAATATGAAATAAAACTGACTTTCAACCAAAAGTCAATAAAAAAGGTAAGGAAGGACACTTCATATTCATCAAAGGAAAAATCCACTAAGATGAACTCTCAATCCTAAAGATCTGTGCTCCAAATACAAGGGCACCTACATTCATAAAAGATACCTTATTAAAGCTCAAAGCACACATTGCATCTCATACAATAATAGTAGGAGATTTCAACATCCCACTCTCATCAATGGACAGATCATGGAAACAGAAATTAAACAGAGACATAGAGAAACTAACAGAAGTTATGAACCAAATGAATTTAACAGATGTTTATAGAACATTTCATCCTAAAACAAAAGAATATAACTTCTTGTCAGCACCTCATGGTACCTTCTCCAAAATTGGCCACATAATCTGTCACAAAACAGGCCTTAACAGATACAGGAAGATAGAAATAATCCCATGCATCCTATCAGATCACCATGGACTAAGGCTGGTCCTCAATAACAACAAAAACGACAGAAAACTCACATATACATGGAAGTTGAACAATGCTCTACTCAATAATAACTTGGTCAAAGAAGAAATTAAAAAAAACTTTTTAGAATTCAGTAACAATGAAGGCATAGTATATACAAATGTATGGGACACAATGAAAGCAGTGCTAAGAGGAAAACTCAAAGCTCTGAGTGCCTGCAAAAAGAAATAAAGAAATAGGAGAGAGCATACCTAGCACCTTGACAGCACAACTAAAAGCTCTACAACAACAAAAAAAAAAACAAAAAACAAAAAAAGTAAATGCTCCCAAGAGGAGTAGAAGGGTAGAAGGCAGGAAATAATCAAACTCAGGGGTTGAAATCAACTGAGTAGAAACAAAAAGGACCATACAAAGAATCAACAAACTAGGAGCTGGTTCTTTGAGAAAATCAATAAGACAGATAAACCCTTAACCAGACTAACCAGAGGGCACATGGAGTGTATCCAAATTAAGAAAATCAGAAATGAAAAGGGAGACATAACAACAGAGTCTGAGGAAATTCAAAGAATCATCAGATCTTACTACAAAAGCCTATATTCAACAAAACTTGAAAATCTGCAGGAAATGGACAATTTCCTAGACAGATACCAGGTACCAAAGTTAAATCAGGAACAGATAAACCATCTAAACAACCGCATAACTCCTAAAGAAATAGAAGCAATCATTAAAAGTCTCCCAACCAAAAAGAGCCCAGGACCAGATGGGTTCAGTGCAGAATTCTATCACAACTTCATAGAAGACATCATACCAATACTGTCCAAACTATTCCACAAAATAGAAACAGACAGAGCACTAACAAATTCCTTCTATGAAGCCACAATTACTCTTATACCAAAACCACACAAAGGCCCAACAAAGAAAGAGAACTTCAGACCAATTTCCCTTATGAATATCGATACAAAAATACTCAATAAAATTCTTGCAAACTGAATCCAAGAAGAGATCAAAACGATCATCTATCATGATCAAGTAGGCTTCATCCCGAGGATACAGGGATTGTTCAGTATACAGAAATCTATCAACGTAATCCACTATATAAATGAATTCAAAGAAATAAACAACATAATCATTTCATTAGATGCTGAGAAAGCATTTGACAAAATTCAACACCCCTTCATGATAAAAGTCCTGGGAAGATCAGGAATTCAAGGCCCATACCTAAACATAGTAAAAGCAATATATAGCAAACCAGTAGCTAACATTAAACTAAACGGAGAGAAACTTGAAGCAGTCCCACTAAAATCAGGGAGCAGACAAGGCTGCCCACTCTTTCTCTACTTATTCAATATAGTACTCGAAGTCCTAGCCAGAGTAGCCAGACAACAAAAGGAGGTCAAAGGGATAAGAAGTCATAATATCGCTATTTGCACATAATATGATAGTATACTTAATTCCACCAGAGAACTACTAAGCCTGAAAAACAATGTCAGCAAAGTGGCTGGGCATAAAATTAACTCAAACAAACCAGTGGCCTTCCTCTACTTACAGGATAAAAATGCTGAGAAAGAAATTAGGGAAATGACACCCTTAACAATGGTTCCAAATAATAGAAAATACCATACAGGACAGTAAGCTGGAACCTCATGGGCCAGTGTTCTACACAGTGACAGAAACGAAAGATCCTGCCTTAGCAGGGTCAAAGTGAGCACTGATATCTCTCTCTCTCTCTCTCTCTCTCTCTCTCTCTCTCTCTCTCACACACACACACACACACACTTACTTTTCTTTTAAAAAATTCAAGTTACTAATATCAGGAACAAAGTATCACTACATATCCAATAGACACCAACTTACATAAAAAATTAGTACAAGTTAGAGGGGCTGTTTCAGGGGCAGAGTGATGGCCTTTAATTTGTGAGGACTGAGTTCTATACCCAGCAGTACAGGAAGGAGGGCAGGGAGGGAGAAAGTAAACAGTAAGAATAATTTTATATAAAGAGTTTTGAAATCCTAAATGAAATTAATAGATTTCTCAAAAGACAACTACCACAGCTGCTCAATATGAAATGAGAAAAATACATTATTAATATTAGGTTGCTTGGTTCCTGGTCCAGTCAATCTGAGTTCAGTTCCCAGTACCCACCTAGCAGCTAACAACCATTTTTAACTCCAGTTCCAGGGGATCTGATGCCCCTTTTCAGCCTAGGCTAACCCTGCATACATGTAGTATGCAGACAAACATGCAAGCAAAACACTCATATACATAAAATAAAAATAGGTATGTCCAAGGTGGGATACTGCTGCCCCCAAACTGGTTGGTTCCTAGATTTGCAGGGTGCAGGCCATAGCCATCAGGTGCTGTTTCTTTACAACTGCTGAGTAAGGCTATAGGGCTCCATGATACCAGCATGAGATAGCCATAATGAGATAATTTTAGCTAAAGGGCTGGCTGTATACCTAGCAGGGATTTTAAGAGTTACTTTTGGAGTGATACGGAATATTCCATTACTTCTCTATATGTAACAGGGGCTAGCGAGCTGGCTCAGCAGTTATCAGCTGCTTCCAGAGGACCCAAGTTTGGCTCCTAGGACCCATGTCAGGTGGCTCAGACACCTGCAACTCCAACTCCGGGGAGAGTCAACATCTTTGGCCTCTGCAGGCACCTGTACATAGACAGTCACACACACACACACACATATATACATAATCAAAAATACCGTAAATTAAGAGAGTACTTTGGAGGTTGAACTGTAAACTAGCCTAACTTGAAGGAAACCTATCGAGTTCCCAGGATTGTACACATTATAGAGCCACAGTGATGAGAAATGTGTGAGGAAGCTTTACTGTTTACTTAGGAACAACTCCAAATTTATGTGTATGAGTGTTTTGTCTGTGTACCATATATGTACCTGATGTCCTTGGGGTTTGGACATATCAAATTCCCTGGAACTAGAATAACAGATGGTTGTGAGTTGCCATGAGCACGCTAGGGATAGAACCCAAGTCCTCTGTGAGAACAACAAATGTTTTTGACTCATTGAGTCTCCTCTTCAGCTCCAGAGGCAAGCTTACATTTTGTTTGTTTGATTTGTCACTTTTTAACATGTCTATCTTTTATAATAAATGCCTATTGATTTGCAAAGTTGTCTCAATGGTCTTCTAAATACATAACACTGGCTGGGTGTGGTGATACACATCTGTAATTCCAGCGCTCTAGAGGTTGCAACAGAAGGATCACAAACTGGAGGCCAGCTTGGGCTACACCATAAGTCTGAGGCCGGCCTTGACTGTTGATTTCTCTTGATAATCCAAAGACTTTGCATTTAGACCTCTAGAAATCCTTATGGTATTTTTTTGGGGTGGTAGGGGGAAGGGGGTAGGGGTAAGGATTGGGGGATGGGGTGGCTCTTTAGGGTTTAAGAGACATGGAATATATAGCTCTCCTGCTTTTGTGGATAACTGTGTAGTCACAGAAGTTTATTCAGTTGCCCATCACAGTAGCACATGAACCTAATTACATTGTAATTCACAACTATCTTCTTTCAACTACTTGATTCTCTGCCATTGAATATGTTGGGCTTCAAATACACTGGAGAAAAGTAACAAGAAATAATCCTCAATAGTCCTGGCACCTGGCCAACCTACATTTTCACCCTCATGAATTATCAAGCATAGATGCAGGTAGAATATTTATGGGGTAGAAAGATGACTTTTAAATCTTTCCCTTTATCTCCCATTTTCCATTTTCTTTTCTTAAATCCAAAGGTGCACAAAACAGATAGAGTTCAAACCTGACATATTACACATGTCAACCTCCAAAAATCCCCCTTGGGCATTATCTTATCGAAATGTAAAAGTAAACTGAAAATGGTGAAGAGCAGCCAGGAGTGCTGAGTGAAGTCTTTATCACCCACAAGCTAGGAATTCATGTCTGGCACAGCTTTGCAGAAATCAATTGTCACCTCACCCCTAGTCCTGGGAGAACAGACTCCCCAACAATATGAAGAACCAGCAGTAGTGTCTGATGTAGGAAACCTAGGAAAGAGCTTGTGTTTGCTGGTTTCCATCTTCTGTTGTCACTGAGATCACTGTGCCATAGTAGCTAGACCTGTAAAATGCATCACATGGAATTGTTCCTAAGTGAAGAGTAAAGAAAGCTTCTTCACACATTTCTCATCACTGTGGCTCTATCATGTGCACAATCCTGGGGACTGGATAAACAAAGGTTTCCTTCAAGTTAGACTAGTTTATAGTTCAGCCTCTGAAAATCAAAGTACTCTCTTTGCAACATTAGGTGTTTTTTTATTTACAGTATTTTTGATTATGTATATTTGTGTGTGTGTGTGTGTGTGTGTGTGTGTGTGTGTGTGTGTGTGTGTGTGTGACTGTCTATGTGCAGGTGCCCACAAGGGCCAGAGTTGTTGACTTTTCTTGGAAATAGAGTTGTAGAGTTTGCGGGTGTTTATGAGTCACCTGAAGTGGATGCTAGATTCAAACATTAAACAGAAGGGGGTTTTATGAGATTATGGGATATAAAGACTGAAAGAAAAGCATATGAAGCAAGACAGAGGTGACCAGAGACATAATGGATCACTGTCTGTAAGTCAGGGGTTCTCAGGCTGGCTACATGAGCCCAGCTGGTCAAACACCATGAGAGCCTGACAATCTGACCCTTGGAATGCACTGGTGTGTATCTGTAACTCCAGCATTCCTGTGGAGAGGCAGAAGATTCACCTGGAAACTCTCAGGCCAGCTAGCCTAAGGAACACAGAGAGAAGCAGAAACAAGAAAGACCCTGCCTGAACAAGGTGGCAGCAGGTGAGAACCAGCTCCTGACACTTGTTCTCTGACTGCCACTTGAGCAGTTGCACAACCCCCCCCCTCACTGACATACACATACATATCAAATCACATATATATGGGGGCATGGAGGAATCTCTACCTGCCTTTACATTTTAATTAAATGTCTTGTTCCCATATCTTAAAAGAAATCCATGGTTCTCTAGAAATGCCACCAGCAGCCCTTTTCTCACTGAGAAATTTCTTGTTAGGTACAGGGATGTAACTTGGAGTTTTTGTCCACATTGAGAATCTGACAGCTTTCTGTGGTTCTGTGGATTCCTGGACATAAAGCATTGGCCTAACTCTAGAGAAGACTGAGGTCTAATAGGATTGTGTACTTTAACGTTTAAACGTTAATCAATAATCCATGGGCTTTACACTCTAAACAGTACAAGACAAGTTTAGCAAAAGAAGGTAGAAAAAGAGAAGAAAAGGAAGGCATTCCAGGCAGAGTCTAGCTTACAAAAAGGCTGTGCAGAGAAGCATGCCAGAACTAAAGAACTCATTCTCTCTCTCTCTCTCTCTCTCTCTCTCTCTCTCTCTCTCTCTCTCTCTCTCCCTCCCTCCCTCCCTCCCTCCCGCCCCCCCCCTCCCCCCCTCTCTCGGTTCTCTTGTTCCTATTTTCTTTACTCAGAGAAATGAAAAACTCCTACAGTTGCCTTTCCTCCCCTAAGTGCTTCATTGTAGGGATTATTTCACCATACAAAAGCAAAATGAAAACAGTAAAGACCAAATGAGAAAATAATGCCTGCTAGCTTGAGTCGGGCGTTATTTAAAAGTTATACTGATACTCCATGAAAAGGTTTCTGACCTCATGGACCACACCTGTGCAGCATACCAGGAGTCACTCCTATTCTAGCACATCACTAGGTTACTTAATGACTTGAGTGGGAAATAGATAAAGCAGAGATGCTGAGTGGGGGTGGGCAGCACAGGGTCTTCTGTTAGAATTTTTTTCTAGGCTCCACCCCACAGCTACCTGGTGACAGCCAGATATGCCTGAGGCACTCTAAAGGGGCTGCTTGCCCCTTCCTCACTCTCTTACCCTCTTACTCACTGCCCCTATGCCCTCTCTCTCTACTTGTTTCTGGCCAGCCCCCCCCCCGCCTCTCCTCCCTCCTAAACTCCCCTCCCCATGCCCTAAATAAACTCTATTCCATACTATTTCCATACTATATGGCTGATACCTCAGGGGGAAAGGATGCCTCAGCCCACATAGGCATTCCCTTCTACCTCACTATACCTCGATTATCTCTATCAAACAGATCTTAGCTCAAATCTTTCTTTGTTTTTTTAATAAAACACAACAACTGCTGCTATCAGCCAGAACCAAGAAACACTGGTCATTGTTGTAGCAACTGATTCTTCAGGTTTCAGGAGAAAACCTAGCAGTGTTAGAGCTCCCTGGAGAGAAATCCCTCCAATGATGTATCCTTTCAGTTTTCTCTAACAGCTCTGAATGAGGTATGCCATTTTTGTCCCAGAGGAGGATGGTCTTGTAGTGCACCTTGTTTGTGCTATTCAAAGCCTTTGAAAGCCATGATGGCACCAGGGTACTGAGTGGTGGAGATCAGAGTAAAAAATGACAGAATTCAGAGTTAAAGTTCTGATGTGGTCCCAGGTCTCTGTCAGACGCAGGACTTTGGTTTACTTAACTTCTTCTCTGTACCTATTTTCTCACTGGAAAAACAGTGTTATAACTATCTCACACAGCATGTAGAACAAAAGAGATGTAAGGCGTGAGAAGACCTTGTAATTATATAAGCCAAGAAGACCAGACTATATAGCATTCCCCAGTACTGCCAAGGTCAAAGGAAAAAAGCCTCACTATGTTATATAAATCAACAGAATACATGTAGGGTAAACATCAATCACAGAATGGAGAGGAAAAATCCAAAACCCTACTATAAAAAGTTCATCCCCAAAAGTCCAATGAAAGTCTTTAAGGAAAAGGGGGCAAGGCATGGTGCAGAAGCAGACTGCCTGGAGTTTCACAGCCAGGCTATGTTATGGCTTCCAAGCCACCTAAGACAGAGAGTAAGAAGCTGTCCCTGGGGATGGGGGATGGGTTTAGGTTGGAGGTGGGTGAGGAGTGGGGGTTGGAACTTTGTAACCAGAGAGCAGACAGCAAAGTAGCAGTAGTTCACTGGCATTGCCTCCAGAAGTGAAATGCATTAGATAATTCTCTACAGATTGTATAATCTAGCAAATGGCTACTCCCTCAGAAGTGACACAGAAAAGAGGAGCAGCCCCTGCTCATTTGCACAGCATACAATTCTTATCTTATGCATGTTTTGCCATTTTTAACCCTTTTCTCTAGGGATAACTAATTCTTAAAGATAGCAAAGGTCACCCTTGGCAGGATGCCTTTGATATGCAAACTAAACACCAAAGAGCCAGACCTTCTCCATCTGGCCCCTGTGACCCAGGAAGCAATAATCTCTCTGCCTTTTCTCATACAACTGTCAGGTACCAGGCAACTACACACCAGACCCACACTTGGCATTTGTAGCAATCACTCAGACTAGCTAATTCACCACTGCTTGCCCTGTCCTGCATCTCTGCCTTTCTGTGAAAACCACAACTGAGTTGTGTAAGACTGTGTATTGTGGAAATGAAGTAGTCTCTATAGCTGAATTATGAAAACTGCACAATAAGGTCGTGAGCATAGACTTTAATGCAAAACAAGGTGAACTGGAATCTTTCTGTCTAGTAATAAAAAACAAGGCTATTTTATTAATAGCCTATCTTAGTAGAAGGCAGACGGGAAACATAACAAAGGTATTCACTGCTCTCCTGAAATGCTTTATTATTTCCTACAACTGTCAGAAATTAGATAATGAAACTTTTGAACCTTTAAACAAGGTACTTCTTTCTTTGAGGCCAGGGGGCCCTTTCTAGATCTTCCTCTACAGCTTGCTTTCAGCACAGTCTTGTAGTTGATGAGACAGAAGAGAATGTGAAGGAAAGCAGCCCAGGAGAAAGAGGGATGTGTAATTAGTAGAATTACATAGCTGCCTCCATGCCTTTAATTTAGGAAGGCAGTGACATACTGCATCTGCTCCTCGTGGACACGTTTCAAAGAACTCTGCCACCCAGATTGAAGCTGAGTAGCAAGTTCTTCATTTGATCAGAGGCTGAAGTGACTCCAAAGTCTGGCTGCTGACTTAAGTCTCATCTAAACATGTCTACCCCCTCCCAGTCTCCATCTGCGACCACAGCTGGGGCTATTCCAAAGCCCTCAGACACAAAACCTGCCCACAGAGAGCTGGTCTGCAAGGAGCATTCTTCTTTCTAAGTGGACAGCCCACAGGTGGGACCCCACTTTCTCCCCATTGACTATCCAAGGAGAGACAGACCACGAATATACAGAGTGCAGGAGCTGGAGAGTGGCCTAAAAAAAGGACTCTTCTGGTTTCCTTCTGCACCCAGAGCTGGGGCTGTTCCACAGCCCTCAGACACAAAACCTGCAGGTAGAAAGCTGTTCTGCCAGGAGTACTCTCCCTCCTAAGATCACAGGTTCACAGGCCTATAGGAGGGACAAGTTCCAGTCAGAGACAGCAAGATCAGCTAACATCAGAGATAACCAGATGGCGAGAGGCAAGCACAGGAACCTAAGCAGCAGAAACCAAGACTACTTGGCATCTTCACAACCCAGTTCCTCCAACACAGCAAAAAAGCTGTTACCCCCACCACACCGGAAAAGCAAGATTTGGATTTAAAATCACATATCATGATGATGATAGAGGACTTTAAGAAGGACATAAATAACTCCCTGAAAGAAATACAGGACACCACAAGTAAACAAGTAGAAGCCCTTAAAGAGGAAACACAACAATCCCTTAAAGAATTACAGGAAAACACAACCAAACAGGTGGTAAAGGAATTGAACAAAACCATCCAGGATCTAAAAATGTAAATAGACATAATAAAGAAATCACAAAGGGAGACAACCCTGGAGATAGAAAACCTAGGAAAGGGATCAGGAGTCATAGTTGCAAGCATCACCAACAGAACACAAGACATTGAAGAGAGAATCTTAGGGCCAGAAGGTACCGTAGAAAACATTGATACAATAGTCAAATAAGATGCAAGAAGCAAAAAGCAAAAAG
This sequence comes from Rattus norvegicus, assembly GCF_021556685.1. Taxonomy (NCBI): domain Eukaryota; kingdom Metazoa; phylum Chordata; class Mammalia; order Rodentia; family Muridae; genus Rattus; species Rattus norvegicus. Next base: position 1,038,105 of record NC_141551.1, on the reverse strand, counting down.
CTCCTAACCTAAAAGATCCAGGAAACCCAGGACAAAATGAAAATGACCAAATCTAAGAATAATAGGTATAGAATGGAACGTAGATTCCCAACTTAAAGGGCCAGTAAATATCTTCAACAAAATTATAGAAGAAAACGGAACAAGGGGACTCCAATGGAGGAGTTAAGAAAAGACTGATGGAGCTGAAGGTGTTTTCAACCCCATCGGAAGAACAACAGTATCAACCAACCTGAGCTCTCAGGGAGTAAATCACCAACAAATGAATACACATGGAGGGACCCTTGGCTCCAGCTGTATATGTAGCAGAGGTTGGCATTGTCCAGCATCAGTAGGAGGAAAAGCCCTTGATCCCGTGAAAACTGGTTTCCCCAATGAAGGGTAACACCAGGGTGTTGAGGTTGGAGTGGGTCGGTGGGATTGGGAGCATCCTCATAGAAGCGGGGGACAGGGGATGGGGTATTGGAGATGGGGGTAAGGGGATAACATTTGAAATGTAAATACATAAAATATCCAAGAAAAATAAAATTAAAAAAATAAACATGTCTACCACTCTACAAATCAACTTCAGGCTGCCGTTGAAGCATCTCTAAATATCTCCAACTCCTTGCTAATATGAGGAGCCAGGAGAGTTCCGTGTTTGGGTTTTGTCAACTGGGTGGAGGCTAAGAGTTCTCAGCACTCCAGCAGGTGACCTATAGGACAGAGTGAGCTGGCTATCCTAGGTAAACTATAGGTGATACAGTCTCTGCACTGTCATCGACTCTTCAAACCTTCAGCTCCCTGTATTTGACTTGTGAACTCAAGACTTTTCTTTCTTTTCTTTTCCTTTCTTTCTTTCTTTCCTCTTTTTAACTGTTATTATTTTTTAATTACTTATTTTTATATGTGTGGGCGTTTTGCCTGTTTGTATGTCTATGCACTATATGTATTTAGTGCCCTTGGAGGCCAGAAGAGAATGTCAGATCTCTTGTGGCTAGAAGTACACGCAGATCTTTGTAGGTGTTGAGACTCAAACCTGGGTCCTCTGGAAGAACAGTTAATGCTTTTAACCACCAAGATCTTTTCAGCCCCACAAGACCTTTCTGATACACATGGGTTAGTCTAGCCCTACCAGGGGAACAGGTCAACATGTCAGTGGCCTTTGTGTCAGGTTGTTGGCCTTTGTTCAGACTACAGATAAATCCATAGGGATAGAGATGACTATTGCTTGGAATATGTTCTTTGTCAACAACACCTTGGTAGATAATTTAGGGCAGGTGTTGTTTTGTTTTGTGCATAGGACAGGAGGCATGCATTGGTGTCAGTGTGTGCACATGTGCATGTGGGTATATGAGCATGATGGGCATGTGCAGAAGCCAAAGACTGGTGCTGCTGTCTCCCTCCATCACTTTCTACCGTATATTTTAAGACAAGGCCTCTCTGATCCTGGGCTCGTCAATTTGACTAAGCTGGCTGGCAATGAGCTCAGGGATCTCCCTGTCTTCACTTCCAGTGATAAGATTATAGATGCATGTCCTGTCTCTGCAACTTATTTTTACATGGGTCTTAGAGATTCAAACTCATGTTCTCATGGTTAAAGTGGTAGGGATGTGGGTGAGAAGCACTTTACTGATTCAGCCATGTTCCTAGCACCTTGGAACAGGTTCTTGTCATCAAAATTTTTCATTATGTTTTTAATTGATAATTCATTGTGTGGCATAGTATGTATGTACAGTTAATTATCTCCTTTCATCATGTGGGGGTCCTGGGGATTGAGCTTTCAGAGGGGTAGGCTTGGAAGCACTCACTATACTAACTGAGCAATCAGGTTTGTCAGCCATTACCATAGAGTCATCTCTCTGACACCGGATTGTTTTTTTAATTTAAAACATTCAACTTAACAGCTGCAGCCCAGATCTCTTCCTTGACTTCTGAGGCTCTCTTCCAGCCCCAGACTCAGTTCCTACTCTCTTTCCTAAGTAAGCCCTCAGTTCATTTTCCTCCTCCTCATCTATCTCTTAACCCTCCCAAAGTTACGTGTGTGATTTAATTTTCCGCATCCTCTATGAGCACAGTCACTTAATTTATCACTGAATGTTTTATTAGTTGCCAGGCCGTGTGCCAAGAACCAGAGATAAACAATTGCATATTCTTTTTTATTCTTTTTAATCTTTTTGGGTTTTTTTGAGACAGAGTTTCTCTGTAAACAGCCTTGGCTGTACTAGAACTCACTATGTAGAGCTGGCTGGCCTGAAACTTGCAGAGATCTGCCTGTCTCAGCTGAGTGCTGTGATTAAAGGTGTGCACCAGCATGTCCAACTAACTGCGTGTTCTTTATGAGGAATCCAAACAGTGGGAAGTGATGAAAGTACAAAAAAAAAAAAAAAAAAAAAAAACCAAACCAAACCAAAACAGCAACAACAAAACCCAAAAACTCTTTTTTTTCCAATTTTATTCTCTTCTTGGTAAATAACTGCTGTTAAAAATCTATATTCTTACTGAGTGTCACAGTATATGACTTTAAACCTAGCATTTGGGAAGCCAAGGCAGGCTGATCTCTTCGAATTCCTGGCCAGATGGAGCTGCATATTGAGACCCTGTCTCAAAAATAAGTCTATTTTCTATAGCTATTCAAAATATATCTGTGCACATAAAGACTCTCTTTATTATATTCTATACATGGAAATGTTGGGTAAGGCGTGCACATTTTTAGGACCCAATTGCTAGGTCCCAAGGAAACCTGGGACAAATGGCTGAGTGAAGTGCCTATTAGCCTATCAAAGAGATTTCTGGCCACCAGACTCTCTCACAAGTACCTGTGTTCTTCTCAGCACTTCACTACTCACCCCTGACCCCTACCCCAAACCTCTTCAAACCATAAGCTTCCCTTCCTTTCCCCAGCTTTTCTTTTCCCTGTGATAACCTAGTCATTTAGGCTCCGTGCTCTGGTGGATCTCTTTCTGTCCTCCTGATTCTTTCTTGGCCTTTGGTCCTCTCTTGGTTCTGCTCTTGCTTCTCTCTTTCTCTCTCTCCTGCCCCTCCCTCTTCTCTTCCTCCCTCCTCATGGCCTGGACTGTTCTGCCAGCCATATTCATCTGAATCCTTCCAAATGCCTCTGGCTGCTCTCTCCTTCATATCTACAATAAAAACCCTTGTCTTTAGTCATACCTAGGAGTGGTCATATTCTCATTTTCGTTCACCCATAAGACAAAAGGTACAAATTACTGAAAATTAGGTTAAATATTCCTTTTAAATTCTCATGCAGAGAGTTTAATCCATATACATTTTTTGGAATTTGCAGAAAGACAACACTACTGGCTCTACAGCCAACTAGCCTGAAAGTTTTGCCCTGTAATTACTCTTGTTGCTTAGTTGCTGAAACAGTATTTATAGAGCCTAGAACACATGGCAGACACAGAACTACCTATAAATACAACCATGATGATGTGCCTTCCCCTCCAAATCCCAAATATATACGATTAAAACTGACACGTGTGTCCATCTCCATCTTCCTTTTCTTTCTCCATGTGTATGGTATGCATGTGTATGTGTGCATGCATGTTTTTGCATGTGTGTGGTACATGTTTGTGAGTGTTTACATGTGTGCAAATAAATACATGTGGAAACTCAATTCTCTAATAGCTCTGCCCACATTCTTCATCAGGGCAGAATCTCTCAAACCCAGAGCCTGCCAACATGGCTAGGTTTTTTGTTTTGTTCTGTTTTCTTTAGCTACTTTGCTCTGGAAATGGGAACTCCACAATCTGAAACTAAAAGTATAGGAGCCATCACACTCGCCTGGCATTTGCAAGCCTTTCTAGGGACTAAAACTCCAATCTTTACCCTTGCACAGCAAGAGTGTCACCACTGAGCCATCCCACCTCCATTCTCTTTCTCTTTTACAAAATACCCTCAAAAATAAATTCCAGTTAAAAACAGCTCAGTGTCATGATTGTTGTTTAGGCACTACCCTTCACCACCTGAGTGTCTTACCAGGAGAACTTTAGAAGTTACTCTTCTTAATACAGATCCCCAGTAATTTGAGAAGCCTGCAGATGAGATCTTAGGGGACTGAACTCATGGCTGCTTCACCTTGGCCAGGGTGGGTCTAATGGGAAAGCTGGCTTTTGGCCATTTCTTTGCCACTTATTTACAACTTACTGGTTCAGGGTAGACAGAGTATTGCAGAGTCTTCTGAACATATACAGACTCTCTTCCTTGGGAGAAATTATGCAGCTGAGAGAGATGAAAAGGCTTCGTTGTTGTTGCTGTTGGTTTCTGTCAGTGGTATGTACATGTACATGGGTAGAACCCAGAAACTTGTGAGTAGCTGCATTGAGAGTTTATTCAAAGTCAAGTTTAACACCATCTCTTACAGAAGACTACCTCCCCCTCCATCCAACAGGGATGAAAAAGTAAGGGACTTTGGAATGGTATTACTAGCTATCACTAAGCCAACATGCAGAACACCATCATCTCATGAAAACTTATTATCTAATGTCCCTGATTAGTTTCCTATGCACAATGAAAAGTCCCATGCTAAATCTCATGGAAGACTTAAATGGTGGAATGACCTACAAGTGACCTTTTTGCAATATACAGCCCAGCCAGCCTGACAGCTCTCCCAACCCCTACTACCACAGACACCAAGGGTTTGTAGTGGGAACTTACGTCAGCCACAGCCATCTCCATCCAGCCTTCTGTTTACATTAATACTAAGCAGTATATAATTTAGGAAGGGGAAAATTTGATCATAGCTCTTGTCCCCACACTGCTATGAAATTCTGGGCTTTTATGTGCAGGAAGCTCCATATTGATTTTGGCGACCCTATGGGTTAAAAATCTTGTTTAAATGTTGCAGCCTTAGAATGGATTTGAGGTTTTTCTTACATTGTTTTATAAAAGGCTTCTGATTGATTATTTACAGATGTTGTATCTGAGAAAGCTGAAAATAGTCTCACTATGAACACTAAAATTTGGGCTCAAGCTTCCCTATTTAAAAATGAACAGTTTGATGGGAGTCAGGCCCCAGGGTTGGCCTACTAAACTGTTGTGACTGGGGTTTCTCCTAATGTCTTGGGCATTGAGATTTCTGTTGACCAGCCAAGGAGTAACTCCTCAATATGCTCAATCAGAAAATTACTGCTGAACTATCAGGTCTGTGCCAAGGGCACAGGGGACGAACAAAAACTGAGATTCAGTGGCAATAGGCCCACCAACAACCAGAGGGCTGTGTAGGAAATATTATATCACATATGAGCAAGGTATGCTGGAATCACCTCACAGGTGTGAGAAGATGGGTAGGCAGCCAAGCTCCAGCCATCTCATTCCGCTCCACTACCTGATATTTCTACGCATAAAAAATAGTCAAAGTATGGATTTCTTTTTTTGAGTCTGAGTAAGCCTTTGCCTCAAGAGAGGCATGGTCAGTATCTCTCAGGTGAAAAGAGACCTACCCTTGTTTACTCAGGTTTACCCTTGTTTACCTGAAGAGAGAGACCTGCCCTTGTTTTTCAACGTCTCCAAAGACTTTTGCAGAGCTTTAAATGTGTAGAGTACAGTGCAATCCAGAAAGTGCTACTGTTCCCATAGCCCAAAATCTTCAACTGTGGCAGATATTCTGTTCCTTGATGTAGGCCTTGGTGGGAACTGGAGAAGCACTGTGTCTGATGCAGGGCTGCCTTCTTTCCAACCACAATACAAGCTCTCTCTACCTAGAGTTTATGTCCTCATTCATTCTCCCTCTCTCATTCTCCCATTCATATTCTCCTTCTTCCCACTCCCCTCTCCTTTTTGTATACTCAAAGTTGTATTCTAGAATCAGCCAAACTCTCCTTATCCTGTCTCAGTGATGAAGTCCATAATTGAACTTCAAAAGGAGTATGTGATCTAAAGATTTTTCCTTCCCAATTCTTAGGAATTCTTGAACCTCCTTCTTTAAGACAAGCAGTTGACACCAGGAAGACAGCTTTGCTAAGAAAGGTTATAGAGAGTGAAATACAGTCTATACAGGTTTAACTAGGGACATATGGCCCCTCTAGTCAGTAACATTCCCATGCCTCTCTGGAGCTATCAGGACATGTGGGTTAGTAGTGAAGATGAACTTCAGGACTAGCAGTGGGGCCATAAATCACCAGGTTAAAGACTTTTCCATATGATTTACAACTTGCAGTAACCTAAGGCTCAGGGAATGTCATAGAAGGAGGTAGAAGACTATAAGAGCCAGAGGATCATGATACATGCTGTGAGATAATAAGTCTCTTTCATATATGACGGGAAAGCTATAGCCTTGAGGACTCAAAAGTATATACAAGACCTGCACAATAATGCCACCATTTGACATGACAGTATGGATGGATGTTGAGGGAGCAAATCTTACAGGGGTCTTCCCCAAATAAAGAACTTCAGGCAAAATGGCTGCTGAGAGACAAAGAGTTGATTTTCAAGGACAAGCTATGACGACACCCAGTTAGGATAACTAATACCCAGAGGTCAGCTCTAAACAAATATGTATATGAGCAATGATAAATGGATTTAGTAGGCTGAATTTGCATATACCTGTGAGAGTAGATAGATGATAGATAGATGATAACTAATGATATAGACGAATTGATAGACAAGCAAAGAGACAGACATATGTAACAAAAATTTAAAAGTAAGAGGTAAAATTCATGAATTTTAAGGGCTTGGGTGGACATAGGAGGAATTGCAAGGGGAGAGGGAATGACAGCAATGATGTAAAAGAATAAAGAGAATTTTTTAAATGAATCAACTAAAAATTAAATATGTAAGCCCAATCTTCCTGTTGCTAATAATATATCACTACTAAAATGCCTCCTCAAAGTCACTATCACTGAGAAAAGGGAAAAGGGATTGTTAAAATGTAGACTTTCTATTGATAACAAGAGATGGTAAGAGAATCAGCCAATGGTTCATAAGTGTTTCAAGGAATCATTTGAAGACACAAAAAGCAAACACCGCTACATATTGTCTAAAATTACAAGGCTTTTTAATATTGACTGATAATTATCCCAAAGATGAATGCAGCTCACACCTTTTTTATGACAACTCCACAACAAGGGCTAATGATTTGTTTTCATAATTAACTATGACTTAGGACTCAGCCTAGAGTCCATGTTTACTGCACCTGCATATACCTTCTTAGCAGCCACATCTAGACCATTCTTTCTCTTTAGGCCACTTCCTCAAGAGAGACCTTCATTAATATCCCTATCAGCTTTGCCTGTTGCAGTCCCTGCCTGGTATGACATAATAGTTGATGCCAAATCCTTCTATATACCTGTGGTGGTTTGAATGAAAATGGTCCCCATAGGCCCATAGGGAGTGGCACTGTTAGGTATGGTCTTGTTGGAGTAGGTGTGGCCTTGTTGGAGGAAGTGTGTCACTGGGGGTGGGATTTGAGATTTCAGATGTTCAAGCCAGGCCCACTTGCTCTCCCTGCTGCCTTCAGCTCTAGATATAGAACTAATTCGCAAGCACCATATTTGCTTGCATTCAGCTATGCTTTCTCCCATGATGACAATGCATCTGAACTGTAAGCCAGCACAATCAAATGCTTTCTTTTATAAAACTTGCTGTGGTCATTCTGTCTCTTCATAGCAATAGAAACCCTAACTAAGACAATATCCATTTCCATTTATTTTCATGACCATAATGCCATCACAACAGACACTGAAAGCATATATTTGAAGCTCATTCTCACCAACTAAACACACACCAGTTACCCTGATCTTACACTATATCAACTTCAACCCAATGACTGTGTAAGGTATTTTCCCCCCTGTTATTTCCCTGTCACTATTCACATATTCGCTTGCCAACTCCATGAGTCACCTACCTGACCCCACTCCAGGCCAACCAATACTCTTACCATTTACTCCTCTTGGATGCCAAGCCTCTCACCCTCATCTGCTGTCTTAACTTCTCCAATTTTGACTAGCAGCACTGGGGTGTTTATTTTGTATTTATTTTTGATGTTACAATTCTCTTCACTTCTCTTGTTGGATCTCTTATGTACATGGGTGTTAATTTAATATGTATGCAGGTGCATATGTGTGCATGTATGTGTGAACATATATACATAGAGGCTAGAGCTTAACTTAGTCATCCTCTAGACAAGATCATCTACTCTTTAAAAAAAGATTTGTTTCTATGTTTTATGTGTATGGGTGCTTTGTCTGCATGTATATATCTGTACACCAGCAGAGGAACATATCAGAATAGGACATCGAATCTCATTATAGATGGTTGTAAGCTGCCATGTGGTTGCTGGGAATTGAACTCAGAACCTCTGAAAGAGTAGCCACTGTTCTTAAACACTAAGCCATCTGCCCAGTCCTAAACATCTATTCATTTGAGACAAGATCTCTCATTGGCCTATAACTTCCAGATTAGGCTATATTGTTTATCTGATTATTTATCCAGCAAATCCTAGGGATTCTCCTGTTTCCATCCCCACAGATCTTCAATTACAAAAGAGGGCTATCAAGCATCGTGTGTGTGTGTGTGTGTGTGTGTGTGTGTGTGTGTGTGTGTGTGTGTGTGTGTGTTTCTATAAGGCTTCTAGAGATTAAACAAGTTATTGTATTTTTGAGGCAAGCAATTTACTGACTGAGCTCTAGATTCTGAGTTTTATCAGCAAGCCCATTTGAAGCTGGAGAGGTTTAGGAGTGTTTATTGCTCTGTCAGAGGAGGATTCAGGTGATAGCAACTCATACTGGGCAGTTCACAAACATTTGTGATTCTAGCTCTAAGAGATCCAATGTGTCCTTCTAGCCTCAATGGGTACACACACATGCATAAAGATATAAATTTTATAAAAGTCTACTCTCTTGCTTATAATGCATGTTCTGTTAAGGCCACTAAAATAAAATTCTGTTGAACTTAGAAAAAGATGAGAAACAAAATTCTCTCTCTCTCTCTCTCTCTCTCTCTCTCTCTCTCTCTCTCTCTCTCTGTGTGTGTGTGTGTGTGTGTGTGTGTGTGTGTGTGTGTTTGTCCCACTGAGGTACACACACACGAGACTTTTTATACATTGACTTTTTCTGAATATCAAGAGATAAGTAAGGGAAGCATTCCAAATTTTGTCCACTTCTAAAGAAAATCTCAGTACCTTCAACATCTGGATCCCAACATTATATTGAATTTACACCTTGTCCAGACACAAAAAGTGTTGAAAGATAATGAATACTCTTTTTGATGGGTCAGCCTAAAGAATGTCCTGAAAACACATGACAAAAATTTAGAACAACATCTAGACTCTTGTATGAAGCAAATGTCCATAATGAGTTTCTGGCAGCAGATATTCTTAATAACTATTCACCCCATCCCTTCCCTTTTCCATGTCTGTGTTGTCTCTGCACAGACTTTAAGTCAGAATCTGTAACTTATATACATGATATGACAACTAGAAACAAGTAACATCATGGTTATCAACTCTTGATCATAACACTACTTTTTGGTCAAGTTATTTGGCTCCATTAAAGAGCCCTGCTTAGTGGTTAAAATTCTGTTCTGTGTCACCCATGTTATCTGTTGAACTGTAGGGAAAATAAAGCAGATTTGGGACTAGCAGAACAGGATACCCTGATGTGGGAGATTATGAAATTTTGGGGAAACTGCAAGAAGTGTACTTTGATAAGTACACTTAGGGTGTAGGCACAAAGCTGCGATTGTTAGGCTGACTCCAGAACATTGTTTGGAGTGTAGTATGTAGACAGTTCAAAGTCCTGTCCTAAGGAACATCAGAGGCAACAGGAAGGGCCAAATTACTGACAGAATAAACTTCTACAATGAGAAAGGTATTTTAAACTGGATTATTCATATCTACAAATTGGGAAATTGCCTAAATTTAAGTCATTCCAGGTAAACAGCAGTTTGGGTGATTATTGGTATTAGAATTATTATATGTTTAATATTAGAAGTTGTCAGCAAATTATTTTGATTGGAACGTTACTGTTTACTATATATATATATATGAGGGAAGGATTATAATATGTATACTTCCAATCAACAGATGCACTTTAAAATCTTGAAAACATATGCCCAAATACAGTCTCCTCTTTCTGGGGACTAGATAGGGGGTCTTCTTAGGTAGTTATCTGATAATTTAATAGGTAATAAAGGAAAAGAGTAGCTTTCTGAAAACCAAATCCATAAATACAGATTTTGTCTAGATATTGTATCTCTGTTGAATTGGTATTTGTAGGCTGTATGCCCAGCCTTCCCAGGAGTCATTTGAACCAAAAGTCACTCTTAAGAATATCCAAGATTACATGCTATCTTCCTTTAGACAGCCATGAAAGGAACTGTGTTGCTCTGTGATGATAGGGCATATGTTCTCCACTCATCCATATCCAGGTGAAGTGTGTTGAGATGAAGGCTTATTCTTTCTACTTCTTTTGAGTGTCTTACATGGCAGTCACCAACTGAAATATGTAACACAAATGCAATAGGTATCTGTCAATTAGTTGACTTTGCCATAAAAAAGAAAAACAGTACCAGATCTATGGCTTTTACACATTCCTAGTTCATTATTTGGGATAAAACTCAAAACAAAATGCTAGAGTTTAAGGGGAGAGGCAACTGACAAAAAGAAAAACTCAGGAGGAAGTGATAGCTAAAGGAGGGAGAGGGGCGATAGATACTGAGGAGAAACCATGGGACAGAGCAGTTATATCTTGGCCCACATCAGGGTCTCTCTTCTAGAACTCTCTATTTTAGGAAACAGCTCCATTAAATGTTGATGCTAAGACAGCAAAAAGACCAGATTTGAGTTCCAGTCCTGCATTCACTGTATGAACTATGAAGCATAAAGACCTTCCATCTGAACCACAGCAGACATGTTCACAGCTAGAAGAGATCACAGATGACCCAAGATAAAATAGCTTCAGGGTGACCACCTGCACATCATCTCCAATTCTCTGAAAGCCTTCTGCCCAGTTTGATCTGTCCCACAACTCTTGACTTAATCTAGTTTGTTTTGTTCAAGTCTGTTCCTGTACTCTCTTTTCTCTCTTCACTTGAAGGCTGATTTTTACTGTGGGGGTGATGAAAATGAGGTGAGTATAGTTATCTGCTCTGTAGAAAGCTGGTTGAGGTAACTCCCTTTACTATGTCTACTATTCCAAGTAGATTAAAAAGGAGAGGAAGTGAACCCAGTAGTAAACAGTTGTATTCTGGTGTGGCCTGAATCAACTCCATGCAGAAGCATTTGAGTTAAAAGAATAGACTTTGGAGAAGTAATGGTAACAGCAGCAGCATACACTTTTAAAGTTCAAAGTTCATAGTGTATCTATCAGTTTACTTAATAGATTCTGTGAGCTCCAAGATCAAGGATGGAAATGTTCTCTCATTATTCAACGAATAAAATAGACTCAAGAAACAGAGCTTAAAGCTCTGACTGGTCAACACATAGTACACTTATTTCTGAAGAAATGCACCTTAAAAGTTACAGTATATACACACATGTTACATGTATATCATCAATTACAATTCTCCTCTGAATTACATGTCACATTCTGAGATTTTTTTTAAAAAAAATTATAAAAGGGGTCAGATGATACATGTGCTAGGTTGTCATGTAAAAATCCACATTTAAAAAATTTAAAAAAAATTTGATTGTAGAGATAAGACTATTGGCTATTTAAAGAACAGCCCTGAGTGATTTCAGATGTTGTAAGACTGCCAGCACAAACTCACGCCATTAATGCTCAGGCTGATATATGAATTAATAATTCACTTTTCTGAATTCTCCTCTTCTGAGTTTGGAGCACAACTCAAACGTAAGTGCTACTATATCATGGAACTACAACTCATTCCAAATTTTAATACAGTCTGTATTTCTGCCAATTATTTATGACTTTTAAATATCCAAATCCGAAGTGAACATTTGTATTTTACATTCAATGCCTCACAGATGTATTTAGCTTATTTCATAAAATGAAGACCAAGGAGCTACAAGAGGATCCCAGATCCTCACTCCAGAATTCCCGAGGACCCCATTCTACTTATGTTCATTGCATAATTTTGAAGCCACGATCTGAACATAAGCCATCCTGAAGTTAGGTGATGAGGCCCTTAATGGTGGGACTATAAGGCTGCAAGTACAGGGAATCATAAAGGAGTTGGGAAGGGTTAACTCTGAGCAGGAAGTGGCTGCTATTTTCTGCCTCTTCCAGAAGAGATTCTGCCTCTCCTTTCCTGTTGGTGAGCTATCACATTCACAGAACAGTGCAGAATTCTCTGCCTAAACTTCCACAGTGGTACTGTCTTCCCTGCCATGTGTTACCAACAGGGGTGGAGAACCTGTATCCCAGACCTCAGGAGGCTGGCACAGCAGGACCATGAGTTTGAGGCCAGCCTGGGTTAAATATGGAGGTCCTCATGTGTTTCCTAAAAAACTGTGAATGCTTTAAGCTTTTCTTTGTTTCCTTCATGTTATTACCAATTAGGTATACCAACTCATCCATTATCTTCAGCTCTTGATACTCATCAGATGGGTGAATGTGCAAAGAATAGAAAATGTGGAGCATGTACACATGCAAGCATGTACACATGCACGTGTAGAAACATATACTAGCAATTCTGCCAGACATACTCGTTACCAAAGTACTTAAGAGAAGGAGGCAGGAGGACAGTGCCTGGGCTAAATAGAAAGATACTGTCTCAAAATGATGACCATTACTGAGGACTGAGAAGAATTCTACTTTAGACAGATTTCTGAGTCAGAATGTAGTATTATATTCCTTTATAGTAAGGAAATGAGTCCCTATAAAATGCCAGAGAACGTTACAAAGGAGTGAAAGGTTCACAATTTCTTTCTTCAATTGTCTACTGTGGCTTTTTTTTTTCATCTTTTCAATATTTGCTTATGAGACAGGTCATCAATTCAAGACTTCAATTTCAATGTCCATCATTTGCCCAATGCATGCTTCTTTCTGTGACTTCTGGTTTTCAAAATGTACCATTGTTGTCTCCAATAAAGTGTTCCAAAGCAAACATTTCTAGAGTTTTCTCTGTCCTCTTTCCCTCATTTTCAGTCAGTTTGCATGGTGACTTTCATCCCATTTTCTGATGGGGCCTGTGCAGCCTCCCAGGTCTGACCAGCTCCCTTCACATAAGGCAGGAGGGCTGTGTCACAAGGACATCTGTTTCTAGCCTTCCTTTCTTGCTTTCATAGTGCAATAGCTCCAGTGCTCCTCAGACAAAGGCTACACAGTTTGAAAACTCCAAATCTAACATGCTTGGGATGAGTGTTTGGGATAGATTTATTTTTAGAATTTTAGAATACTTACAGATACTTAAGTTATCTTAAGGATGGGATCTATGTTCAAACAGTTTATTCATGCTTCAGATGCACTTATACACAGAGCCTAAAAAGCAATGTTACATGGGAGCTTAGGGGTCACCATGGTTTGATAGTAACCCCTCATTTGAGGTCATCTATGGAGTCTTTAATGTGTGATATCATGTCAGTGTTCAAGAATTTTCCAATTTTTGAAGACTCTTGCATTTCAGGTTTTTATATTAGAGATGCTTTGCCTATGTTGGGTGACAGGATGGATCAATGACCAATCTTTTACATCTCCAGTGACCCTTCTAGCTATCCCAACATTAGAGACTAAACAAAGCAGATAGTCTGCCTACTTGAACAAATACTTAAACCTGGCCTAACGAAGCTGCTGGGGAAGCGAATAGGCAAACCCATGTTTATCATGCACTTGAATAGTTGCCCCTCAGCAAGGGAAGCTGAGCTATTAAGCTTGTGTATTTCTGTCTTTTCCTCTCTGCATACAACTTGATCCTATTAGAGTTCAAGTTTCATTTTGCTTGTGAAATTTGCGGCACTCCAGCCCAGAGTGACTTCTGCTTTCTCCAAACTCATGGACTGGTACTTATTTATGAGATGTTTCTCTACAGGGGTTCTCAACCTTCCTAATTCTGTGGCCCTTTAATACAGTTCCTCATGTTGTGGTGACCCCAACCATAAAATTATTTTTGTTGCTACTTCATAATTGTAATTTTTCCACTATTGTGAACTGTAAATATCTGATATGCAGTATATCTAACATGTGACCCCTGTGAAGGGATAGTTTAGCCCTCAAAAGGATTGTAACCCAGAACTACTTCTTTGTACAATCCTGAAGAGATAGACCTCAAAGGAACACATCCCGCAAGGGGATTATTTAGTCTAGAGATTGATAGTACACACCTTTTCCTAGCAAGACAAAGTTGGCTCATATCTGCATGTGTACATGTATATACAACATGACCACTGTGCTTGGTCTCTTCCCTCTACATCGAAAGTCTTTGAAGTAGAGATTTACCTGACTGTGAAAACAGTGTATGCTTGATTATTTAACTGACTTTCATTATTGGAGTTCAGTTGTTTAAAGTCTTCAAATTTGGAAAGATGGACATACTCATTTGTTGACAGCTGGGAAAAAATAAAAATAAAACACAACAAAAACTCCAAAGGTCTAATATGAGAGAAAGCAAACTCGTGCCCCCATCTTTTAGTTAGTAAAGTGAAACCACTCTGACTTTTTGTTGTTGCTATTTAAATACTCTCTTGGGTCTCTTATTTATATTATGGTTAAAAGAGGGCTCTGAATGTGTAGTTGTACTTTGGTTTTAGGGAAATATGTGTTTTTGCTCAAGAGATCTGAGGTACTCTTGGTTTCAGTTGCATGCCTGCATTCCCTCTGTCTCATGGTACAGGGTAAAGGGAGGGAGGACCAGTGGTCCACATAGTGGCTGCTGTAGAAACAAAGGCTATGGTGGGAAAGAGAAGCCCAAGAAACAAAGGAAAGTGCTCTACAAACTTTGATCAAACATTCTTTCCAGAACCAAACTAATGACTAGACATTCTTCAGAATGTAGGTATTAATTTTTATAAGCTGTACACAAACACTGTGTTGCTCAGTGCAGTATACAGCATTGAGACCCAAGTGTCTCTGAGATGATGATAAACACATTATACTATACTTTGGAGATCACTGGCTCACAGACTGCAATCCATAGAGAGAGGCTGGCCCAATTACAGAGAGATGAAAATGTTGATGAAGTTGAAGTTAAACCTAAAACTAATGTGCCATCTTTGTAATCAATGAAGCTATACACATAAAGTTTTCAAGTCTAAATGACAATGACAATGGAAAATACAAGAAGTCTTCATGAGGGGCTAGAGAGATGGCTCAGCAGTTAAGAATGCTTCCTGCGGGGCTGGGGATTTAGCTCAGGGGTAGAGCGCTTACCTAGGAAGCGCAAGGCCCTGGGTTCGGTCCCCAGCTCAGAAAAAAAAAAGAACAAAAAAAAAAAAAAAGAATGCTTTCTGCTCTTGAGACCAGAGTTTAATTCCCAGCATGCATGTTGGTGCTGCCTGTAATTTTATAGACACATATACATAGATAAAAATAAAATCTTTTAAGAAGTATTTGTGAAATTAATTGTGACATTTCCAGAGATGATTTCTAAGAATATGCCCTAACTTTTTCTAAAGCAAAATGTTTGAGGGAGTTACAGGATACAGGGAAGGGGGCAGGGAAAGACAAAGACTGGAAAACAAAACTATTTTCCTCCAATGTAAAAAACAAATTTGGAGCTGGGCATAGTGGCACATGGCTTTAATCCTAGTCTTAATACTTTAATTGGGAAGCAGAGGCAGGCAAGTCTGAGTTCAGGACAAACCTGTTCTACAGAGTGAATCCCATGATAGTGTTACACAGAGAAATCCTGTCTTGAAAAGTCAAATGGCCTCCCTTTCCTTCACTCCCTCCTTTCTCTCTCCCAGTAAAGAAAAAGATGCTGCTATCAGTGACTTCTAGGCCTAGCATTTTGACTTTTAGTTATAACAAGGAGCTATATGTGGCTCAGCAAATGACACCTCCGAGTCCTAGGAACGGTGCCCCTAACAGCAGCAGGAGCAGCGGGAACGACCAGATGAGCAAAACCAACCTGTATATCCGAGGACTACAGCCAAGCATTACTGACCAGGACCTTGTCAAGCTCTGTCAGCCATATGGCAAGATTGTCTCCACTAAGGCCATCCTGGACAAGACCACAAACAAGTGCAAAGGCTATGGCTTTGTGGACTTTGACAGTCCATCATCAGCACATAAGGCTGTAACTGCACTGAAAGCCAGTGGTATGCAGGCACAAATGGCAAAGCAACAGGAACAAGACCCTGCAAATTTATACATCTCAAACCTCCCACTGTCAATGGATGAGCAAGGGGATGCTGAAGCCCTTTGGCCAGGTTATCGCCACTGGAATCCTTCGAGACACCACTGGGGCCAGAAGAGGGGTCGGCTTTGCAAGGATGGAGTCCACAGAGAAGTGTGAAGCCATCATCACCCACTTTAATGGAAAGTATATTAAAGACGGCCCCTGGAGTAGCAGCACCTTCTGCCTCTTGCTTTGCAAATTTGCTGATGCTGGGCCAAAGAGAGGACAGAACCAAGGAAAGTTTGTGCAAAATGGATGGGCCTGGCCAAGGAACGGAGTCATGGGTGGTATGGCCTTGACCTATGACCCCACCACAGCTCTTTAGAATTGGTAGGGTGCTTGCTCCGTCTGTGCTAGCCCCATATCTCCCATCTCCTGTGTCTTCCTATTAGGGCTCAGTTCTGACACCAGGGATGGACTATCCCCTCTCTCTCCAGCCTGCCTCCATGATGGGACCTCCTACCCAGCAACTGGGTCACCTGTCACTCAACAGTCTGGGCACATTCATGCCAGCAGCTGCTGCTATGCAAGGGGCTTACATGTACCCAGTACCCAGCTGTCCCTTCTTCAAGTATTTCTGTTGAGGAGAGCAATAGTCAGTAGAGTCAACTGGCAGTGGAGTCCCCTTCAGACCATGGGTTCTATCCTTTCCAGTTCAGCAAGTAATGAGGTCCCGACCTGGGGAAAGAAGCCTATGCACTTCTTCTTGGGCTGTTTTCCCATTGCTGATGGAATCTGAGGAACCATGTTGTTTTTCAGATGTGCTACATTCAAGATCAAAAAGACTTTTTTCTTTTGCAAAAGAAGTTTCTTGCTTTGTATTTAATTGCAGTGAACCTTTCTCCTACTCCAAAGACACCAGTTGAGCTGCTTCTCATTTTCAAGAGGTTTGGGTATGTTGGGATTGCCTAGGGAGGCTTTAAAATGATTTCTTTAAAAAAGAAGACATAATAGCAGTGCTGGAAGGAAAGTCAATGAAGGAGCCCTGCCTGCCAAGTTTAGTTATGGACTATTTTCAATGTGTTTTAAATATGCAGGCTTAAAATTTTTGTTTCGCAAAGCTCTCAGCACCCCCCTACCCCCAACACACACACACACACACACACACACACACACACACACACACACACACACACACACACACACACACAGTTTAAGGCAGGGTCTCAGTGCAGTCCAGGCTGGCTTTGAACTCACAGAGATCCTTCCCACTCTGAGTGCACCAACATGCCTAGTTTTTTTTTTTAATTTCTTGTCCACATTGTTCTTTTTCTCATTTCCATTTAGCTGAGTCTGCCTACTTTGCCTTTTTACAATTTTCAACTTTATGAATTTGATTTAAATTCCATGTGGAATTGGGGGAAAGGGAGAGCAGCACACAGGTAGAGAAGTGTGGGCAGTGAAGGTGGCTTCCCCTCTGCCCTCCTGTCCTAGGAGAGACTATATTTTGACTTCAGGAGACATGACAACCATGCAGCCTTTGGAAGCCACCTTCAACCAAATCTGGTGGCAAGTGCCACTGAGAAGTATCATCCAGCTTCAGCATTCTGGGACACCTATTCTGACTCCTAGAGGGTCTTCATCCTGCCCCAGGTCTCATAGCCCCTGCCCCTGCTGAGGAAGTTATGCCCTCCACTTTACCTGGAGGTTGTTTTGTCCCAAGAGGCTGCGGTCTTATCCATCATCCTTCATTGCCAAGCCTGGGGATTATCACATGAGCTTGGCAACTAGTTGATACAGACCAAGGATGGTCCTGAAACCTGACAATACAGAACCTGACCTCACTTCTCCACCCCTTCCTTACTCCCTGGCAGTTATCTGGTGTAGACTAAACCCCTACCTGGCCCAGCCCAGCTCAGCCCAGCGCAGCCCAGTCCAGGACATGGAACCTGTTATGTTCATGTCATTGACCAGCAGTGCCTTTGAATTCTGCCCATCCTGCCTCCTGGAGGATCTTTTCTGCCTGGTTCTCAGAGCCTCTCATTCCAGCTGCACGTGGCTGTACTCAATGGTACTCTACTGAATCACTTAGTTCAGCAGGAGCCATCTTAGCGGACTCACCCTTGGTTGTATGTACATGCCAACTGCACACCATTTGAAGGAATGACAGCAAGAACTGTAATGTGTACTGTGCATGCTTGAGAATGGACTAAGCTCTCTATGCAGTGTCCAGCCCAGCCCTGGTGTGTTTGGACCCATTCCTCAGGGAACCAGAACACCGGAAATCATTTTCCTTCTTGTAGAAGGACAACAGGGTTATGGATAGAAAAAAGGCAATTCTCACAGCTCCCTGGCCATTCAAAAGTCAGGAGGGACCTTTAAACATGGCTGACTTTAACTGTTCCCTTCTGCATGAGTTTCCCTACACACCTGTGATATGAAGGATATGTAACAAGTCACAGTGTGGGGGGAAGCTCATGCTTGTCCTTCTTAGGGTGTATGACAGGCCAAAGGAGTCATGTGTATAAATCGCTTTTCTGAGGGGGAATGGAGTGAACTTTGTGTTGTTTTTTTCTTTTAAATTTTGCATTTATTGTGTCAGCTTAAGCTACTTCTGTTTATTGAGCAAAGTTTTTTCTGTATTATTTTTAAGTGAAGTGCAAATCTAATTTCAGGGCCTACAACATTCACAGCTCATTACTTACTCCCTGAACATGGCTTTCCTGCATGGCATGTAGCACTCTCCAGCAGACACAGAATAAAATGATCAAACCTGACCGGGGCAGAACAAAGTGTATGCCATAGAGTGTAGTAACATGCACTTGTTCTCCTAATGTGGCACAACATACATGTCAGCAGATTCTGTGCACTGTAGGTCTCAGAGTGCTCCCCACCCCCAGGGGGGTGCACTGCTCTCCCAGAAGCCATCTACTGAGGATGCCATCTACATTATAATTTAAGATCATTCATTTTTAGCCCAATTATTCAGAATTATGAAAGTCATGTAGTAAACCTAAATTTTATCTTCTTTTGACTTAATGGTTTAATTCATATCTAATCCACACACCATACAATCAATTACTACCAATATAAAATCAATAGTTTAGTTATATTCAGAGTAGTACAGGTAATACCATCATCAATTTTGAACACTCTTACCTACAAGAAGACCACAAATCTACTTTCTAGAGATCTGCCTGCCCAAGGCACTTCATAGAAATGGAACCACATGACATGTGGTCTTTTGTGTCTGGTTTCTTTTTTTTAATTTAGCCTAATACTTTGTCTTTTCTGACACTGAGGATTGATTCTGGGGTCTTTCCCATTGCAGGCAAATATTCCACCACTGGGCTGGCATAATATCTTTAAGGCTTGATCATACTACAGCATGTGCCAGCATATCTCTCCCCCCCCTCCCCAAGGAGAATTCCACCATATGGCTATAACACATTGAGTTTATCACTTATACATTATAGCTGGTGGATATATTTAGGTTGATACTTTGGGCTATTATGAATGAATAATGTGCACATTTTTATATGAATATAAGTTGTTATTTCTCTCTTGTGTGACTGAAGTAAACAAAAATAAATAAGAAGATTCTGATGTTCTCTACAGCAACTCCAATTCTCTGTAAGTTCTATCACTATTTGTATGAAATACTTTGAAACTCCCACATGGTTCTGTCTCATTAGAGGAGATGAGGTACTTTGTGTCAGCCAATCAGTTACATGCTGCACATTACTGAAAACAAACAGAATGGTATGTTTCCTCCACATTTCCCATCTGACTTCTCCCTTATTGGCCCATTTTCCCATTTATCCTTGGAATTAGGTGTCCTAAGGCACACAGATCTATCAATAAGCTTTTGACAACCATATGTACTTGACTCTTGATAGTTTACCTGGACTATAATTTAGATCTGCAGTATCTCCAAAGGTCTATGCAGTAAAAGTTTTATCCCCAGCCAACAGCACTAACCAAAGTGGTGGAAACTTAAGGAGGCAGTCTGTGGGGGTGGGGTGGGGAATCACTGTTTCTCTCCCCATCTCCCCTCTTACTTCCTCCCTTTCTCTCTCCCACTCCTCCCTCCACTCCACATTCTCCTTTCTCCCCTTTCCCTACATCTCTCTGCCCTTAGACTAGCATGAGGTGAGTACAGAGCTCCACCATTGTCTCACCACAGGCCCTGGACAGCAGGGCCAACTGACCATGAGGTGAAATCTATGGAACTGTAACCCACAATGAACCTTTCTTCTTTGTAAGGTGGTTGTTGTAGTTTATTTTGTTAAACTACTGGAAAGCTGACTTACATGACTTTGGGTGTTTAGTAACATCTTAATGATTGTTCCTGGCAATTTATACTGCTTTTCCTCTCTGCCGATGGGCTCCTTTTGGTTTGAGCAATTAGAGATTTCACTCTATAAGGCCATTAAATGAGACAGTCACTTACTGAATTACTTTTTAAATCCATTGTGACTTACTCTGTAACTATTTCATTAGTTGAATCTCCTCCAATGAAAGATCATGCTGTACAGATGGCATAATCACCCGCGCTTTCCCTGGCCTTTGTTATCAACAAGTATACAATTTCCCTTTTCTATATGTAACTAAAAGTCAACGGTTGTACCATCAAAGAATTGCTTGTGTTGAAGTGACATTGCTGTGGGTATGAGCTCATCAGAGCCAATTAGGCATCCCTTCTACCACCACTACCCCCACCATTGTGGTCCTCAGGGGCTGGAGAGAAAACAGTATGAGCTGGCCTTCTGGAAATGCTGAGCAGAGGCCACCCATATGGGTGTCTTGAATAGAATCTGACTTCTTTGCCAGACCAAGAAAACAGATCCACCAGAGATGCTGCAAGAAAAACAGCAGTTTATGCCCCTGTGTGCTGAGAACCTAGACTGCTCTTAGCGAGCCACTGTAAAAAAAAAAATGGAATGTAAAATGCCCCTTTCTCCTTCATATACACTTGACATTATCACATGGAGAACCTGCTTTGGTGTTTGGATCTCTTTAGAAATACACAGCATATGTAAAGGTAAAACTAAGCTAAAGGTCCTGTCTTCTCTTATTCTACTAAATATAAAGCTATGGGATTTTTTTTTCTACTTTGGAAAATGCACCAAGAATGTAATTGCATGAAAAGAAAAGATACAATGGTCAGTTTTGTACAGGTCAGACTGTTTCTTTTTGTTGTTGTCTTTTTTTAAAGCCTTTTTCAAAAGCAGTCAACCATCAAAGTAAACATTAAGTGTGATTTGATTTGATTGCTGAGGGGGTCAGATTCTGGGAACAGTGGCATGAAAATATGTATCCAAAGTGCCTGTGGAGAAGTGCAAAGGTCCTGAGACTGCAATTCTGATGCTTTCCAATTCCCAAATAATAGCAGCCACAAAGTTTGTCCTTCTCTCAAGTTAGTCAGGGTCAGAGTTTCTGTGTCTCTTTTTAAAAGACTGCTTTTTCTCCTGTGTTTTATTTCTCTCTCTCTCTCTCTCTCTCTCTCTCTATATATATATATATATATATATATATATATATATATATGTGTGTGTGTGTGTGTGTGTGTGTGTGTGTATGTGTGTAGCAATCTTCTCTAACCACTTCGACAACATATTATGGAATAAATGGAATTTCGAATTTTCCAACTGAAAGCCAGGGAGGTGGGAGCAAAGAGATGCACAGGTCTGGTACCTTAATTGCTATGATGGTGGCACACAACTGTAACATGACTTACATGGGTGAACTGTGTGCAAAAGAGGCCCCTTAAGATAAGACAGTATGAGCACACTGCCCTAAAGCCAACAAGATCAATTAACATTCCAGCAGGCAACCAGACTCAGGAGGTTACAAAAATAATAATAAAAAAAGAAAGAATGTGATGGTGGAAGGGAAACTGTTGGTGACCCTAGGTAAAGGATCAAGAAACATTGGATATGGGGCTCGAGAGATGGCTCAGAGGTTAAGGGCACAACTACTCTTCCACAGGACCCAAGTTCAAAGCCTAGTACCCACATGGCAACTCAACTGTCTGTAACTCTGAGGTCTGACATTCTCATATGACAATCTTATACATGTAGGCAAAACACCAATACACATAAAATAAAAGTAAATAGATTAAAGCACAAAACAAAAAAGAAACATTGTATATATATTGCATACATGTATGAAACTGTCAGAAGACTAAATAGAACATGTTCCTTTAAAAGAATGACTTTCTTTTTTAAAACTCCTCTCTTGGCTTTTTGATGACACTCTCTCCTGATTCTCTTCCTTCATGTAGAGGTGCACCAAATGGTTTTAATATGGTTTGTCCCTAGCCAAAGCTCCCCTGGGAGTTCAAAGCCCACAATGAGGTAGTAAGGGCTGGGGTGTTTAGAGTGGAGGCTTACTGGGGTGATTAGGGTTAAACAAGGCCATATTGGTAGAGCTGCCAAGATTAAATACTGGCAACTTCCTAGGGAAAGGACCAGATGACACACACAGTACAGATGTTCTGCTTGTAGCCAAGTGATACCCTGGGCTAATTTAGGCCCTGACAAGAAGACCATCATCAGATGCAGCCCCTTGTCTCTGTGCCTGGATAATTGTGAGTCAAAATGAACTTTTCTTATAAAGCTTCCTAGCCCTAGGGATTTTGTTATAGTATCAGAAAACTGGCATAAGAATGTCTTTTCAGTCATTTCAACTGTCTTCCTGCATCTGCCTCTTTCAGGTGGCTGTCGACTCCATCTTCTCTCTTGCCTATTCCCAAAAGATAGTCATATTCTCCCCTCAGTTTTCACTCTCACACTCTGTTTTCTGTTCCTACTAACCGGAGAATCATCTTACTGACCACTGGCCAGCCCAATTTACGTGTCAAAACATCTGAGATAGGTGGGTAACAATCTAGAAGAGATATTAGCTCTAACCCCTGAAACTGGGAATGTTTTTGGAGACAGTGTCTCTGCAAACATCAAAAAACTAAGGATTGTGAAATGGAGGATCATCCTGGGTTATCTGGTGGGCCCTACGCAGACAAACTAGTGTTCTTATGAGAGAAGAGGAGAGGGGGGCATCTGGCAAACACAGAAGGAAGGATAGTAGGTCTCCAGGGGCAGCTAGTGCAGTGAGAAGCCAGAAGCCGAGGATGCTAGCAGATACCAGGTGCTCAAAGAGGCAATGCATGGATTCTTCTTGAGGCTTCCGGAAGGATCAGCCCTGCTGACTCTCAAATTTGGCCCAATGAAACCGAGGCTGTACTTCTGGCTTCCACAACTGTGTATATACTACTGAGCTTATGGTGAATTTGTAACAAAAGCCATAATAAAAGAGTATAATGTAACACTCACATCCTTAGCAGTGTGAAAGCACCACAAACAACAGAAAGCTACCACCCCTCAGCAGTCATGGTAGCTATAACTGAAAAGGTAAAGGTAATGGCAGGATTGAGAACTTCTGAGCCTGCGAACCGTGGTGGTTTGTGGCAATCTTTGGCACAGTGGTTTCTCTTACCTCACCCAGTTCTTTGCTTTGATCTTCCTACATGTGTATGATTACAATATGAATCCATGATCATGCCCATGACTTCATTCCAATCTCATCACCTGTAAAGATTCTCTTTCCATATTTGGAGTGACAGGACAGTCAATAAAGTACTTCCTTTGCAAACA
The DNA here is from genome assembly GCF_021556685.1 of Rattus norvegicus. Lineage (NCBI taxonomy): Eukaryota > Metazoa > Chordata > Mammalia > Rodentia > Muridae > Rattus > Rattus norvegicus. The sequence continues at coordinate 1,014,283 of NC_141551.1, read as the reverse complement.
TGAGGACCTAAGTCTGACCCCAAACAAAAAGCCAGGCTTACAATCCATTGTAGGGAGGCAGAACCCAGCAATGGCAATGTGGTCTAATCTACTAGTTGATTTCCAAGCCAGTAAGAGACCTTTTAGAAAAAGATGGATGGCACCTATGAAATGACAGATAAGATTATTCCCTGACTTCCACACGAATAAAGCTACACACCTACTTCCCCTTCTGCTCCAAATGATGTCACCATATCCATTGGTACTAGTGGTTAGAACTCTAACAACTCTTAGGAGAAATAATTCAGTTATAACTCTAAATTTCTTTCTTTTCTTATTTAATATTTATTTATTTTATGTATGTGAGTACACTGTTGCTTTCTTCCGAAACACCAGAAGAGGGAATCAGATCCTATTACAGATGGTTGTGAGCCACCATGTGGTTGCTGGGAATTGAACTCAGGACCTCCAGAAGAGCAGTTAGTCCAACACCATAATTCTAAATTTAATAAGCACAAAGCACTTACCGCCTTTTAAAAGCATGCTGTTTTCCTTCTCTTCTACAAGTGAGGAGAAAGCTCTGCTCCCACTGGTCCAGGCCTTGGTAGGTCTAGTACCTAGCTTTTATCTGCACTGTGCTCCCATTCTGCTTATTTCCCCTCTTCCTCCTAGCTATAGCAGCATTTCCCCATCTCTCCAAAGAATACAGATCCTTATAGTCTGGGCTATTGCCATTGACTGTTAACTGGTCTTTCACACACCTGCCCATCTTATCCTTCTCATGTGCCTTCCTACCTTCACCTGAGCTCCAAGAGCATAGACTACGTCTCATTCATCTTGGAATCTTAAACAATACTTATCACATAGAAGGTAGTCAATGTTCACAGAATTGAATTATTTTATATACATTAAGCACACTTTTTTTTCCTGCTGTGACAAAATACCTACCAAAAAGCAACTTAAAGGAGAATATATTTGCTCACAACTTGAGGGAATTCAGTCCATAGTAGTGAAGGGGGCATAGCAGTTTGTGTGCTGCATCTTTCCACCACTGACATGCCCAGAGCTGTGTCTCTTAGGTGATTCTAGACCTACTCAACTTGAGAATCAAAATTAACACATAAAAAAAAAAAGCAAAACTATGCCACATGGAGTAGATTTTTGAGGAGACTTCCAAAAACAAACGTTACAATATTAGCATCAAATGTGCCTTTTGGGTACAAGGTACAACCTAAGAGTTACTTTGTTTTATATACTTTTAGTTAAGGAACAATTACATCATAGAGGGAAGGTATCATCTTGATCCTGTGACCCACATTGACTTTTTCTCACCTAAGAATTTATAATTTTTTACTACACCCAATTATTCACTATATATTAACTTATTCTCATCTCCTTTAAAAATGATATTATCTCCAACCTAGATTATAAATTGCTTGAGAAAAAAAAAGTCAAAGTCTCTTTAATGTCCTGAGTTTGCATGATCAAGCATTAAGCAGAATAGGTGTTGAGTAAACTGTTAGCATCAGTGGTTACTTATGAAATGTTAGAAGGAACTTTGAATTATTACTGTTCTGTTTAATGTTTATGATTTGGAGTAGATAAGATCTTATGTTGTAAAATCAGACAGACTTGGTTTCTATTTTCTGCTCCCTATTGGCCTGTAGACAATTTATCGAGGTCTTTATACCTCAGTTTCTTCATCAATCAAGTGAACACTTCCCCTATTAGAGCATCTTTTGTAAGACTATAGTAAAAATTGAGATGACAGATCGCATAGCACAAAATGTCTAAACTTGCACTAACAAATGGCTATTGTCATCACTATCATGTGTGCATGCATGTATGTGTGATGTGTATAAAATGATATATATGTAAAAGATATAGTCAACATCAGCTATCTGTCTGTATTGCTCTTTGCCTCAGTTTTCTCGGGAATAGTTTTACACAGATTCTGGAGCCCTTTGGTTCATATAAATGAGCTGGACAGCAGGTTCCAGGGAGGGGTTTTCCTATTTCTGATTGTGTAGCACTTACTGGGTTATAGGCATGCATTATAGCACTCTGCTTTCTATGTGTGTGCTGGGGGACTGAATTCTGGTCCTTATATTTATGTAGTAAGTGCGTTTCTGACTGACCCATGTCCTCAGCTCCTTTTGTTATTGTTTGTTTGCTTAAGATAGGGTCTCATGCCAAGGCCCCCAGCACATGTTTGGTTCTATCCTAGGTCTCTGGGCAATCCAGCTTCTGGTTCCTGGCCCTTCAGGCAATATCAGGGTTGGGGCTTCCTCTCCTGGCTTGGGTCTCAAGCTGGACCAATCATTGGTTGGCCACTCCCACAAGTTCTGTGGTATCTTTACCTCACCACATCTTGCAGGCAGGATAAATTGTAGGTCAAAGGCTTTGTGGCTGAGATGGTGTCCCAAGCCCTCTACTGGAGGAAGCCTTGCCTGATTACAGAAGATGGCCAGTTCAGGCTCTGTTTCCCCCATTACTAGAAGTCTTTGCTAGGGTCACCCTCATAAATTCCTGGGAGTTTCCACTGCATTAGGTTTATCCCTCGCCCCCGGAAACTCACAATTTTCTTTGTCTTTCCCAGTGTTCTCTCCCTCCATCTTCCCCTGACCTGATCCCTCTGCTCCTATTCCTGTCTACCTGATCCCAGTCCACCCTTGATATCTATTCTATTTCTTCCCAGGGAAATTCATAAGTTCCCCCTTAGGTTGTTCTTGTTACTTAACTTCTCGGGGTCTGTGGACTTCAGCATGGATGTCCTCTACATCACAGTTAATATCCACTTGTAAGTGATTACATACTGCATTTCTCTTTCTGAGTCTAGGCTGCCTCATTCTGGATGATTTTTTTTCCTAGTTAACCCATTTGCCTGCAAATTTCATGATGTTATTTTTTTTAACAGCTGAGTAATACTCCATTATGTATATGTGCCACATTTTCTTTAGTCATTCTTCAGGTCAGGGACATCTATGTTGTTTTCAGTTTCTGGTTATTATGAATAAAGCTGCTGTGAACATAGTTGAGCAAGTGTTCTTGTAAAAAGGATGTCCTTCAGGTATGTGCTCAACAGTGGTATAGCTGGGTCTTGAGGTAGATAGATTCCCACTTTTCTAAGGAACCACCTGATTTCAATAGTGGCTGTACAAGTTGCACTCCCAGTAGCAATGGAAGAATGTTCTCCTTGCTCCACATCCTCTTCAGCATGGGCAGTCACTTAATGTTTTTGGTCTTACACATACTGACAGGTATAAGATGGATCTCAGAGTCATTTTGCTTTGCATCACCCAGATGGCTAAGGATATTGAACATTTCTCAGCCTTTTGAGATTCCTCTGTTGAAGATTCTGTTTAAGTCTGTATCCTGGTTTGTTTTGTTTTGGTTTTTAAATTGGATTATTTGTTTTGTGTGTGTTTCTTGTATTCTTTATATATTTTGCATATTAGATCTCTGTCAGATTCCCATTCTGTAGACGGCTGTTTTGTTCTACTGATGGTATCTTTTGCCTTATAGAAGCCTTTTGGTTTCATGAGGGTTCCATTAATTGTCTGTAGATCTTAGTACCTGCACTATTGTTCTGTTCAGGAAATTGTCTCCTGTGCCAATGTGTGTAAGACTATTCCCCTCTTTCTCTTCTGTCAGGTTCAGAGTATCTGGCTTTATGTTGAGGTCTTTGGTACATTTGGATTGAGTTTTATGTAGGGTGACACATTTGGATCCATTTGCATTTTTCTCCATGCAGACATCCAGTTAAACAAGCACCATTTGTTGAAGATGCTTTCTTTTTATTACTGAATATCTCTGGCTTCTTTGTCAAAAATCAGGTGTCCATAGATGTATAGATTAACAGCTGGATTTTGATTCAATTTCATTGATCAACCTGTTGGTTTTTAAGCCAATGTCATATAGCTTTCATTACTACAGCTCTGTAGTACAATAGTGCTTGAAATTAGGGATGATGCTACCTCTGGAAGTTCTTTTATTTTATAGGATTGTTTTAGCTATCTCCCCCCTCTCTCATATGAAATTGGGTATTGTTCTTTCAAGGTGTGTAAAGAATTGTGTGGAACTTTTGGTGTGGATTGTGTTCAATCTGTAGATTGTCTTTGGTAGGATAGGCATTTTTACTATGCTAATACTACAAATCCATGACTATGAAAGATCTTTCTATCTTCTGATATCTTATTCAATTTCCTGTATTCAAAGACTTGAAGTTTACTGACATACAGGTCTTTGACTAGCTTGGTTAGTTACCTCAAGATATTTTAGATAATTTGTGGCTACTGTGAGGTATATTGTTTCTCTGATTTTTCTTAGTAATTTGTATATAGGAAGGCTATTGATTTTTTTAACTTTAAAAAGAATAGGATACAAGATTCCTATTCTTGTATGCAGGCATTTCACTGAAGGTGTTTATCAACTGTAGGAGTTCCCTGATAGAATTTTGGGGATCACTTATGTATATTATATCATCCTCAAATAATGATACTTTGACTTCTTCCTTGACAATTCGTAGTCCCTTGATCTCCTTCAGTTGTTTTATTGCTCTAGTTAGAACTTCAAGTACTATATTGAATAGATACAGAAAGACAGGGTAGCCTTGTCATGTCCCTGATTTTACTGGAATTACTTTGAGTTTCTCTCCACTTAATTTGATGTCGGTATAGGCTTGTTATACATTGCCTTATGATGTTTATGAATGTCCATTATATCTCTGATCTAAGACATTCATCATAAAGGGGTGTTGGATTTTGTCAAAGGATATTTTTCCTTTTTATTTTATTTGTTTTTATAGGCTATTTTTATTTACATTTTAAATGTTATTCCCTTTCCTGGTTACCCCTCCAGAAACCCACTATCCAATTCCCCTACCTCTGCTTCTATGAGAGTACTCTCTCACTGACACACCCACTCCCTCCCAGCTCCCCACCCTGACATTGCAGTACACTGGGGTATTGAGCCTTGACAGGACAAAGGGCCTCTCCTCCCATTGATGCCCAAAAAGAACATTCTCTGCTACATATGTTGATAAAGCAAAAGATCCATCTCTGTACTCATGGGATGGTGATGGAATGCCTGAGAGATCTGGGGAGTCGGGTTGGTTGATACTGTTCATCTTATGAGGTTGCAAACCCCTTCAGGTATGTCAGTCCTTTCTCTAACTCTTCCATTAGGGACCCTGTTCTCAGTTCAATGGTTGGCTGCAAACATCCGTCTCTGTATTGGTAAATCTCTGGAAGAGCCTCTCAGGAGACAGGTATATCAGGGCCCTGTTGACATTTACTTTGGGGCAGCCACAATATTGTCTGGGTTTGGAATCTGTACGTGGGGTGGATCCCCCAGGTGGGGCAGTCTCTGGATTGCCTTTCCTTCAGTCTCTGCTCCACATATTATCTCTATATTTCCTCCCATGAGTACTTTTGTTCCCTCTTCTAAGAAGGTCTGAAGCATCCACACTTTTGTCTTCCTTCTTCTTGAGCTTCATGTGGTTTGTGAATTGTATCTTGGATATTTAAAGCTTTTGGGCTAATGTCCGCTTATCAGTGTGTTCTTTTATGACTGGGTTACCTCACTCAGGATAATATTTTCTGGTTTCATCCATTTGCCTATGAATCTCATGAAGTCATTGTTTTTAATTGCTTAGTACTCCGTTGTGTAAATGGAGTAAATTGTGTAAAAAACATATTTTCTGTATCCATTTCTCTGTTGATGGGCATCTGGGTTCCTTCCAGCTTCTGACTATTTTTATAATAGTCATAAATAGTTATAAATAAGGCTGCTATGAACATAGTGGAGCACGTGTCCTTATTATATGTTGGACCATCTTTCAGGTATATGCCCAGGAGTGGTAAAGCTGGGTCCTCAAGTAGTACTATGTCCAATTTTCAGAGGAACAGCCAGACTGATTTCCAGAGTGGTTGTACCAGCTTGCAATCATACCAACAATGGAGGAGTGTTCCTCTTTCTCCACATCCTCGCCAGCATCTGCTGTCACCTGAGTTTTTGATCTTAGTCATTCTGACTGGTGTGAGGTAGAATTTCAGAGTTGTTTTGATTCGCTTTTCCCTGATAACCAAGGATGTTGAACATTTCTATAGGTGCTTCATTCAATATTTCTCAGCTGAGAATTCTTTGTTTGGCTCTGTACCCCATTTTTTAAAGGGTTATTAGATTCTCTGGAGCATAACGTCTTGAGTTCTTTGTATATATTTGATATTAGCCCTCTACCAGATGTAGATTGGTAAAGATCTCTTCCCAGTCTGTTGGTTGTAGTTTTGTCCTATTGACAGTGTCCTTTGCCTTACAGAAGCTTTGCAATTTTATGAGGTCCCATTTGTCAACTCTTGATCTTAGAGCATAAGCCACTAGTGTTCTGTTCAGGAAATTTTCCCCTGTGCCCATATGTTCCAGGCTCTTCTATAAGTTTCAGTGTATTTTTTATGTGGAGGTCTTTGATCCACTTGGACTTGAGTTGTGTACAAGGAAATACGAATGGGTTGATTTGTATTCTTCTACATGCTGACCTCCAGTTGTACCAGCAACATTTGTTGAAAATTCTGTCTTTTTTTCCCCACTGGATGGTTTTAGCTCCTTTGTCAAAGATCAAGTGACCATAGGTGTGTGGGTTCATTTCTGGGTCTTCAATTCTATTCCACTGATCTACCTGCCTGTCTCTGTACCAATACCATACAGTATTTATCACAATTACTTGGTAATCTAGCTTGAGGTCAGGAATGGTGACTCCCTTAGAAGTTCTTTTATTGTTGAGTAGTTTTAGCCATCCTGAGTTTTTTTGTGATTCCAAATGAATTTGAAAATTGCTCTTTCTAATTCTGTTAAGAATTGACTCGAAATTTTGACGGGGATTGCATTGAATCTGTAAAATGTTTTTGGCAAGATGGCCATTTTTACTATATTAATCCTGCTAATCCATAAGCATGGGTGATCTTTCCATCTTCTGAGATTTTCAATTCCTTTCTTCAGAGGCTTGAAGTTCTTGTCATACAGATCTTTCACTTGTTTGGTTAGAATCACACCGAGGTTTTTTATGTTATCTATGACTATTGTGAAGGGTGTCATTTCCATAATTTCTTTCTCCACCTGTTTATCCTTTGAGTAGAGGAAGGCTACTGATTTGTTTGAGTTAATTTTATACCCAGCCACTTTGCTGAAGTTGTTTATCAGGCTTAGTAGTTCTCTGGTGGAACTTTTGGGTTCACTTAAATTTACTATCATATCATCTGCAAATAGTGATATTTTGACTTCTTACTTCCCAATTTGATCTCCTTTTGTTGTCTGATTGCTTTGGTTAGGACTTTGAGTACTATACTGAATAAGTAGAAAGAGAGTGGTCAGCCTTGTCTAGTCCCTGATTTTAGTGGGATTACTTCAAGTTTCTGTCCATTTAGTTTAGTGTTAGGTACTAGTTTGCTGTATATGACTTTTACTGTGTTTAGGTATGGGCCTTGAATTCCTGATCTCTCCAATACTTTTAGTATGAAGTGGTATTAAATTTTGTCAAATGCTTTCTCAGCATCTAATAATCATGTGGTTTTATCCTTTGAGTTTGTTTATATAGGGTGATATGCTGATGGATTTCTATATATTGAGCCATCCCTGCATCCCTAGGATGAAGCCTACTTGATCATGATGGATGATCGTTTTGATATGTGCTTGGATTTGGTTTGCCAGAATCTTAGTGAATATTTTTGCATCAATTTCATAGAGGAAATTGATCTGAAGTTCTTTTTCTTTGTGTGGTTTAGGTATAAGCATAATTATGGCTTCATCGAACAAATTGGGTAGTATTCCTTCAGTTTCTATTTTGTGCAATAGTTTGGAGAGCATTGGTATTAGGTCTTCTATGAAGGTGTCAAAATTCTGCACTAAACCCATCTAGTCCTGAGCTTTCTTTGGTTGGGAGACTTTTAATGACTGCTTCCATTTCTTTAGGAATTATGGGACTGTTTAGATGGTTTATATGACCCTGATTTAACTTGGGTACCAGCTAGCTGTCTAGAAAACGGTCCATTTCATCCAGATTTTCCAGTTTTGTTGAGTATAGGCCTATCTATCCTGTTGGTTTTCTCAAAGAATCAGCTCTTTGTTTGTTGATTCTTTGTATAGTTCCTTTTTGTTTCTACTTGGTTGATTTCAGCCCTGGGTTTGATTACTTCCTGCCCTCTACTCCTCTTGGATGAATTTGCTTCTTTTTGTTCTAGAGCTTTCAGGTGTGCTGTCAAGCTGTTAGTGTATGCTCTCTCCTGTTTCATTTTGGAGGCACTCAGAGCTATGAGTTTTCCTCTTAGCACTGCTTTCATTGTGTCCCAGAAGTTTGGATATGCTGTGCCTTCACTGTCATTAAATTCTAAAAAAGTCTTTAAATCTTTCTTTATTTCTTCTTTGACCAAGTTATGAGTGAGTAGAGTGCTGTTCAGCTTCCATGTATATGTGGGCTTTCTGTCATTTTTGTTGTTATTGAAGACCAGTCTTAGTCCCTGGTGATTTGATAGGATGCATGGGATTATTTCTGTCTTCTTATATCTGTTGAGCCCTGTTTTAACAACTTGGAGAAGGTACCATGAGGTGCTACAAGGAAGGTATATTCTTTTGTTTTAGTATGAAATGTTCTATACATGTATGTTAAATCCACTTGGTTCATAACTTCTGTTAGTTTCTCTGTGTCTCTGTTTAGTTTCTGTTTCCATGATCTGTACACTGATGAGAGTGGGTTATTGAAGTCACCCACTATTATTGTGTGTGGTGCAATGTGTGCTTTGAGCTTTAGTAAAGTTTATTTTATGAATATGGGTACCCTTGCATTTGGAGCATAGATATTCAGAATTGAGAGTTTATGTTGGTGGATTTTTCCTTTGACAAGTATGAAGTATCCTTCCTTGTCTTTTTTGATAACTTTTGGTTGAAAGTCGATTTTATTTAATATTAGAATGGCTACTCCAGCTTTTTTCTTGAGACCATTCGCTTGGAAAATTAGTTCCCAGCCTTTTACTCTGAGGAAGTGTCTATCAATGTCACTGAGGTATTTTTCCTGTATGCAGTAAAATGCTGGGTCCGGTTAGTCTATGTCTTTTTATTGGGGGATTGAATCCATTGATGTTATGAGAGATTATGGACCAATGATTATTGTTTCCTATTATTTTTGCTGTTAGAGCTGGAATTATGTTTCTGCGGCTATCTTCTTTTGGGTTAGTTGAAAGAAGATTACTTTCTGGCTTTTTCTATGGTGAAGGTTTTTTCCTTGTGTTGGAGTTTTCCATCTCTTTCCTTTGTAGCACTGGATTTATGGAAATATATTGTGTGAATTTTTTTCATGGAATAACTTGGTTTCCCCATCTATGGTAAACGAGAGCTTTGCTGGGTATAGTACCCTTGGCTGGCCTTTGTGTTCTCTTAGGGTCTGTATGACATCTGCCCAGGATTTTCTAGTTTCATAGTCTCTTTTGATAGTCTGGTATAATTCTGATAGGTCTGCCTTTATGTGTTACTTGACCCTTTTCCCTTAATGCTTTTAATATTGTTTGTTTTGTACATTTGGTGTTGTGACTATTATGTGACATGAGGAATTTCTCTTCTGGTCCAATCTATTTGGAGTTCTGTAGGCTTCTCGTATGATTATGGGCATTGCTTTTTTTAGGTTAGGGAAGTTTGCTTTTATAATTTTGTTGAAGATATTTACTGGCTCTTTGCTATCTTCTATATCCATTTTCCTTAGATTTGATCTTCTCATTGTGTTGTGGATTTCCTGGATGTTTTGTGTTAGGATTCTTTTGCATTTTGCATTTTCTTTGACTGTTGTGTCAATGTTTTCTGTGGTATCTTCTGTACCTGAAATTCTCTCTTCTATGTCTTGTATTCTGTTGGTGATGCTTGCATCTATATCTCCTGATCTCTTTCCTCAGTTTTCTATCTCCCTTTGTGATTCCTTTATTGTTTCTATTCCCATTTTTTAGATCCTGGATAGTTTTGTTCAATTCCTTCACTTATTTGGTTGTGTTTTCCTGTAATTCTTTAAGGGATTTTTGTGTTTCCTCTTTAAGGGCTTTTACCTATTTACCTGTATTGTCCTGTATTTCTTTAAGGGAGTTATTTATGTCCTTCTTAACATCCTCTAGTATCATCATGAGATGTGATTTTTAAATCCAAATCTTGCTTTTCCAGTGTGTTGGGGGTATCCAGGACTTGATGTGGTGGGAGAACTAGGTTGTGAAGATGCCAAGTAGTCTTGGTTTCTGTTGCTTATGTTTTTGCACTTGCCTCTCACCATCTGGTTATCTCTGGTGTTAGCTGGTCTTGCTGTCTCTAACAGTGGCTTGACCCTCCTATAAGTCTTTGTGTCAGCATATCTGGGAGTCCAGTTCTCTCTTAGAGGCTTCTGGGCATAGAGAGCTGTGGCACAGGGTCAACTCCAGGGTGCAGACAGAAACGCAAGGGATACTGTCCCAGACTGCTCCTTGGTTCCTGAGTCTTGAGGGCTCTATGTGGGTACCTCAGAGCAGAAGTGGTAGTTCTACCTGTTCTCTCAGTTGTGACATCACTCCTTGGAGACCAGCTCTCTCTTGGTGGGATCTGGGTACCAAGAGCTGTGAAATGGGGTCAGCCTTCTATCAAAGGTGTTTTTTATCATCTCATAAGATGTTCATATCATTTTTTTTATTTACATAGTGGATTACATTGACAGATTTTCATAAGTTGAACCATTACTGTATCTCTGAGATGGAGCCTACTTGATGACGAATGACCTTTTTTATTTTTTCTTTGATTCAGTTTGTATTTTATTGAGCATGTTTGTATCAATGTTGATGAGGGAAATAGTCTATAATTCTATTTATTTCTTGAATCTTTGTATGGCTTGGGTATCAGAGTGACTGGCCTAATAAAATAAATTTGGCAAGGTTCCTTCTGTTTTTGTTTTATAGGATAATTTTTGCTATTAGCTCTTCTTTGAAAGTCTGGTAGAATTCTGTGCTAAAACGGTCTGTCCCTGGGCCTTTTTTTTGTTGTTGTTGTTAGAAGACTTTTAGTGACTGCTTCTATTTCCTTGAGAATTATTGGTCTGCTCAAATTGTTAATCTGATCTTGATTTAACTTTGGTAAGTGGTACTACCAAGAACATTGCCCATTTAGTGTAGATTTTTCAATTTTGTGGAATACAGGTTTTTGAAGTGTGACCTAATGACTCTTTGGAGTTCCTAGGTGTTTGTTGCTATATCCCCTTTTCATTTCTGATTTTGTTAATTTGGATATTTTCTCTTTGTCTTTTAGTTTGTATAAAAGTTTTCCATGTTACTGATTTTCTAGAAAAAAAAACAATTCTTTTCTTTTCCTTGATTCTTTGAATTTTTCGTTTTGTTTCTAATTTATTGATTTTAGCCCTGAGTTTGATTACTTCTTAATGTCTACTCCTCTTGGGTGTGTTTGCTTCTTTTTGTTCTAGAGCTTTTAGGTGTGCTGCTAAGTTCCTAGTATGAGATCTCTCTACAATTTCTTTATGAAAGCATCTAGTGCTATGAACTTCTCTCAGCAGCGCTTTCATTGTGTTCCATTAGTTTGGGTATGCTGTGTATTCACTGAACTCTAGGAACAGGAAGTCTTTAATTTCTTTCTTATTTCTACTTTGACCCAGTTTTCATCCTGTAGAGGGTTGTTTAGTTTCCATGAATTTGTAGGCTTTTTGTTGTTTCTGTTGTTGAAATCCATCTTTAATCTGAGGTGATCTGATTATTTGAATTTTCTTGTATCTGTTGAAACTTGTATATACGGTCAATTTTGGAGAAAGTTCCATGAGGCAGTACAGTGTACTTTGGTGTAACACTTAAGCATATCAGGCACAGTTCAGGCAGAATGTGAAATCAGACCATATATTGGTACTACACAGCATGTGGCTGGAGCCTGGCTGGCTTAGAACTGCCTTGCAGTTCATTATGTGGAACATTTTACTACATTTCTGCACTGAACTTAGGAACTAAATTGAGAAAACAATCTCATTTCTCAGAGAGGTATAAATGACAGCATTAAAGTCTGACTGGGCACTGTAGCAGTGCCTGCTTTGAGATCCTCCTCTCTCTGTTTTTGTTTATTTTTTTGTTTTTGTTTTGTTTTTTGTTGTTTTTTGATAAGGTCTTACAGTCCGAACTAGCCTTGAACTCCCATTCCTCTATCTTCCACCTCCCAAGTGCTAGGTTCACAGGCATGCACTTCCCCACCAAGCTGGAGTTCTCAATGAAGACTGGAAACTGTTTTTGGCACTATGCTGTCCTTAGGAGTCTAAACGATACAACATGCTGTTATTTTCCATTCTGCACACTTCTCAGTTCTTCTACCTTCATACAGAATCCAAATCTCTTAAAGGGCTGGGTGCCAGAAAGCACCAAGGAGTTGGGACCAGCCATAAGAAGGACCTGAGGTCATAAATCAGGGCTATACAGACTAACCGCTTGATGTAGGGAAAGAAAAGCACTGTACCATCCTCAAGAGAAGCACACATTTGGCAGTCTCTCTCTTCTGTGCCAGGTCAACAGAGTGACTTCAGAGTTATCAACAGTTTAATCTTTACCCTCTATAAAGCCTCCTCAACACCTCTATGCAAGAAGTTCACAAATCCAAAACTCTAAAAACTTACTGGAAACCCACTGGCAGCTGATGCTGTACTTTCTGTGAATAGTCAATGTCATTTGCAAAATTTCTAAAAAGTGCATTTTCTACTCCAAAAGAGCAGTGTGCTAAGTTGTGGATCTCAGGCAACAGGGTCTCCTTGCTGCTCTGCATCTGGGGAGATAGCACATGTGGATCAAAAGCTGTCTGGAGGGCAATGAGCTATCTGTCCTCAGAGCAAAAATACTATACAAGTGGTAGGACAGAACTAGTCAGGCACTGCCACATACCCACATTCCCTGCCCTGATCAAGGGCTTTCCAGCTTCAAAGTCTTAGAGATTTTGCTGCTTTCTTGAAGTGTTTTCATAGCCATTTGATAGGATGGTGATTTGTTTGCATTCCTGTGAGATTTTGTCTTGGCAGAGCCCTGTAAAGCCAGGTAACCACTCTCCCTCTTAATTCATCTTAATTAGATTACACAGAGCCTTGTGAATGACATGGAGAGGCCTACAAATTGCAGACAGGGAGCAGCTTACCCTGTAAAGGAATAGGCATACTGGAGTTCTGGAAGCTGGCTGTGCAAATGGGAATGTGGCCTCCAAAGCCAGCAGTCCTTGGCCTGCTGACACAGCTGCACACAGTACCAGCTTGGAGTGCGGAAGGATATCCAGTTACGGTGAAGAAACCATAACAAAGACAGGAAACAGATCAGCAGACTCTAGATGTAACACCCTCCCTGGGGAACTCGCTGATTCCAAGGCTGCAGATGTTTGTAACCCTGCCTTGAAGAATGTCTCTGTCACATTTTGGGGCAGATAAAGAAGAGTACAGTATCTAAGCAAGGCGAACTTATGTAGAAAATGAACCACAATTGTGTAAATTAGAGTCCTCTATAAGAAAAGGGATAGAGAGGGCAGAAGAGATGGCTGGGTGGTTGAGAGCAAATGCTATACTTGAAGAGATCTGAGTTCAGTTCCTAGCACCCACATTAGTTTAACTACCTCTCACTCTAGCTCCAAAGAATTAAGTAATATGTTGCCCTCTTCTGGCCTCCAGAAGGGTCTCCTGTGCACATGTATTTATATGTATAGACTCTGACTCTCTCTCTCTCTCTCTCTCCCTCTCTCCCTCTCTCTCTCTCTCTCTCTCTCTCTCGTGCACTCGAGCGCACGCGCACACACACACACACATGATCACGATTTGGGAGAAATACAAAAAATTTTTTAAAGAGTTCCCTATCTTATAAGGAAAGGGCTAGAAACATGTCTACCAAGCCCCATTCTTGCTAACTTAAAAATGAGGTATGAATGGCATGTCTTAGACTCGCCACTAAGGAGATGCTCAGCTGGCTCCTACTTCATGATAGCCAAAGTATTCTCTTTGACGAAGAACGGGACCAAGCCTTCTTTAGTGAGCACTGCTGAACATCACTGCTAATAAAGACTGCATCCTTGACTGTTCCTGATATAGGGGATGGCATATCTCATTGGCAGGACATGGATCTTTTTTCTCTGGTTATGGTAAATTCACAAAATTGGAGATGTATGTTTTTAAATTCTTCTGACTGAGTTATATAAATATGTCTAGCTCTACATAAAGCTGTGGTTTGCTAGAGGCATCATGTTTTCTTTGTGGCTGAGGGATCAGTAGGCCCTGCCATAGAAAAATCAGGCACATGGAAGGCCCTAAGTTTTAGAATAACTCAAGCCCAAACCTTGGAAAGAGAAATCCATTAGGCTTGTTGATGATCTGTTTTTGTCCCCATCTGCAGTAATTTTACTATTTTCTGTATCAATTGAGTAATTTTAATTTAAGAATGTTCTGGGAAGATCTAACCAAGAATTTTATCACCAATTTTTCAGTTTACCCTGAACAACTAATTTTGGATATTCCATGTCTCCTGTTAATCAAGCTATGATATTGTCTTCTGCTACTGGTAATTGTGAAAATTTTTTCTCCAATGAGCTTGGGTGGGCTAGGAGGCAGAGGAGATGACTGCCAGGAATGGTGGGCAAGTCTTTTCTTCTCCTCCCACAGGCATGGAATCCCACTATTCCTAGCAGTATACACACTTTCCCGAGACGGGCTTTCACTGGGGTGAATTAGCACTACTGCAGGCCCTAAGAGCCAATGATGACATACAGACAGGGTTTACCTTTGCTGGGCAGGTCTACCCACTGAAAGCCTTTCATCTGTATGACCCCCTTTGTTTCACAATTTTTGTCCCTGTAATTACACCCCAAGATGAAGTAATCTCAGTTCACCACTATACCTGGTGACTTCCTACACTCTCAGGAGGTATTCTGACTGATTCAGACAGAGTAGCTCTTCTGTATGGGTAGAAAATCCTCTTCATGTCTTAGTGTGTGAACACTACCAAGCTGTTGAACAGTGGCATAAGCCTGTGATCCCAGATTGAGCTCCACAGCAAGATTGAAGCCTGCTTGTACTATGTAAGACCCTATATATCAAAACCAAACAAACAAAAACCTTCTGAAGGGTGCCAACAGGCTTTCAGTATAGCCAACAGTATAGTAGGTCAGTCAACCTGCTATAAAGGTGACAAGGCATTTGTCCTTTATCCTTTGAAGTTAAATACTGCCCCATTGCAAATCCTCCACGTGCACAAATGCCCACTTATGAGAATTAGCATGCACAGAACCTGGCACACTCTCAGGATAGATTTAGATGTCAAACCAGACATTTTTCCTCACTAGGAGAGCTTGAAGGAGGGAAGGGGTGGTATGCCTGGAAAGTACAGGTGAAATGCAATTTGCAAGATGTTTATATATGGTCAAAGTATCTCTCTTAAAATTCCTATATAGAAACAGACTCTGACTGATGATTAGTGTCCTAGGAACTAATTAGAGGTAGTTAATCTCGTGGCAGGGGGCAAGAGCAGGTCAGGGTAGAATTGAAACTTGGAAATTTAAAAAAGACCAGAAGGGGTAGGCTTATGCATGCATGTTCTGCCTGTATAATAGAAACCCTATGCCACCTCTAGACTCTACAAGCAAGAAAGCTAGCAACCTCAGATTTACAGAACTATATATAACATTAATCTCTTTTCTGTATAAACACCCATCCTCAAGTCTTTTACTATACGAGAGAGAGAGAGAGAGAGAGAGAGAGAGAGAGAGAGACAGACTCTGAGACTACACAGGGCCATTTTTCTCAAAACTCCATTAAGGCCTAGTTTATGTCAAACCTCAGCACATATAAGACAGCAAATAAATCCTCTGCATGCTAGAATGCTATTATCTAATCCATTTATATCTTGCAGAAGCTTCTATTATGGATAGAGAGTCAAGGGTAGATAGGATTTCCTGCCTTTCCCATGTGTCTAACTCTGAAGGTCTGAGTAGAGTAGAGGAAGAAACAGAAATTCCATCTTCTTAAAGGTGCACCATTGCTCCTAATGGTGTCCTGGGGTCAGCCTGGAGAATTCAGTAACACACTTTCATTTCTAGTACACAATGACCTCTAGGGATTCTGCAGGGGGGCTTCCATGCTCCCCCTTTAAAATGAGCAAATGACATAAAATACCAGTGAGCTTGCTAAATTCTTAAGAACCCAAATAGAAAAGGGAAAGACTCTGCAATTAGGACTGGGTCAGGAAGATGCTTTTCACAGGAGATGTCGTTTACATGTACATGAAGTCCCTTTGCCCTCACCCATGAGTAAAAATCTTGACTGCCTCATTTCTACTTTTGGTTTCTTCTGTTGTGGTCACTTGGAAAAGCCACAAGAGAGACCTTCATTTACTATATGCTTAGGGTTTCGTGGCCTCCATTTCACCTTGAGAATCACCCTTATGTCCAACCCCAGGTTTCAATTTATGCATCAGTGATGAAGACCCAGCCAAGAGGAAGAGGTTGTCTTCCCAACTAAACAGTATTCAGGAATGTATCCATCATAAGATTGAGAGTCAAGCTAAACTATGTTACTTGGGGATGTGGTGGTTTGCATATGCTTGGTCCAGGGAGTGGCACTATTAGAAGGTGTGGCCTTGTTGGAGGAGGTGTGTCACTGTGGGGGTGGGCTTGGAGACCTTGCCTGGGGATGCTCAGTCTGTTCCTGACTTCTTTCAAGTGAAGATGTAGAACTCAGCTCTTCCTGCACCATGCCTGCCTAGATGCTGTCATGCTCCCGCCTTGATGATAATGGACTGAACCTCTGAACCTGTAAGCCAGCCCCAATTAAATGTCCTTTATAAAACTTACATTGGTCATGGTGTCTGTTCACAGTAATAAGACCCTAACTAAGACAGGAATGAATGTTGCCAAAGAATGGATCTCCTGTGTTTTGAATGAAGCAGACTTTCTGAGTGAAATCCTATTAGGCTACTTAGGATTAAATACAGCGATTCATAACATGGTCCTACAATGGACCACTGCCAATCACAGCCCAAATACAGACCCTCCACAGTAAGCATGGTAATCTAGCCACCGTCAAACCCACCTGGAATCAAGCAGTCTTCACACACTGGCTGAATAATGGCATGCAGAACAAGGCCCCTGCAATCTCAGTACTTGCCCATACATGCTCCCGCTCACATTCTGTGGGGTCCATTGTCACTTCCTGAATTGTGCCACAGAGAGGGGATAGAACCTCAGACAGCTTCACAGTAATAGAAATATAGGGTACTAGGGGAAGAAAACCCATGAACACTGTATTCAACCATCACAGGGCCTTGCCTTGGCATCTTGATAGGCATATTTCTATTTGGAAAAACTTCTTATCCTGCTTGGCATGTATACTAGCTAGTTTTATGTCTTCTTGACAAAAGCTAGAGTAATTTTGGGAGAAGGAACCAAATTGAGAAAACGACATTGTAAGACTGGCTTGTAGGCAAACTGTGGTACATTTTCCTAATTGATGTGGGAAGAATCTGCTCACTGTGGCAGTGCCACCCTTGTACTGGTTGCTATAAGAAAGCAGACTGCAAGGCACAAGGAGTAAGCTAGTAAGCAGCATCCTCTCATGACCTCAGCATCAGTTCCTGCCTCCTGGTTCCTGCCTTGAGTTCCTGTCCTGGCTTCCCTTTATGATGATGGTGATAGAAAGTTACTGTAGGATAAACCCTTTCCTCCCTAAGTTGTTTACAGTCATTGTGTTTTTCACAGCAAAAGAGACCCTGGCTAGGACCCCAGGTAATGAGTGGACTTCATGAAGGGTTCAGAGTACACCAAGACACCACTCTGAGGCCAATTAGCATTTCTTTCTTTTTTTTTTTTAAGGTTAGGTTCCCCACCAAAAATAACTTTTATTTTTTATTTTATATACACACAGTACTTTGTCTGCATATGTGTCTGTACACCAGAAGAGGGCATCAGATCCCATTATAGGCAGTGGTGAGCCACCATATTAGGTGCTAGGAGTTGAACTCATGATCTCTAGAAGAGCAGATAATGATCTTAACCTACCAACTGCTAAACCATCTCTCTAGACCCCCCAAGTACTAGCATTACTTTGATTCTCACTCAGGGAGCAAAGAGATCCTCGGCCTTTCTTCAATGATAACAAACAAACAACAAAACAAAACTAACAAAAACCCTAACAGTTATCTTGAGGTTGACCAAAGATATTTACATTAACTGATTTTTTTCCCCTCTTCCAGTAGTTCAAATAGAGGTGTTGGGGTTAGAGAGATGGCTCAAGTAGTTACAGGCACTTACTACTTTTCTGGAGGACCAGAGTTCAATTCCTATGTTGGGCGGCTCACAACTGCTTATAACTCCTAACTCCAACGGCTCCAAATAGCCTCTTTTGGCTTTTGTGGATATCTACACACACACACACACACACACACACACACACACACACACACACACACACCAGATATAAGCGCCCATTGTAGTTCTGTTTTAGTTAACTTACATTATTTATGTAGTGTAACAAAACAATGAGCTAGACCCATTCCTGCCCCTTTTGGCATAAAGAGAAGGGGTCACATAATTTAAAAACAAAGTATTGTGTCCTATCAGAAATATTTTAGAATTTCCCCAAGTGTAAATACAATTACACAACACAGAAACTCCACCCTAAGAGATATGAAAACGTGTTCACAAAAAACATATATGCAAATGTCTGTATTATTCATAACAGTCAAGAGGAACAAAATCCACATGGTTCTCAGATGATAATTAGTGAAACATGGTATAACCACACAGTAGAATATTATTTAGTAATGAAAAAAAGAATGAAGTTGTCATACTAATAAACCTTAAAGATAATGAACTAAGTGAAGTTAACTGGACACAAAAACAACAAATTCTGTGCTTGCAGGTCTATGGAATGCCCAGATAGGCAGATTTATTCAGTAAGAAATCAGTTCAGTGGTTCCAAAGAATGAAGATTAAAGGAACTGAAGGGAAATTGGGGCTGGAAGTATGCTAGAGTCATAAAAATACTCTGAATTGCTTATGGCAGTGGCTGCATAAATCTGAATAGACCAGAAGGAAGACACTGAATGGCAAGGTTCTAAAATGACAAAGACTCACAGTCTCATCTGAGCCTCTACATATTTTTTTTTACTTAAACACTTCTCATTTCTCTTTAGTAAAACTTGGATTGTGCTGCAAATAGCATATATACATTAGAGAAATATACCTATAATTCATCGTTAATGTTTTTCTTAATTATTCTGAGTTTAAATTCCATCAATGATGAATCTGCCTTAATCACTGGATTAATACCTTTATGCCCAGCTATTTTTCCTTTTTTGTTTTTTTATCTTTATTAACTTGAGTATTTCTTATTTACATTTCGATTGTTATTCCCCTTCCTGGTTTCCTGGCCAACATCCCCTAGCCCCTCCCCCTCCCCTTCTATATGTCTGTTCCCCTCCCCATCCTCCCCCTATTATCACCCTCCCCCCAACAATCACGTTCACTGGGGGTTCAGTCTTGGCAGGGCCAAGGGCTTCCCCTTCCACTGGTGCCCTTACTAGGCTATTCATTGCTACCTATGAGGTTAGAGCCCAGGGTCAGTCCATGTATAGTCTTTAGGTAGTGGCTTAGTCCCTGGAAGCTCTGGTTGCTTGGCATTGTTGTACATATGGGGTCTTAAGTCCCTTCAAGCTCTTCCAGACCTTTCTCTGATTCCTTCAATGGGGGTCCCGTTCTCAGGTCAGTGGATTGCTGCTGGCATTCGCCTCTGTATTTGCTGTATTCTGGCTGTGTCTCTTAGGAGAGATCTACATCCGGTTCCTGTCAGCCTGCACTTCTTTGCTTCATCCATCTTATCTAATTGGGTGGCTGTATATGTGTGGGCCACATGTGGGGCAGGCTGAGCCTCTACATATTTTATATGCTCAGGCTTCTGGTACCATGAGGCTGGCCATGTGACAGATGACGATTTGGATCTTGAATCCTTGTATCCTTGTTTGATAGTAGAAGGCAAAGCAAAGCAAGGGAATGCAACTCCCTCTCAATCTCCTCCTACCTATACCTATACTGACTGCTTTCATCTCTCTCCTTTCAGTCCTGTCTTTGTGCCCATCATCAGCTCACTCACTCATTCACAGTGCTCTCTGCCCAACAGCTCCCATTTCTACCCATTGATTGCTACTCCCACATCTGCTGCCACAGACCATTCCCTAAAAATCTTTTCAGAGATCTGATATCTTATTGGATGTAATGGAATCAAAATCTTTTCATCCATATTCTGGGTTCCCACACTGGCCCCTATCTAGAGTCTTTGACTCCACCCCTGCATGCTGCCCAAGCAACCTCCTGCCTCCGTAGTGGGCTTAACCAACAGCTGGGCTACTGTAGCCTCTCCTTTTCCTTTTCTGATTTTCTCTTGTCTGAATTCATCTTCACTCCAGAACTCTACTGACAACTTGTTTCATGTGAGCAACCTGGGTTCTCTGAACTTGGTTGGATTATTTTTCAGAATTCACTATTTACTCTTCTGAACTCTGCACAGCACCTTGTATACAACTGATCCCTAATAAATGCAACATTCCATGTTATCATATAATGTTGGCCAGAAGAATGGTGTGTGTGTGTTTCCCTTCCATGTACAGACCCCTGTCTATTTCCCCTTGAAGGCAGGTTGGGGAGTGGGTTAGGAGATATGCTCAATGGCACCTTGAAGATGCAAAGTCTACAGATGCTCAAGTCACTCAAATAAAACTGGAAAGCTTTACGTTACAACCCTTTCTCACAGTATGAACTATCCCTAGGATCATCTGTGATACCTAATATGATGAGTGCTCATACAGTTTAGGAGAACATCTGGATGAGATCAGAACAGATGTTATTTCTTCCCAACATTTTTCTATCCATACTGTTTGAACTGGGGTCCAGAACTCACAGATATGAGGCCCAGTGTACTTATTGGTTACTGATGCTGCTCCCATAGTTTCAATCTTTCTCCCTCTGGCCTAACTATTAACGCCTCCTCCCTGAGACTGTCCTTCCTCTTTCTTGCGTTCTCTCTACCTCTTCACTTCAGAATCTGAATTGTCAATCAAACCACGGTAGTTATGTTGACCCTGCTGCTATGGAAGCTGCCTGTGTAGCCCAGCAGTAGAGTGTGCTTGGTGTGCCCAAATTCCTCACTTCAGTCCCTCTCAAAAGTGATTAATTTTTAATTTAAAAAATTAAACCTTTCTTTGTGTTTGTGAGGAGGGCATGACATGGCATCCATGTGCAGATCAGTACCCAGCTTTTGAATTCTTCCTCTTTCTACCATGTTAGGTCCTGGGGATAAAACTCAGATCACCAGGCTAGCTGTCAAATAAGTGCCTTTATCACTTACCAGTTCATTAAAATGAATGGTCTTATGCGTTAGAAATTCAGTCTAGGATCCCTCATGAGAACTAGGTACACAGGTACATAACACAATCTGACATCAGGCCAAAAACTTATGCAAATGATAATCCAGTTTTTATACTTATAGGTCCAAATAGCAGGGGCGTTGTTGATAATTAATTAATGCTAATGAAGGATTTAGCTCAATACCTGGTCCTTAAAAGGGATTCCATAGATGCTCTTTATTGATCAAGAGAGGAAAGAGAAAGAGACTTTAAAAAGCCTGCAGAAAAACTGTGTGTTTAGTTCTTCATCCTGTGTATGGTCATATTCTTATTTCATAAACCCTAAGCTTATGCTGTGCAATGAATAGGACTCAGGTCTTTGGTGCCCAGTAGGCAAGCACTCTTATTAACTGACGCATATCTCCAGGGTTTTCTCTAAGTTGGTTTCTTAAGGGTGGGTTGGTCAGTCAGTCAGTCAGTCAGTCAGTCAGTCAGTCTGTCCGTCCATCTGTCCATCCATCTATCATCTACCTATCTAAACTATCTATCTATTTTTAGGTAGGGTTTCTCAAAATAGCCCTGGTTGTCCTGGAATGCACTATGTAGACCAGACTGGCCTCAAATTCACAGAGATTCACCTGCCCCTGCCCCACATCTGGGATGTGTATATGAAACTCCGATTCCTGTTTTCTATCACTTCCAACATGAAATGGAAGCCCACATCTCTCCACAAAATTAGATTTCAACTGGGGAATACTTTGGCGACCCATTGTTGCAGCTATTTTCCTTGTTTTATTTTTTGAGATGTATTGGCTGGTTTTGTGTGTCAACTTGACACAAGCTGGAATTGTCACAGAGAAACTAGCCTCAGTTGAGGAAATGCCTCCATGAGACATTTTCTCAACTAGTGATCAAGGAGGGAGGGCCCAGTACATTGTGGGTGGTGCCATCCTTGGTCTGGTGATCCTAGGTTCCATAAGAAAGCAAGCTGAGCAAGGCAGGAGAAGCAAGCCAGCAAGTAATATCCCTCCATGGCTTCTGCATCAGCTCCTGTTTCCTGCCCTGTGTGAGTTCTAGTCCTGACTTCCTTTGGTGATGAACAGCAATGTGGAAGTGTGAGCTGAATAAACCCTTTCTTCCCCAACTTGCTTCTTGGTCATGATGTTTTGTGCAGAAATAGAAACCCTGACTAAGACAAGACAGAAACTCACTATGCAGCCCAGGCTAACATGGAAATTCACAATCCTCCCATCTCTGCTTCCTAGATACTAGGATTACAGGCACAGAGCATTCAGCTGAGGATATACATTAAAACAAAAAGCTTTGTCCCTGAGGAGCATGCCTTTAACAACAGCACCAGGGAGGCAAAGGAAGGCAGAATTGACGGAAAGCTCCAGCCTGGCTAGTGCCACTTAGTGAGACCCTGTCTCTAAAAGAAAGAAAGAGAAGGTTTTGTTTCTATGAGAATCTTCTTCCTCTTCCTCTTCCTCCTTCACTCTCCTCTTCCTCCTTCTTCTAACTTTTGTTTACTGAGAAATAGAGGCAAGGGGAATTCTTTTATTTATGTTTTTATTTTTATGTATGAGTATTTTGCTTGGGCGTATGTTTGTATAGTACATGCTACCTGGCACCCTTAGAAGTCAGAAGACATTGGATTCCATGGAACTGGAGTCATAGATAGGTGTGAACTACCAAGTGGGTGCTGGGAATTGAACCTGGGTCTTCTGGAAGAACAGCCAGAACTCTTAATTACAGATTCATCTCTCCAGGTAGGTAGGGGAGACTCTAAGTGTTGAACAGTTAAAGGGTCAGAACTTTGTTTTTTGTATTTTGCACCCTGACTCATGGCAAATGGAAAGTACTCGGGGAATATATACAAGAATTCTGTTTATGCTTCCCTTGCAAAAGCAATTTAACAAAATAACTTGTTTATTAAACACAGGTATAATAATCATCCCATCTATTCCTTATCAGATGGGTAAAGTACCAAATGAGAGATATTGGCAGCTGAAAAGATGGCTCAGTTTGTAAAATGTATGCCACAAAAACAGAGGACCTGAGTTCAATTTCCAGAACCCCTAAAAAAGCCAGGCATAGTGACAGATGTGTGGAGTCCCATTATAAGTGAGACAAACAAAACAGATCCCTGGGGCTCTCTGGCCACCAAGCCTAGCCCACTCAATGAACCCCAAGCCAGAGAAAGACTTGAAAAACAACGGGAAGGAGGGAGAAACTGGAGGAATGGCTCAGTGGTTAAAACCACACAGTACTCTAACAGAAGACCGTTCTTCAGGCACCCATGCTGGGCATCTCACATCTGGCTGTAATCCTAACTCCATGAGCATCAGAAGCCTCTGGCCTTCACAGGTTCCTGCATGTATGTGCACATATCTGTACTCAGACACATACACAAAGTTAAATAAAAGATATTAAAAATAGTAAGATAGGGGGTTGGGAATTTAGCTCAGTGGCAGAGTGCTTGCCTAGCAAGCGCAAGGCCCTGGGTTCGGTACCCAGCTCCGAAAAAAAGAAAAAAGAAAAAAAAAATAGTAAGATAGAGGTTTTCTAATAGCCAAGCGCACACACATTCACCCACTAACACATATGCAACTGCATACTATAGACATGCAAACACATACCAATGCTCACAAAGACAAAACAGCTAAGTAAAAGAGAGTAAAAAGCACAAAATAAGATACACAGATGTTTTTAACATTGAGGAAGAATGTGGTGATCCCTCACTTCCATCACTAGTTAGATTGAAAATGTAAAATAACAGCAATGGGCATCTGGGCTCAGAGGCAGAGGACATACTTACTAATGTGCACAGGGACCAGATCCTAGCTTCTGTACTTGAAGAAGTAAAAGCCAATACAAATATAACATGTTTTGAACAAAGAGGACAACTTAGAACAATTGTCTCAAATATTAGAGACTATAAAACATCCCCAACCTCTGCATGCACCAAAGTAGCCAGAGCTTCTGTCAGAACTTTTACAGATTTCTGAATCTTTCTCACTTTCCTGGCAAGTCCACAATCTTTTACCCACTACAGCACATGAAAGAATTGATCTTCCCACCAAAAGTGACTCATGAAAAATAACTATTCAACTGAAAAAGAGAAGTTTGTACCAACTAGGGCCAAATGCCAGCATGCAAAACTATAAAAGGATAAAAATGAAAATAGAAATGAAGTGTTGGCAGGAGCAGAAAGTGATGGCGCAGAATAGGAGGGCATTTCACAATAGTCCATGTGGCAAGAACTGTAGCCACTGATACATTTCTTTTTTAGTTCCTCTTTACAAAACACACACACACACACACACACACACACACACACACATACACACACACACACACACACACACACACACACTCCTTTAAAAATCTGCTTAAAAGAGCAGACAATATTAAGTTCCTGAAAACAAAATAACACTGATTGATTTACTCCTCCATCACCTGGTCCTTGTTTTAAGCTTTCTATTCTTACTAATACAGCACTTGTGTTCTGAGAGTTTACATACTAATACAGCACTTGTGTTCTGAGAGTTTAAATAATAATACAACACTTCTGTTTTGAGAGTTTACCCCTTTTAGCAACATTTCTAGAAAAATTACAATTTCCAAGTCAATTTATAATTATTTTGTGAATAAAGTGAATTTTTAAGTGTACTATATAAAACAAGATTTTTTTTGCTGGGTGTGGTGGTACACCTCTGTGACCTCAGTACTAAGGAGATAGAGGCAGGAGAATCAGGAATTCAGGGCCATTTTCAGCTACCTTGAGCTAGAAGCTAGCCTGGGCTACCTTACACTACATGAAACCCAGTCTCAAAAGCAAGATAATTTTACAAGTATAAAAAATTATAAAGTACCTACTTTTAATGAAATTGTTCTATAATGATCATTGCATGGTGTGGTATTAAATTCTAAATATGATGATCGTATTATATGTTACAGTTATAACTAATAGTGGCCAGAGGACTTTAATCCCTCCACGACAATTAGTCACTAAGAGTCAAGCTAAGCACAAGAAAGCCATTACATTTCCCCTTAGCTGTTTCACTGTTCTATGCATTCTCAGTCTTTTCCAGGAGAACTCCTCTGCTCTCCACAAGGTGGCACAAAGACAGTGATTTCTCCTCATCCACCAGAACTGCTGCAGTGACCTTATGACCATTGCCATAGCTCTTTCTAACACAAAACACTGCTCTAAGCATCACCACAGATGGGCTAACTCATCCAAGGCTAGCCTGCTGCTTCCTGGTAAGCTAGAAACTGCAGGCAGTTGGGCTTCATCTTCTGTGTTAAGTCTTAGCCAAGATGCTATTTCAAGGTTCCACGGAAGCTGCTCAGATATGTTAGTACACTCCTTTCCTTCAAAAGCACTGCAGTGATGACTCAGGACAAGAGATCAGTTTCACAGTATTTTATGTCTCCACCAAGTCTTTAAGTTAAAAAAAAATTAAATTAAATTAAAAAGACCCTGCTGTGAAACAAACATCTTTAATACTCTATGAACAAGCCATAGTCATAGTGCAGGGTAGAGAATGCAGAGTTACAACAATGAGGTTTTGATGGAAGGAAAAAAAAAAAGAAAATATGTGAAGCAGGGATTAAAGCGGCAGGCAGAGCAGTAACAGCTTTATGTACAGCCACAGTTTACTGCAGATCTGTCACATGTATCATGACTAGGTTTTCTCACCGTCATATTGGCCGCATAAGGTACTCATGTTCTTTCTATTTCACAGATGAACAAAGTCAGGCTGAGAGCAGATGATGATGACTTGCAGGTAAGTCTGGCCTCGTGACCCCCAAGACACCAGAGGCAAAGTGACAGAGAAAGAGAGTCACTCTAGTTTATAACTTCACTGAAGGCTATATGGTCTACAGCCTAAGGCAGTTCTCTCCTTAGGAGACCTGCAAACAATCAGTTCAAATCCTTAAAGAAAGTTCCAGGGCTCGTCTGTTTCCATTTGCTTAGAGTCACTACCTACTGAATAACTTTTCCCCACTCTACACTCCACAATCAGTTGCTGGAAACAACCTAATATCTTCATGCTTTCTTGGTAGAAAAACAATTTTCCCTCTAATACTTCCCAAAATAAAAACAAGCATGTTTGACTTCAACTTAATTGTTGGGAAACAATTATTCCTTCTCTTCTTCCACACTTCCCTGGGATTCATCAGTGAACATAAATAGGGCGTGGGGTGTGAGGCCTGAAAATGGTTGGAAATCTCAGGACCCGTTTCTCCACATACAATGACAGACACTGCCACTTGTAAAGCTAGGTGTAAAGGGTGGCAGAGTCCGCCTGCGCATATCATTAGTAAGTCACTCCCAGAATCTTGGGGTGCTCTATGAAGGGACACGGGGTTCTGAAGTCAGATGTTCCCTCTTCATTTGGGACTCTTTGTACTAGAAATTGAGCCTGAGCCCTCTCTCCTGCTAAGTTCCCATGCTTCAGCACTGAGCTACAACCTGGGCCCCTCAGAATCACTTAACCCATGAGCTTCAGTTCCTCATTTATAAACCCCTGGGTAACTCTCTCTTGGATAATACTGGAGAAAACTAAATGAATGAAAAAGTTGAAATTGCCAAGCACACAAAAGATATTCAAGAAAGGCTATATAACCCTCTCTTTAATATAAAAACATTTTTTTTAAAAAGACAGAGATAAGAAAAAGAAAATCTATGTCTTAACATGTCTTTCACATGGAAAAGCATTGACTAGCATTTACTTGTAAAAGAAAAGGCTAGGCAGGGAGTTAGCCCTACCAATGAATCCTCTGCAGGGTGTGTGGGAGGGGGGTGTGGGGGAAATACTGTTGGCAAATGAGGCTGCGAATTCCATTAATGGTACAAAACATATGAAATCTCCCCTAAATTATCTGAAAAAAGACAACAGGCAGGAAACTCCCGTTTAGTTTTAGGAACCCCACCTGCCTGCTAGGGAGCAAAATGGGCCAGATGAGCCATCCCCTTTGCCTGAGAACCTATTTGGTGTCCACCTCTCCGCATGCCATCTAACACCAAATTCTTATAAAATCAGGAATATGAATCAATAACCCCTCCCACTAAGTGTTGCAAAAGGCTTTGAACATTTCAAAGCAGCCCTTCAAAGGGCACCAAGTCAAACCCTGTTACCCTGCCCTTGTCTCCCACAGGCTTAGCCTTTTTTCCTGTGCTGTCTCTACTCAGAGATGTTTGTGAAAGGTGCAGCTTAAAGGACAGCCCCATGCTGGGCTCAATTAGATGCTCCCCACAGGAAATGAGGACATTCCTGGATTCCTGACATTCCCATTACTGCTCAGCTAAATATTCCAGGTGTCAGTCTTCCCAAGGAGGGGGGGTGGGGTAGGGCAAGGGAGCGCATGACACATAACACCCTTTACAAATTCAAAAATGAATCCAAGCTTCTAGGAAGAATCCCAGATGAGGAAAATCAGCACAAACAGCCAAGGAGGAGACACCCAAGTGTTCATTTTGAGCAACTTTACAAAAACAGCTCAGAGTCCTCTTGGCAAAATCTGGAAGAGCTCTCTGCATTGGATTGGGAGTGTGGCTGATGGCAAGCAGGGCTTAGTACAAGAGATGGCTTAGATTCAATCCCCAGACACATACTCAGACATATGCACAGACATACATAAACCCCTCCTAGACACACATATCGAGACACACGGACACACATACCCTCCTTCCAGACGCATATATACACAGACACCCCAATATTCACATACACACACTCCAGGACACACACCGAGACACCCAGACACATACAGAGATATCCATACACATGTGTGCACACACAGAGGAAGAGAGGGACCATGGGTTTTCTGCAGTGAAAGTGGAAATTTACCAAGGGCTCACAATTAATATTTCTCTACAGCATATATTTGTGGTGATCTTCCAGAGGTCTAAGTGGTCCTCTATACTTAGTTTTAAAGAGTTGTTTATTTTCTTTTTTGTAACAGGGTTTTGCATGTCTGTGTACCATATGCATGCAATGCCCAGAAAGGCCAGAAGAGGATGATTGATCCCCGGTTGAGAGCAACTATTTGGGTGCTAGGATCCAAACCCTGATCCTCTGCAAGAGGAACAAGTACTCTTAACTGTTGAGCCATGTTTCCAACCCCTGCTTTATGCTTTCTCAGTATCTGAAGCCAGATGTGGTAGAAGACACACACTTCTAATTCCAGCACTGTGGAGTCTGGGATAAGAGGATCACAAGTTTGAGGCCCATAGCAAGACTCTATTCCCAGATAAAGAGATGAAACAAACCAGATACTTTCTTTCTGTAAGCCTTTTATCTAAAAGTAGCTCAAAGTTGAAGTTTATCCCTTTAGAGGATGGCCTCAAAGGAGGGGAGCACCTACTTCTCAGGCAGCTTCGACTGCTATGTATTGTGTGAGGTAACCTGTTAAAGGATCTTGCTGAGAGGTGTGTGATGGATGACATACAACTATAGTCCTGGCTACACTTAAAGCCTGAGTCTGGAAGTTCAAATCCCAGGAGTTCAAAAGTTAGTCTGGGCAATATAGCAAGGACCTCAGCTCTTAAAATAAAATTAATAGTATTAATAATAGTTCGACCCATAATTTTTTCTTTTAAATTTTGTTTCTTTGCTTTTTGGGATGGGTTTCTCTGTGTGGCCCTGGCTGTCCTGGAACTAGCTCTGTAGATAACCAGCATGGCCTTGAACTCACTGAGATCTGCCTGTCTCTGCCTCCTGAGTGCTGGGATTAAAGGTGTATGCCACCACCACCTGGCACATAATTATTTTTCAATGGGAAGGAAAAGCCAGGCCTATTTGAAACCATAATTGTAAGATACCCGTGAAGTGGTGGGCAGATAAAATGATTCAATGACATTCTTCGTGCTGCCTTCAGTTGAATCCCTCCTCTAGACTATGAGCCTGTAACTCCTGAGTATTTTTCAGTGGTTCCTTTGGACTATTTTCACTCATTTTTCACCAACCCTCTTGTTCTTCATAGTAAGCTACCTTTCATTTTAATTCTGCTATTATTTCAGTTTGTGATTTTTTTTAGATATTTCTCATAGTCATTAATCCCAAGCCACTCCCCACAAGCAATTTTGTCCAAGTTTAGTTTTTTAAACACAAACAGCAAATATTTCCAGCTGCTCACCATTACAGACTATAACCCTTAAGTTTGCCCTTGCTCTGTAGAGGTTGGTTCTGATGCTAAGGTCCTGTTCCCCAATTGGTTCTCGATCCATCAATAAAGATGCTAGCGGCCAATGAGCTGGATGGAATAAGTGGGAGTCCCAGCAGGCAAGTTAGCAGATGCAGGAGCAAGAGGAAAGGAGTTTTCGACATGCTTTGGAGGGAAGAAAGCCAACCAGCCATGTGAGACTTGCGTTGTTGAGCTGGAACTGAAGGTGGCTGAGCAACTGAAGCTAGGATTGAGAGGTGATTAGCTAAGACTAATGGGAAGGGCTCACAGCTAGGGTAGACTGGAGGCGCCAAGAAGGCAGGCTGAAATTGAGCAATGTGTATGTCTGGGTTTTTTGTTTGTTTTTGGTTTGTTTGTTTGATTGTTTGTTTATTCACAGATCCAATACTCTCTGGGGCTGGAGCTTAGAATTAGCAGGGTAGCAAAAGCTGCACGCAACATTACTCTTCAAAAGCTGAACCATGTAGCTCTTGCCCCTTCATCATTCCAATGTGGGCAAGGATTACTAAACCAGGCCACCCTCCAAAAACAACTGCAAGCAATTAATGAGACCAAGTTGGTCTACTGATCTCCCAACACAGATAGATGCTAAGTGGGTTGTGGGGGGCAGAGAGCATCTAAGACATACTAAGTGGGATAATAAGAGATTCCGGAGCTATGGAGAGGTTTATTTTGTTTCTGTAATCACTATTTGGTGGTGCTAGAAACTGAACCCTAGGACATAGCAAACAATGATTAGTCAAGTTCTCTGCCACTGAGCTGTATCTCTAGCTCTTTCTGAGGGGAAGCTTGACTTTTTTTTTTTTTTTTAAATAGATAGTAGATTGGGAGGCAGACCAATCTCTGAGTTCAAGACCAGTCTCGTCTATAGAGCTAGTTCTAAGATAGCCAAGGCTATAACAAAATACTCTGACTAGAAAAACAAAACAAACAAAAGAAAGAGAGTAGAGACTGGTAAAGTAAATAAAAAGTATCAATAGAGTACACATTATGCATAGAAAATAAAAACAGAGAGGACTTCTGTAACAATGTATTTCTGTAATCCCATCAAACAACAGACTAACACAGAAAGATCCACAAACTTGAGGTCAGCTTGGGCTACAAAGTGAGACTCTACTCATACACACAAACACACACACACACACACACACACACACACACACACACACACACACACACACACACACACGGGCCTGTCTCATGGCTCAGAAAAGGCCTTTTGTCAAGCTATAACCATAGTTACACAAATTAGCTCTGCAGAGTGAGCCAAGAGATGCTGACCCACAAGCCTGATTAAAACCTGAGAATGTTGTTTTTTCTTGTTGAGGCTTTTGTTGTGTAACAAATAGTGGCAAAGTTGTCAGGCTTCATTCTGTTGTCATTTTTAGACATCTTTCAGAACTTTCAGAATAGAACAATTTTGACATGCAGTCTAAATGAAAATAGACCTAGTTGAGATGTAATAATGTAATAATGAGTCTCTAAATGAACAAAGAGTTGATACAATATATTCTAGATTATCAAAGATAAAACATTTTCTTCCTTACTGTGATCTGTGCTGAATCTGGAAAATTACCAATATTTTGATATTAATAACCTTGACATTGTACAGTAAATGTTTCTGAGTAACTATGAATGAATAACTTTTAAAAAGCTCACTTGGTAATTATCTGAGAATAATTAACCCCTGGCACATCTGTATGTCATTCAAATTATTTTTATTGTATTTGTATAAATAAGACATCTCTAGAATAAGACAATAATATACGCCTTCATGGTATCCAATTTCTTTTTGCAAAAAAGAAAGCCAACCCAACAGCCATATTTGGAGGCAAAGACATACCACTCCCAACTCCTTAAGAATACGGCTTCACACTTGGATATTCTGAAGTGGTGTACAAAAATGCCAAGAGTGCTAATAGTCCCAAACCTCACAAAATTGGAATATAGCACAGTGCCAACCCAGCACCTTTGTACCAGGACCCCTCTGCACCAAACCCTACGTAGTACACTTACTTTACCTCAATGGTGTCAACAGCTTATGGGACAAGGGTAGGATGTTGAAGCTCACAAGCATCAACAAGTATTTTCCCTCAATGAGTGTCACCATGGAAAAGGTCCATCAGGTTGCTCCATATGTAGACACACACTTTCCATCTTTTATACTCCATCAACTGACTGTAAAGAAACTAATCCTACAGACACCTAAGGAAATAGGCTCTTTGGCTCTGTTGCATTCAGGGACTACAAAGATAACCTATTTACCTTTCTAAGAATTTGGTCCGAGTTCTAGAACCTGTAAAAATGCTCAGGCCTTCCCAGTGGGAGGCCTGGATAGGGAATGCTAGACGCATGTTAGGGTTCCTAAGCTGTAGGATGTCCTTCCCAGGCACAGAAGATGAGACATCCCTTAAACTAATGTAAGATCTTACCCCAGACACTAGCATGATAGAAAACTCAGACTTTCCTAACCTCAGATCCAGTTCATTCACTTGACTAAGGACTCAATGTACCCACATCTCACCTTCTACACCTGTGGAATTAAAGGTAGATTTCTACTCCCACCTTGTGGAGGGCTTCACTTTTCTTAGAAACACAACCCCAAAACTTGTCAGCGGGATTATCTTTCTTTTCCTTTTGTTGGTTGGCTTGCTTGTTTGTTTTGAGATAGGGTCTTCTGCAATTCAGTATGGAGCTGAGGATGACCTTGAACTCCTGGTCCTCCTGTTTCCATCTTCCAAGTGTTGGGATATGTGCCACCATGCCAGGCCCAGGAACCTCAAGGTTTCTCAGCTCAACTTGTGCCCAATTTTCTGTCTATACTGTCTGGTACCATTCACTCTCTTCCTCCTTTCTGTTTATGTTCTCTGGACATTTCTCAGTTCATTACATGAGGAGACTCTGAGTCACCACTTGGCAATTCCAGTGTGTAATTTAACCCCATAAACTAAAATTCTTTTCAAAATGTGCTAATTTTTATTTTTGCACCAGTTCCCTCACCCTCCTAACTAGTAATGTGGTCATAAAATTAACTGAATGTTTTCTGTGTCATCTTTTTTATACTGTAACCTTAATTTTTGTATGCTTAATATTTTTATTCTGTAGTACTAGGGAATGAACCCAGGTCTTCGTACTGCAAGCTGGTAGGGCTCAAGCACCTTTAAAAGGTATCCCTATAACTTTTAAGATTTTATACTCAGAGTCAAGGTCTCACAAAGGTGAACTTGTGATCCTCCTGCCTCACCGTTAGGATTTTTAGAATTGTAGGCACTTGCAA
This sequence comes from Rattus norvegicus, assembly GCF_021556685.1. Classification (NCBI taxonomy): domain Eukaryota; kingdom Metazoa; phylum Chordata; class Mammalia; order Rodentia; family Muridae; genus Rattus; species Rattus norvegicus. Next base: position 981,439 of record NC_141551.1, on the reverse strand, counting down.
CTACACCAAACTTGGTCACTCTTTTTAAAGAAATGTTTTCCCAGCCAGGCAGGCTGGCACATACCTGTAATCCCAGCACTTGGGGAGTGCCTCAAGTATGTATGCATTATGCTATATAGCAAGTTTGAGGCCAGCCTGGACTACAAGAGACCTTCTCAAAACCTCTTTTAGTTCTTCACATATCTACTGATTGCAAAACATACACTCATCCCAATATTTATTTTCCAATATTTTCTAGGACATGTGTTTTGTGTTCTTTTGCAATTCTTGGTTCCCTCTTCAGTTCTTCTAACCATCCTTCTTAATGACTCACCCTAAGGGAAATCAGAAGAACACATGGTATGGGCCAGAAACCTGTTGCTGGTTGGAGGAGGTGGGGAGGGTCAGGGTCCAGGCTGCTCTGCTACCCCTTGTATGACTGCTAATATGGGAATATTAAAGCCCCATTCTTTTCTCTGAAAGAAACACAGAAATATGTTGGCTTCAGATGGAAAAAAAATTCTACAACAATTCTGGAGCCAGAGCAGCTGGGGGCTGTTAACTTTAATCAAGGTTCAGTCAGGATGTTTCAAGGAATAGGAAGTAGATTTAGAATTTCTTTATAACCCCCGCCACCCTACTCATCCTTCTTTATTTCTTATGACCAAGGCAGAAAAACAAGCTGTTTCCTCATCCTCGTGGACTGTGTGGGTGGAGCAGCAATGCTTTACTGATGATTCTCAGTCACACTGGAGAACCTGAAAAGCTGGGTCACACTGGAGATCAAGTACCATCGCTGGGTAAGTGGAGGGGTAAGAGTTTCCTGTGGCTGCTGGAACAGGTTACTATACACACCATAGATTTCTTCCCTTGAGGTTCTGGCAAATCTAAACTAAGTCAAGCTGGGCATAGTAGCATTTGTGTGTAAACTCAGCACTTGGGATACAGAAGCATGAGAATTATAAGTTTGAAGGCAGTCTATCCTCCATGGCAAAACCATGTATGATACCAACAAGATGGAGTGACCTGTGTCAGCCCTCCCCAAAGAAACTAGAAGCCAAGAGTTCGTAAAAATTGTTTCTTCATTCTATCCTAAAACAAAAGGATATAACCTTCTTCTCACCATTTCATGGTACTTTCTCAAAAACTGACCATAGAATTGGTCATAAAACAGGCCTCAACAGATACAGAAAGATAGAAATAATCCCATGTGTCCTATCAGACCACCACGGGCTAAAGTTGGTCTTCAATAACAATAGGGAAGAACGCCCACATATACATGGAAGTTAAACAGTGCTCTACTCAATGATAACCTGGTCAAAAAAGAAATAAAGAAAGGAATTAAAGACTTCTTAGAATTTAATGAAAATGAAGGTAAAACATACCCAAACTTATGGGACACAATGAAAGCTGTGCTAAGAGGAAAACTCATAGCTCTGAGTGCCTGCAGAAAGAAACAGGAGAGAGCATACATTGGCAGCTTGACAGCACACCTAAAAGCTCTAGAACAAAAAGAAGCAAATACACCCAGGAGGAGTAGAAGGCAGGAAATAATCAAACTCAGAGCTGAAATCAACCAAGTAGAAACAAAAAGGACCATAGAAAGAATCAACAGAACCAAAAGTTGGTTCTTTGAGAAAATCAACAAGATAGATAAACCCTTAGCCAGACTAACGAGAGGACACAGAGAGTGCGTCCAAATTAACAAAATCAGAAATGAAAAGGGAGACATAACTACAGATTCAGAGGAAATTCAAAAAATCATCAGATCTTACTATAAAAACCTATATTCAACAAAATTTGAAAATCTTCAGGAAATGGACAATTTCCTAGACAGATACCAGGTATCGAAGTTAAATCAGGAACAAATAAACCAGTTAAACAACCCCATAACTCCTAAGGAAATAGAAGCAGTCATTAAAGGTCTCCCAACCAAAAAGAGCCCAGGTCCAGATGGGTTTAGTGCAGAATTCTATCAAACCTTCATAGAAGACCTCATACCAATATTATCCAAACTATTCCACAAAATTGAAACAGATGGAGCCCTACCGAATTCCTTCTATGAAGCCACAATTACTCTTATACCTAAACCACACAAAGACACAACAAAGAAAGAGAACTTCAGACCAATTTCCCTTATGAATATCGACGCAAAAATACTCAATAAAATTCTGGCAAACCGAATTCAAGAGCACATCAAAACAATCATCCACCATGATCAAGTAGGCTTCATCCCAGGCATGCAGGGATTGTTTAATATACGGAAAACCATCAACGTGATCCATTATATAAACAAACTGAAAGAACAGAACCACATGATCATTTCATTAGATGCTGAGAAAGCATTTGACAAAATTCAACACCCCTTCATGATAAAAGTCCTGGAAAGAATAGGAATTCAAGGCCCATACCTAAACATAGTAAAAGCCATATACAGCAAACCAGTTGCTAACATTAAACTAAATGGAGAGAAACTTGAAGCAATCCCACTAAAATCAGGGACTAGACAAGGCTGCCCACTCTCTCCCTACTTATTCAATATAGTTCTTGAAGTTCTAGCCAGAGCAATCAGACAACAAAAGGAGATCAAAGGGATACAGATCGGAAAAGAAGAGGTCAAAATATCACTATTTGCAGATGACATGATAGTATATTTAAGTGATCCCAAAAGTTCCACCAGAGAACTACTAAAGCTGATAAACAACTTCAGCAAAGTGGCTGGGTATAAAATTAACTCAAATAAATCAGTTGCCTTCCTCTATACAAAAGAGAAACAAGCCGAGAAAGAAATTAGGGAAACGACACCCTTCATAATAGTCCCAAATAATATAAAATACCTCGGTGTGACTTTAACCAAGCAAGTAAAAGATCTGTATGATAAGAACTTCAAGCCTCTGAAGAAAGAAATTGAAGAAGACCTCAGAAGATGGAAAGATCTCCCATGCTCATGGATTGGCAGGATTAACATAGTAAAAATGGCCATTTTACCAAAAGCGACCTGCAGATTCAATGCAATCCCCATCAAAATACCAATCCAATTCTTCAGAGAGTTAGACAGAACAATTTGCAAATTCATCTGGATTAACAAAAAACCCAGGATAGCTAAAACTATCCTCAACAATAAAAGGACTTCAGGAGGAATCACTATCCCTGAACTCAAGCAGTATTACAGAGCAATAGTGATAAAAACTGCATGGTATTGGTACAGAGACAGACAGATAGACCAGTGGAATAGAATTGAAGATCCAGAAATGAACCCACACACCTATGGTCACTTGATTTTTGACAAAGGAGCCAAAACCATCCAATGGGAAAAAGATAGCATTTTTTCCAGGGACTAAGCCAGTACCCAAAGATTATACATGGACTGACCCTGGGCTCCAACCTCATAGGTAGCAATGAATAGCCTAGTAAGAGCACCAGTGGAAGGGGAAGCTCTTGGCCCCTGCCAAGACTGAACCTCCAGTGAACATGATTGTTGGGGGGAGGGTAGTAATGGGGGGAGGATGGGGAGGGGGAAGCCAAGATAGAAGGGGAGGGGGAGGGGTTAGGGGGATGTTGGCCTGGAAACCGGGAAGGGGAATAACAATCGAAATGTAAATAAGAAATACTGAAGTTAATAAAGATTAATAAAGAAATAAATAAAAATTGTTTCTTATGCATGGATATTTGGCACTAACTAAATATGTTCTGACCTTGCATTCTATTTATTATACAAGAGCAGAGATTGAAAGTACAGTAATGGGAAGACAGAGAGTAAGTACTAATTCTCTGTGACTGCTACAACAGGTTCCTACAAACAGGGAAGCTCGAACATGACACTTTTCTCCTCTTAAAGTCTGAAGACAGTTTCAGTTGGCTCAAATAAAGAGGTCATATAGACTGTTCTCCCTCTGGAAGCTCTAGAGGAAGAATCCACCCTTATCTTCTTAAGCATACCAGAATTCCTTGACTTTTGCATCAGTCAGTTGGAAACACCTGTCTGGTATCAAGTATCCCTGTGCCTCCTTTTTGTAAGGATACTTTGTGGCAATTAAGGGTCCAGTGGGTAACCCAGAATAACCTTTTCTTTTTTTTTTTAAGATTTATTCATTTATTATATATAAGTACTACTGTACTTGTCTTCAGACACACCAAAAGAGGGCATCAGATCTCTTTACAGATGGTTGTGAGCCACCATGTGGTTGCTGGGAATTGAACTCAGGACCTCTGGAAGAGCAGTCAGTGCTCTCAACCGCTAAGCCATCTCTCCAGCCCTAACCTTTTCATCCCAAACTCTTCAGTTTAATCATGGCTTATCTGTTTTGCTATGTAACCGCAGTTTCCAGGGATACAGATGCTGATACCTTTAGGGGGGGCATTACCTAGACTCCCATAGTGCTCTTATTCAGTTGGGTTCCTGGAAGAAGTTTCCCTCTCATGCATCTAATACTAATTTATGAGTGGAAGGCCTAGGAATAGACAAGACACAGGAAAAGCTGGTTTGTGAATACCAGCAGAGGGACTTTCTTAGTATTCTGCTCCTCCTGGTCACAGATTTCCTATTCCCAATGTATTTGGCAGCTGAGCTATCTGTAATCTGTATTCAGCAGCCACATAAACATCACATCACTTCCCTTTGCTTGGATGGGGTCTTGTTCCACACAAACCCTCAAAGTTGTACAATCATCCACCTGTCACATAGGAGCTCAATTTTGAACTACAATTGGACTTTAAAGTCCCAAATGTTCACTTGCGTCAGTCTCATTATGTTACCACAGTAAAAGTCTGTTACTGCATCCTAGACTGAGTGAGGGGAAGGAACCAAACTTTGTCAGGACTCACCAAACCTCTTGTAACCGAAGGACTGCACCTCCTCTTCCTCTGCAAAGTCGTCTGCAGAAGAAAACACACAGTGTTAGCCCTGGCAGGGTCACAGGAACACGGAATGGGGGCAGCTCTTCCTACCAAGAGCCATCAAGTCACCTAAACTCAGACATGACAAGATGCCTCACCCAGGGTCTATGTGCTGCTTGTTGTGTTTCTACCAGAGAAGGGTCTAGAGAGAGGAGGGACTATAAAGATAGTGTCAGGCCATGCCATTACCAAAGGCCCTGATCACATACACATTCCTCTATTTAGTACAAATAGGGATATATCCTAATAAGCTTATCATGTGTTAAACATATTATAGGTTTAATATATCCTATTTTAGATATAGTCAGAAGAAAGCAATCCAAAATCATAGCTCAAAAATATAGTAGGCAGCTAAGAAATAGTTCAGCAGTTAAGAGCACTTAGTATTCATATGAAAGACCGAGTTTAATTCCCAGCACCTATGAGTAGCTTACAGTACACTATATTGATTATTTTCCTTGTGATGATAGGGCTTCTGCTGCTGCCCAGCATTGCCCAATGGGCTGTACTGCATTTCGTTAGCTTAGGGAAAAACCCAAAGTTAAAATTAGAGTACAGTTTCCAAGGCTGAAGAGATAGCTCAGTTGGCCAAGTGTTTGCCCTACAAGCATGAAGATCTGAATTTAACACCCAGAACTGTGAAGGAAATAGTGAGGAGCTGAAGGAATCGTTGAGGGACTAAAGGACACAGGGAGGGACTGAAGGATGTGGTAAGGAGCTGAAGGAGCAGTGAGGGGCTAGAGGATGCAGTGAGGTACTAGAGGAAAGACTCACCATTCTTCCAACATTTGTTTATTGCATCCAACTCTGATCATCAAAAGAATTCTATAAGATGAGAAGATTCCCATAAAGTTCCGTAATAACTTCTGATAAGAATTATTAAGTCAAGTCTTTGTACAGAAATGTCTTAAACCAGTCGTTTTCCATGTTTTCTTTGTGAGGGAAAGGAGTTTGGAAAATGACTCCTGGTAGATCCGAAAGCCTAAAGGTGGGACACAGAGGACTGTTTCACTTTGTCTCCCTCTGTGTTTTTAAAAGTTGACTGTGGAATCCTCCTTTCAGCTAAGCATTTGTTTTCCAGCACTCACAGTAGAAGAGTCACAACTGACTGTAACTCCAGCATGGGGGATCTTATGCCTTCTTTTGGACTCTCTAGGAACTGCATTCATGACCACGAACCCACACATGGACATACAAACACATAACTTAAAACACATAAAGAAGGATAAAAAGGAGGAGGAGAAGGAAGAGGAGAGTAACATATACTTATACCCAATATTCAGAAAGCAAAGGAGGAAAAGCCCTGTAAATTCAAGGCCAGCCTGGTCTATGTAAGAGTTCCAAGCTGCAGAGGTCTAGGGTTTCAGAGGTTCTAGACTGTCTGCAATTGGCCCTGAGTAGCAGGCACACATCATAGTTACATACTATGAGCTGTGAGAAAGCAATGCTGCTCCTTTCAGGGGCAAAAAGTGAGAAAATAAAAGATAGTGATAATATCATATCTCTAATATCCACTCTTAGTGACAGGAGACCCTGCCTCCAAAAACCAACCAACCAACTAACCAACCAACTAACCAACCAACCATCCACAACTAAAAAGCCCACCAACAAAAGAGATAGTTGGCAATAATCAAAGGTATATGGGATGAGAGTGTGGCTCAGCAATAGAATACAGGCTTAGTATGTATAAGGCCTTGGATTTGATTCTCAGCCCCCAAAACAAGCTGAAAAGCTATATTATTATTTCAGGAGATTTTCCTTCTGTCTTTTCCCCAGGACTGAAGATTCAGCCTAGAACAAGCACTCTACCTCTGAGCTATATATCCTCTGCTTAGAAATACATATACGTGTTTGAAATACATGGATGTGTTTAAAAATACATATATGCATTTGCCTGTATGTGATCATATGTATATGTGTACTATGTATGTATATGAGTATCTACATCCACCCACCCATACATATATACATGGAGTCATACTATATGGGGGATGATACTCTTCCTCAGGGGCCATAGACTACTAGCTCCCAAGTATCTTATTGCATGTTGGTCAAATGAGTTCAGGAGACTCCCCAAATGATATAGGCTACTGTTCCTGACTTTGGCTGTGTCCAAGAATTTGAAGATAAGACCCTATTGCTGAAGATACTTCACACTTCAGACACAAAGCTAGAACTAACCTGGAAGCCTCTTCTCTGAGGACTAGCTCACATAGTATCCATGATGGCTATTCTTGGTTGTCAAGTGACTACACCTGGAATTAACTAAAACACAAGCAGCTGGGTATACCTATGAGGAATTTTGTTTCTCTTAAATTATTTGATGTGTAAGACCCACTTTTAATATGGATCTTTTGAGATGGGAAGATATACCTTTAATATGGATCATACCTTCTGTAGTTTATATATTATGGACATAAAGAAGGAAGCTAATTCTCTTTGCCTGCTTATTCTAGCTCTTGCTGGAAAGTCCATTTCTACACCGGTAGAGCCAACTTCTTTGGAAATCTGACATATATTGAAGACCAGCTGAAACATTCAGCCTCATGGGCTGAACTACTCGAGTTTTGAACCTTTCATTGATAGACAGCTATTGTTGGACTAGCTGGACCACAGCCTGTAAGCTATTCTAATAAGTCTCATATATGCCTGTGTATAATGTGTGTGTGTGTGTGTGTGTGTGTGTGTGTGTGTGTGTGTGTATGAGTGAAAATTCATTCTAGAAGTTCTGTTCCTCTAGAGATTCCTGATTTCTATGGCATCTGACAGTGCTATATAAGCAACCAAGAGAGAAAAGCAATCAGTTGCCCCAGCCCCTGTTCAGCCTACAAACAACAACAAAGACTGGTCCAGCAAGATATCTGCAATGGTGCAATAGTGGCACTTTTGTGGGTAACCAATAGCCACTCAGTGTCCTTTCAATAGGAGGAAATTCATACTTCGTCCTATAAATATAACCAAATACACCTGAATGAAAATTTCAAAGACCCTGAAGGAGAGAATTTACTACTACCATTTTCCTAAACCAATATAATTTCTAACTGTTCTATGTATATTCCTTATACCTACTATAATTGCAGCTCCCTTGAAGAAGCTTCTTTTTGTGGTGATGGGGACGATTATAGCGATCCATGATTGGTCAAAATGCAGAAAATAAGTGACTCTGGGATGCCCAACCCTAGTTATTACCTTATAGTACAGCTCTACATCTAAAGATCTAGGAACATAATACAAGAGGAGGGGACCAAGATGCCTGCTGTGAGACAGTTTCTTCTAGATGCAACAGGAAAGTGGAACCCATGAAATCTCATCAATATGGCTGCTTAAACAAGACCTGAACAATGACTCCATCAGCTGACATGCCAATGTAGATGTGAAAAAATTTCACAAGGCCTCACCTCTAGTTAAAGAGCTATAGGCAATCAATGGCTATTGAGAATGGAAAATCAATTTTCCCCAGGGATGAGTTATTGAATCCCAGTGGCCAGCCCTAAACACATATGGAAATATGAACAACACTAAATGGAGTATTGTGTATGGTGTGTTTGTGTGTAACAATAATTTTAAAAAGTGCTATGAATTTGAGAAAGAGTAGGAGGAAGTAGGAGAAGTTGGAGAGGGGAGAGGGCAGATGGAAATTATATAAATGCTCATGCATGAAATTCCCCAAAAATTATTTGTAAAGAGTACTTCTTGCCCAAAGTATTTATTATTGTTTTGAAATTAAAGTTTATATTATTTTAAGTTACTTTAAAGCAATATTCGAAATAATTACCAAGGTTGGTGAAACTTTTGGGGGGAAGTGCTCATAATTCCTCTTATGAGCATATATGTGCTTGATAAGCACTTTACAAGTGGGATGGCAGACCCCCTTTCACTAAGTTGCCTAGGGTGGCCTTGAACTTGTGATCCTCCTCCCTTAGCCTAGTAGTTGGGATAGATGCTCATACCACCAGGACCTGGGAGAACTTTGGATTTGATCTGCTTATGACTAGAATATCACACTTGATATCACAGTAGCCCAATTTCATCTTCTGTGTTTCTTCGAAGATATTTTCCTCAATGACATTGTATTAGCCACTTTTCTCGTCAAAGGTTTACATAAGGGTCTATTTGAGTCATAGTTTGAGGATACCATCGGCCATGTTGGGAAAGCATGGTCACTCAGCAGTTACTAGCCAGGAGACACCAAGAGATGGAAGCTGACCCTCAACAGTGTGCTTTCTCTTCTTTTTTTGAGGCAAGGTCTTTCTAAGTCATCCTAGCTATCCTGGAACTCAATAGATAGACCAAGATGGCCTTGAATTAACAGAGAGCTGCTGGCATTAAAAGTGTGCTACCATGCCCAGCTTTTTTTTCCTTTCAGGTCCCCTGCCATGGGGAAAGTTGTCCTCAGACTTTGACATGCATACCATAGCCTGTGTATTATACCTATGTATGGATGCACACTCACATAGAAAGAAGGAAAGGAAGGAAGGAAGGGAACAAAGAAAGTTTGCTTACGTTTTTTAAAAAAATACATTCTGTCATCATCATTGGACCCATGAGAAACTTTTGTTCTTGGGTAAATTAAATGTATTTTATCAATCAGTTCAAATCTCTCCTCCAAATCCCCGTCCCTAACCTGATTACCAAATCCTCACCTAGGGCATGCTCCACCTGCTACACATAATTGTAGTTGCTTATGCACTGTCTTAATCTTGCCCACCTGCCTGCAAATTCTTTGGGGATAAGCTTCATTCATGTTATATGACTTTTCTACATTGACTTGCATTGAAAATACATATGAATATTTGTTCAGGCAAAAAAAGAAAACAAAACGAAAAAACAAAACCCCCCAAAAAACGAACAACCCCAAAACAACCCAATTGGAGCTAGCAGTGTAGCTCAATGGCAGACCATTTGCCTAGCAAGTTCAGGCTCCTCAGCATGATCCCAAGTACCACCAGTAAAAACAAAAAAATTGGAAACCAGTTAGGATTTGGTAGCCCAATTATAAATAATAAATAGAAATACGATATCTTAATGGATAATTGACACTGCTAATGAAACAGACACGTCGTATGGTTACAAACTTATTAGACATAGTTATATCTATTTTGATACATGATGAGATTATGATTTCTTGGAGGTCATATCTTTATTGCTGTAACAAAATACCCAACAGAAGCAATTTGGGGAAGGTATGGTAGTTTGAATGAAAATGGCCCCCATAACTTCATATATTTAAATAGTTGGTCTCTAGCTATTGAACTGTTTTGAAAGGATTAGGAGGTTTGACTTTATTGGAGGAGGTGTATCTCTTGGGGAGGTTTCAAAAGCCTATTACCATTCCTGGTGTTCTCTCTGCCTCCTACTTGTGAATCAAAATGGGAGCTCTCAGCTCTCAGCTGTTCCTGTTACCACGCTTTTGCTTGGTCATGATGGTCATGCACTGTAGCCCTCTGAAACCATAAGCCCAATATAATACTTTTTGCTTGCTTTCTCCTCCCACTCCTCATCCTCTCAGTCAGGGTAGCTGACTCAGTCAGGTAGTCGGTCTCTGTGTAGTTCTGGCTGTCTTGGAACTCAGTCTGTAGACTAGGCTGGCCTTGAACCCAGAGATGATCTACTAGACTTTGCCCCTCAAGTAAAAGCTTTCTTTCATCACTTGCCTTGGTCATGGTGCTTTGATACAGCAGTATAAAAGTAACAAGGACAGATGGAATAAAATTGGACACTAGAGTTGGGTGGTGGTACATTTAATCCCTGCATTCAGGAGACAGTGGCAAGCAAATCTCTGTGAATTCCAGGTCAGGCTGGTATACAGAGCTAGTTCCAGGATAGCCAGAGATACACAGAGAAACCTTCTCAAAAAACTAAAACCAAATCAAACCAAAAAACCTGAAACAGAAAAAAATTGGACACTGAATTTAAGACACATGCCATTAAAAACATTCTGACATCAGAACGATGGAACTACTAAGTGGATAAAGACACCTGTCACTGAGCATTACAACCTGAGTCCTAAAATTGTCAGGTTCAACTGTTGGGTTCACTAAGTTCTGCACATATTGTAGAAGGAGAGAACTGAATCCTACATTTCACCCTCTGATTTTTGACATGTGTGCCCTGTGTGTTATATGCATGCACGTACACATGCATGCTCACATGGAAAGAAAAGAAAGAAAGAAAGAAAGAAAGGAAGGAAGGAAGGAAGGAAGAAAGGAAGGAAGGAAGGAAGGAAGAATGAACGAAAGAGAGAAAGAAAGAGAGAAAGAGAGAAAGAGAGAGAAAAGAAAGCTTGTTTAAACTTTTAAAAAATATATTCTGTCATTATTATCAGACCCATGGGAAATTTTTGTTCTTGGGCAATTTTTTTTTGGGGGGGTTCTTTTTTTTCCGGAGCTGGGGACCGAACCCAGGGCCCTGCGCTTCCTAGGTAAGCGCTCTACCACTGAGCTAAATCCCCAGCCCCCGTTCTTGGGCAAATTTAATATATTTTCTACCACTATTTTATCAAGAGGAAAATTGTACCATTACTCCAATGACAAGTTCCCTGTGTGACTCTGTATTTTGAGTAGGTCTGATTCTGATACCATCACAAAATGATAGTGGAAAAAGCTACAGCATCTATCTGAACAAGGCACAGTATTAACACAGATTCCCACAGACAGCTCACTCCTGCCCTAGGGCACTTTCAACACATCCATAATTTAAAAATTACTTTGAGGACTTGCCTTCAAGGTCCTAACTGTATCACTTGATTAAGTTAATATAAAGGTTTCATAACCAGGAATTACTCTCTGAAAATTACAATAAACAGTCTTCTATCACAGTGACTGTAATAGTGAGTTCTGAACACTAGACTTTATTCTAAACAACTGATGTGCTTCATCCTCAAAAACACTCTTTTGGATAGACAGCAATTACTGCTCTCATTTCACAAAGAATCCAAGGCCCTAGATGGTTAAATATCTTTTCTTGTGTTCACCAGGCACTCTTATTTCTTAGTCCACACTCTTGTGGCCCTGCAGAAACTGCCAGGTTCAATTATTTGGCCTGCTTAATGTAATTATATTTCATGAGTTGGTAACCTTTTAAAGCATGGATCATCTACTTTCAAGTTGGTTGTCTTAACCTTCAAATAATAAATCGCTTATTAACATCAGCCAGTTTCCTAACAGCACCATCCTAAGAAAAGGTCAAAGAAATGTTCATACTGCAAAAGAGCCAAATGCTAACTATTTTTTACACAGCATGCCAAAGGGCCAGACTCTGAGATGAACATTGTTTCTTGAGACACTGAGTTAATTACAATCAAGCCATTTAGGAAACATAGGAGCCATTTTAAAATACCAAGTCTAATAAGTGTGCTTAATTAAAACCTCTCTCCATGTTGAATACCACAATTCTATTTTTAAGAGTAGTGATTAAATATTTTTATGATAAATTCTGGGGTTAAGAGTCCCCAGTACCCTTGAGATCTTAAACATGGAATTACAAATTTCTGCTTACTTTGGCTTTCATTGCTATGTAATTAAAAATGTCCCTTAAGCAATCAGAATTTTTTCAATATACTGTATTGGTTTTGGCTCTTCAAATGACACCTGTTTAAGTAGAAATGAAACCATGCTTTACTGAAAGTGTTGTGTTGATGGTGTGATTAGAAACTGTTTGGTCAGCAGTAACCAATGAAACCATTTCTAAACAGAATGTCTACTGCTCCTGAGCATCTTTTAAAATCTGTCCTTTCAGGGGCCATTGAGATAGCTCAGTGGGTAAAGGCCACCGAGCCTGTCAACCTGAGTTCAATGCTTGAGATCCATAAAGTACAAACAAAGAACTGACCAACATATCTTGAAAACTGCTGATTGCATTCAGACTGTAAGCTTGAATACTGATTCCCACTGACCACTTGGGGCCCTTGAACTGAAAGGGCAATCTCTCCAAGCCTGTCTGCAAATAATAATGAGAATAGTTATTAACCTGCAATCAGTAACAATGGATGCCATGGTTGGAGCCCAAGAAACAATAGATATTACTAACAGGAAAAATAAAAGCCAGGTGGTGGTGTCACATGCCTTTGTCCTTTTGAGCACTTGGGCTCAAGCCCAGTCTGGTCTACAGAGCAAGTTCCAGGATAGTTAATGCTACACAGAGAAACCCTGTCCCCAAAAAACCAACCAAAAGAAAGAAGGATAGAAGGAAGGAAGGAAGGAAGGAAGGCAGGAAGGAAGGGAAGAAGGGAGGGAGGAAAGGAAGGAGGGAGGGAGGAAGGGAGGGAGGGAGGGAGGAAAGGAGGGAGGGAGGGGAGCAGACAGACAACTGGGAGATATTACTTGGTACACCAGAAATATCTTAGCATTTATTTTCCAATCTAACTGTTCCCTGTCCTCGGACATTGTAGCCACAGCCAAGTCTCTGAAAGCTAAGATAGCCTGTACCTTGTGATGCACACAATGCCTGTCAGGAAAGCTGGTTTGTCACCACTCTGAGCTTCCAGGGACCTTACCCCTTCCTCCAAGTCTTGTGTCAGATTTGCCTCCAAGAGGGATGATCTGCAGTGCCAGGTTTACCCAAGGCCAAATACACTTTTTCTGTCACTAAACTTGAAGATCTGTTTTCCCACCTGAAAACTAATTCTTTAAAGGCTGTGTAAGTACTCTGGCATCAGAAGTTTAGAAATAATATTATAATGCGAATAGGCATTTATTAGAAAATTAGACACCTGGTTGTAGCCCAGCTGGAGAGTTACCATTTGCCTGCTTTTCCTGCCACACCGTCTTGGTGATGAGCCACCATGGCAAAGTGCTGGGGGCCTGAGGCAAAGGAAAACATGGAAATCATGGGAAATTGTATGGTAGACCACAGGGAACATCTATACTTAACAATAATTAAAGCCTGGCTTAAGAATGCAAAGTATCCCTAAATTAATGAAAAGTCAAAAAGCATAATTATGTTGTAAATTAGCTCTGCAAAAGAAGGGCAGCTTGGATACCCAACTAGCAAAGGTCTCACTGCATTTCTACTTTCCTGCAGAAAACAGGGTCCATAGGCCTTGTATTACAAGAAATTTACCTTTATAGGCTGGTTTGCTCATCCCACTCAGCACAAGAATCTTTGAGATTCAATAAGAAAGCAAGCTGACTGAATGTGGAAGAAAACTGATAGTGGCAGAAATAGACCAATGAGCAGTGCACAGGTAAAGTATTATTGCCAAGCAGTGTCTCACAAATGTTTATATGCAGAAGTCAGCAGCTAAACTGTGCTGCTTTCTGTTTTTTTACTCTTTTGGTGAAAAGCTTTCAATAGCCCAAGCTGGCCTCAAACTGCCTGCATAGCACAGGGTGGACAGAACCTCCAATCCTTCTACTTCTACCTTGGGAACCATCACATACCAAGTCTGTTTGCAGGAGATTAAAAGGGCATTCTAAGCAAGGGTTCTGCTGGTAGGCTACACCCCAGCCCCTGAATACTCGACTGACTATACAACTTCTTTGGGACAGATGAGAATCATGACCTCTGTAATCTCATGTGGTGCTGGCTTTGAAACTTCAATATTCTCAACATTCAGAACCAGGAATATGATTTAGTAAAGACACATCTAACTCCAAAGTAGTCAGAATCCTTCCTTGAAGAATGTGACCAAAATCATGAGATTTATGGAATCATGAGATTATTGAAAATGAAATTAGAAACAAACTTAAAACAAAAACAAAAACCCTGTATTTTATTCAGTTTGGGAGATTGGCTGAACATGGAATAAGAGATTTTCTTCTGGAAATATAGAATGGTTTCTTTATTTTTGACACTTGAGACAACTGGAATGAAAGCAAAAGAGCAGAGACAGATGTTTACTAAACGCAACAGATAGGAGTTGAGTCATAGCAGACAGGACAGTACAGAATGCAGTTACTGAAGAGGCTATGATCAAGGTTTAAGCATCAGAATTAGAAAACTGAATATCCTAAAAATGATTGCTTCATCAAGAGACGTTCTGATTTTGACAGTCACCAGAATTTGTTTAATTAAAGAATGCTAAAGATGATTTCTTCAGCAGCCAGCATTGTTTCCAAATAATCAAACCCCAAACAGCATCAAATTACAGGGTGTTCATGTTCCTCATACAAAATGGTTCCCGGCTATGACTGTGGCTCAATGACAGAGAACATATTTAGAATGTGGGAGGACAAACAAGCAAACAAGCTAGGTATAGTACTTTCTATAACTTCCTCCATATGCTTTAAACCAGCTTTAAATGACTTAACAATGTCTAATACTAAATCAATATTGCATATATAGTTGCTACACTGCCATTTAGGGAATAAAAAAGATAAGTCTGTATCTGTTCAACACAAACATTTTTTTTCCAATTATTTTCAACCCTCAGTTGAGTCTTCAGTTGTAGAGGCAGTGACTACAGAAGACTGACCACATTTAATAATCATATTACACTCCTCACTTAGGAAATTTTAAAATGAAAAACAAAAGTGTAGTCCTGACCAGCAAAGTATTCATTGCAATTCCTACCAATTCTCCTGCCTGAACCTCCAGAGTAGAAAAGTCAAATTCCATTGAAGTTAAATGAATTAAGAACCATATGGCATAATCAGTTTCCCAGGGATCCTGTTGTTGGGTTAATTACTACCTATGGCTAGTTATCAGAATAATTACACTGGGCAGCACTGCTTAAAAACAACACAGTAAGTAAAACGTCAAATTTTAGCTGGACTTAGTGTTTCAGACACAGCACCTGTAGTAATCCCAGAATTCAGGAGGTGAAGCTAGGCAGATTGAAAGGTTCAGCAGCCTGGGCTACCCTACATGAGACCCTGTTGCTATTAATTAAATGAGGTCTTCAAGGGGGGTTTTGTGACACACCTGTTATCTTAACACTAGAGAGGTTGAGCTAAAAGGATTAGGAGCCAGCTTAGGTTATAGAGTAAAACCTCTCTAATTAACTAATTAAATAAAACAAAACAGGCCTTCAGTTTGCCTACATATAGATTCACCAGTTCCTGGATCCAGTCTCCCTGACAGAGGGTGAAAATGATGAGGGTTAATGGGCTCAGCGCACAAAAGATAAATCATTAATTTCTATTTTGCTACCCAGTCTCACCCAAAACGCGTCTAAAACCTATAGTTGGGTTTTGCATTCCAGAGCTGGAATTGATGGGAGCCCAGGGACGCCTGAGGTGGGGTTGGGGGCGGAATTGTCTTGCCAAGAATTGAGAAACTGCTAGACTTAACCACTGGCAATAAGTCATAAGCTCCAGCTACTCGGGAGGCTGAGTCAGGTGGTTCTCAGGTTCACAGCCTGCGCTTGCAGGCTCTAGATCAACTTGAATGACTTAGTGAAGCCCTATCTTTCTATTTTAAACTAAAAGGCAGAGAGAAGTGACGGATGTAGTTTAGTGGGAGAGGGCCTAATTTCAAATCCCGCTTTGGGAGTTAGGGAAACCCTAGCTAAGAAACAAGCATGTTTTCTAAGTTGTAAATAAGGGACAGAGCGAGAAAGCACGTCACAGCGTTTTAAAAATCAGAAAGACGTGGCCTGCTCTATCTGAGTATCCTTTCCTTGGGACAAGCCTCTTAGCACCTGGCTTACAGTCGTGTTCCCGGAGTTCCCTCCAGTGTAGACACAGCAGCGCCTTTGGAAGGCGATTGCTTCCACAGGACCGGGATCTCCACGTAGTTCAGCACGATCCTTCACCAGCGAAGTTACTTTCCAAGTTTCTGGGACTCCCAGGGCGCCCCCCTCAGTCTTAGTGATCGCATCGCCTAGTCTGGAGCGGCTGGAAACTCGGAAGTCATTTCGCATTCAGCCCAGGACCGCGCTGGGAATGAAACGTTTTTCCCCAGCCCCAAACCTTGCGTAAACACTACTCCCGCCTATTCTTTAATGACCTCCCCCCCGCCCCACCATCACCACCATGGTCCGACTGTAATTATTTATCTCCCACATAAATCAAGGTTCTGCTGACAAATCCGCGTGTTTCCACTGCACTGAAGTTTGCGCCTACCCCCAACCCCGGCCGTTGTCTCCAGATTCTTTTAAAAAGCAAGATAAAATCTGACACTTCAATAAACCCGGCTGCGGAGGACACTACCCAGGGGACCAATATCAGCAAGATTTGTGGCACCCCCTGGGCACACGTGGGGACAACTATGCCCTGGGCGGGCGCAGGGAAAGGACGCGGAACGGGGAGCAGTTATTTTCCAGTCAGTGGATCCGATGGAGAGAGTTGCCAAACGCACTTTCCTAGCCAGCTGAACTCCGCGGGCACCTAATCGTTGCCAGATGTGCCGCGCGCGCATCGAGGACATCCCGAGTCCCGGGAAAACAGTCGGCCTGTGGCAGTGTGACGTCTGGGACCACAGAAGGGTCATCGGGCGAGGGCAGAGGACCCGGGAGAGTGGCAAGAGCGACCAACCCACTCGGAAGAATGATGATGCCTAACTCTCCTCCGCATATTTTTTCAATTACAAAGTTGGAAACTGAAATCCTTAAACAACGACTTGGTATTTCTAAAGGACTGAGGAGACCGATGAAAAGAAGAGCGCCTGAGCACTTCCAAACTCCAGACTCCAGGGCTCTGGCTGTGCGGCGCAGCGACCCTCGAGTCCGCCCGCGACGTGGGCGCCCGAGCTGCACCTCCGCCGACCTTCCATGAGTCCCCAAACCGGCAGCCGCCTTACCTTTCATGGTGACCGAGGACACGCTCCGCCCGGAGAAGTCGCACCAGTGTTACTCACTGCACGCCCATGGCAGCCTTCTGAGTTCCAACCCTAGCACCCCGCTCCGGACTCTGCCGCCGCGGAGCCGCCGAGCGCTGCTCACCCCGGGCGGGAGGCGCCGCTCCCCCTTGCGCCCCTCCCCCCGGCCGCCTGGCCAGCCGCGCCCACGCCCCTCCGCAACCTTCGCTCCGCCCTCGGCCGCTCTCCCCTCCCTCCGCGGCTGCCCCGCACCCTCGTGGGTCCCTCTTCCTCCATCCTGATCTGCATTCTAGAGAAATACGTGGAACTCCTCTCCTGGGAAGCCTGCGCTTCACCCCCAGCGTGCGCGGAAGGCGCTGCTTGCTAGGGTTGTTTCTAGAACGCAGGCCATCTGTAGAGTGTTGGGCAGAAAGTTGGGGAGCAGTGAGGCCACAGTAAAGCCATCCTTTTGTCAAATAACTCTGGGGGCATAGAGGACGTTCAAGTTGGTAATCGCCTGTGAAAGTTGGTGTTGGCTGAAAAGCATGGCAGAGCGCTCTAAGAACCCTGGATCACCACCAGACAGACACAGTCCCTACAGAACGCAGACAAGATTACAACCTTAAAACTTTAGGATATTCCAGAGATGGCTTTTTGTTGTTTGTTCGTTTGCTTGCTTTAATTTTTCCAAAAACATCAACTCCTGGAAAATTTGTTCCACCACGTCCCAACCCCCATCAGGTTGACTTTTGTTTTAACACCACGAAAGGAGGCCTTGATAAGAGACTTCCTAAGTTCCTTTAACAGTCACCAATCATGCCATCTTAGGAGTCTATTTATTAAGGAAAGTCGGGGCTGCTTTATTGCCTAACAATAAAAACTGGTGTGTGGGAAGATAGGGGAACTCTCCTCAGCCATTCACTAGCTTACTAAAAAACTCCAAAACACTACCAGGTAGGGACTGAAGGTATTTAGATTGTTTAGACCTGGTAGCAACCAGCTAGTTCATTATAAATAGGGGCGACCTTGCTCTAGCAAAAGGCAATACCCAGAAATGAAATACATGCAAAAAAGAAAAAAAGAAAAAAGAAAGAAAGAAAGAAAAGAAAAAAGAAAAGAAAAACAACTCATACTCACTCTTCATTCTAAAATCTTTTATTTAACATAAGGGAAAAACCTAGACATTTCTAGCAAAGAGAAATGCTCATGTACTTTGAAGGCTATTCTTGCAGCCACTCCACATCTCACCACCCTTTTCTACTTCAGGGCTGGAGAGGATCTAGAAGAGAGTTATTCCAAACTTTCCTAATACTGTGATCCTTTAATGCAGTTCCTCAGGTTGTAGTAACCACCAGATATAATATTATTTTCCTTGCTACTTCATAACACAAGAGAAAATTTGGTAAATTGTACTTAAAAGTTAACTTGTGTGCCCCAAAGGATGTTTCTAATAGTTCAGAGGTGACCAGATGATGTAACTTAGTCAGTAGAGTATTTGCTCATCGAAACACCAGCACTCACAGAGGTGGAGGCAGGAGTCTCAGGACTTCGTGGTCATCTATCTCAGCTATAAAAACAGTTTAAGGATGTCTGAGACCCCCCTTCCCCCCAAAAAAAATATGTGTCACCCACATATTTGAAGGGATTAATATCCAGAATATATGAAGAACTTTTAGATGGCTCAGTGGTTAAGAGCAAATGATGCTTTCGCAGAGGACCAGAATTTTGTTCACAGCACCACTATTGAGCTCCACAAGATTCAGCTCTTCTGGCTTTAGTAGATAACCACACTCCAGTGTACATACGCACATAAAGAAACATGAATACATTAATGAACATACCCACATAAAGAAACAAGAATAATTAAAAATGAACTAAATCTTTAAAGAAGACAAAAGTGAACAAAACAAAGACTTCTTGCTAGGCCCAGTGGCACAGGCCTGCAATCCCATTTACTTCAGAAGCTGGGTCAAAGGCAGGAGGACTGCAAATTCGAAAGTTCAAGTTCAGTCTGTCCAATATAGTAAAATACTATCTCAAACTAAAAGCTAGAGAGAGAGAGAGAGAGAGAGAGAGAGAGAGAGAGAGAGAGAGAGAGAGAGAAATTAGGGAACTGAGGGAGGAGGTTACTATAAGTTCAAGACCAACCTGAGTACAGAATGAGACTCGTTTCCTAATAAGAAAGGAGGTTGGGGAGATGGGGAGATCCAGTCGTTAAGAGACCTGGCTGGTGTTGCAGAGAACCTAGAGTAGGCTTACAACTCCCTGAAACTCCAGTTCCAGGGTATCCAAGTCCTTCTTTAGGCACTACAGGCACATAATATCACACACACACACACACACACACACACACACACACACACACACACACACACACACACATTGTTAAAGATGTGAAACTGGGAGGTTGCAGATGTAAGCTACTAGGCTTACCCCCAGCATGTGTGAGCACTGTGTTCAATACTTCACAATACTTCATACTAGGAAAGAGAGTGAGAAGAATGGATGCCTCCATAGAAGGTAGGCAGAGTTGGGTATTCGAGAGTTGGGTATGTGGCACAGCAGGTAAAAGCATTTGCTAACAGTGCCTGAAAATCTGAGTTTTACCCAAACCCCATGTAAAAGCTGGATGCCATAGTGAAAATCTGTGATCCCAGCATTCCTATGGAAAACAATTGCTGGAAGCTTCTCAGCCAACTATCCTGACATAAACAGCCACACAAACAACAAGAGACTCTTGCCTCAAAGACAGGGTGGAAAGACTAGGACGAACGCCTGCAAGTTGTTTCCGGACTTCCGCATGAGTGCCTTGGCACATATACACCCATCCCCACACAAAACTGACACCAGAAAGAATGCTCACCATCACTAATTCTTAGAGAAATATAAACAAAAACTTCAGTAATATATAGCCCAATATGATGTCTACCCACATTTTGAAAAGCATCGAGAGGATGTTGTAACTTGTTTTTGCTACTTGGTGGGTTCTTCTTTCTTCTTTCCTTCTCCACCCTTTAAAACCCCTAACACTAGATAGCAGAGGGAAAAAAAAGATAGAGGGGAGAGAGGAAGGGGAAAAGATCTCTGAATCTAATTTCTTCCCCATTGTTTCTTCTTTGATCACAAAGACTAAAAAATTGCAAACAACCCCTCCACTCCCCATCCCCCATCCCTGCCACAGGATGTCAGCTGACCAAGATTTCTCTTGTCAAGAGTTCTAGAGCAAGGAGAAGTTGAGAATGGAGTTGTCACTCAGGAAGAGAAGGGAAAGGGTGGAAAAGAACAGTGCGGTTGGAAAGGACTGGAACAAGCAGCTGAAGGTGGAGTGAAGTCCTCAGAGAGGGTGGGCAGCAGGGTCTCTAGGATAGATATTCACAAGCTTCCTCTCCAGAAAAAGCAGACAATCTCTGCAATCATTAGCTCTCACCCTACCCTTTGCTGCTGTTTCCTTTTTTACAGCTGAAAAAGCCCAGTCATCCTTGATTCCTCCATTTTATTCAGGCTTTAAATCTCCACATGACTCTGCTTCTGCCTTGAAAGTGAATCTCAAGTTCCTGTGGGTGATGGTTCACACCTATAATCTCAGCAGAAAGTTTTAAAGTTCAAGGCAGCCCAGGCTCCAGGAGTGAATATGAGATTAGCCTGTATAGCAAGAGCCTGTGCTTAAATACAGTCTTCTCAACCTTTACTTCTCTCCTTCTTAGCCCTTCTACCACCCACAAAGACCACCACAGCACATGTGCATTGCAGCAATAACCCTACAAATGGTCTCCTTATGCCCACCTGGACCCAGGCTCCACAAAGGGCAGATAAAAAGCCAGAAAACTAAATATTGCATCTCCCCACTTACTGTGGGGCTGAGCCTGCAGATCCTGATGAAGAGGAGCCCGCTGGTGGAATATCTGTAGGAGAGAAGCTAAGAGCCCAGGCCCAGGGAGCAGAATAGAATGCTGGAGGAGAGAATGCTGCAGGGATCACAGCCATCTCTCCAACTCTGACAGTCTGCACTTCCTTTCCAGCTGGCAGTCCAGCAACTGTTATGGTTCCCATCACCTTCCGTTCACCACTCATTTCTCTTCTTTCCTTATTTCTCCCACTACTTCAGCCAAGCTGTTTAGGTCTCCCCACACATTCCCATATATGGTGTTTTGAGCCTAGCATTCCACCTCCCAGAACAGCCTTTTTTCTCCATCATGTTAGTACGTTTATCTGTGCTTAAAATTTTTTAAAGGACCCCTTTGTTCAGCAAACATAGCCTATATGATTACTACTAATATACTCAAGGTACATAGTTACATGCTGTAGAAAGCCCAAGTTGGGCTAGATAGAGTAGCAACATCTAGAAATCTTGAAGATTAGATAGGACATTCTAGAAAGAATCCATAGGACAAGACTCATATAGAAGGTGGTTGCTGTGCTGAGAGAGGCAAAAATAGAGTGCTGAGTGCTGGAGAATAATGTAAAGTGAGTAATGGTTTACCTGTTTTGTTTTGTTTTTTAACAGAATGTTAAATAACATCCATCATCTGAGGCAAAGTGGAAAGCATCCTTGGGACTAGGTCTTACAGGATGGCTAAGATTCAAAGGAACACGAGAGGGGCTTGTAAGATGGTTCAAGTGGGTGAAATGATTGCTGCAGAAGAAAGAGGACCTGGGTTCAGATCCCCATTACCCACATAAAGGTCAGGTGAGGAAGATGCTTTGTTGTCTTAATTAGGGTTTTACTGCTGTGAACAGACACCATGACCAAGGCAACTCTTATAAGGACAACATTTAATTGAGCTGGCTTACAGGATCATGGCAGCATCCAGGCAGGCATGGTGCAGGAGGAGCTGAGAGTTCTACATCTTCATCTGAAGACTGCTAGCAGAATACTGGCTTCCAGGCAGCTAGGATGAGGGTATTAAAGCCCACATCCATGTCCACAATGACACACCTATTCCAACAAGGCTACACATTCTAATAGTGCCACTCCCTGGGCCAAGCATATTCAAACCATCAATGGGGTAGAGTAGAAACAGGTAGATCTTAGGGGAGACTCACTGACCAGCAAGTCTGTTATGAAATATGGTGGGTCTATGCCAAGGTATAAATTATACCATGTAAGAGATCTGGTATAAAGGGGGCTTACTGGGGGAAAGAGAAGATTGAGGACCTGGAAAGGGGGTAGAAGCAGACAGTAGACATGCAGACAGACAGACAGATGGGGGGATGGTGCTGGTGGAGAGCCATGAGGGCAGAGAAGGAGGGGCAGGCACTGAGAAAAGACAGAAAGGGGAAGAGAGAAAATGCTGGAAAAAAGAAAGAGAGAAAACATGGGAACAGAGAGAGATAGCTGGGGTAACTGGCAGTCCTTTTATAGGTAGCCTACACATGGTGGTGGCACGTGATGATGTAAGCTATTGCTAGGTCCCTGAAAGGAGCCTAGTGGAATCGCCTGTAAGCTAACATGGTTACCTGAAATAACAAGGTTTAAGTTCAGCAGGTCACCTTATCTTAAAAAATAGGTGAAGAAAGATAAAGAATATTTGATGTTCAGCTGTGACTTGCACAAGCACACACACAGGCAAGGACACCAATATACAGGTGCACATATACATAATACACACACACACACACACACACACACACACACACACACACACACACACTCACACACACACGAGGATGGGGAAACACATATAAGAAGTGGTTGCTTTCTCTTGAGATTGCTGGGCTGAGAAATGGGCTCACGAAACCTCCCTCAGTCTGGCCTTGTAAAGCCAGGAATATGGCTCAGCGGTGAAGGATCTTGTGTGCCCAAAGTCCTGTGCTTGAAGCCCAGTACTCAGGAAATGAAATTCAGATGCCCATGTCTTACATTCAGTCTCTAACTTCTCAGGAAAATCATGTGCTGTGCTTTGTGTCACTCCCCAGATATGCCCCATGCTCACTGTAGTTTTGAAGCATTACAAGATTTTTCTAAGGGCCAGCCTCTGTCTTTTTTTTTTATTGGATAGTTTATGTATTTGCATTTCAAATGTTATCCCCTTTACTGGTTCCCTTCTCTCCCACCTCCCCTCCCCCTGCTTCTATGAGGATGCTGCCCCTCCCCACCACCCACTCCCACCTCACTGCCTTATTTCCCTACACTGGGAACCTAGCTTTCACAGGACCAAGAACTTCTCCTCCTATTGATACCAAACAATACCATCCTCTGCTACCTTTGCAGGTGGAGCCATGGGTCCCTCTTTCCTCCCACTGTACTTACTCTTTAGTT
Organism: Rattus norvegicus; assembly: GCF_021556685.1. Taxonomy (NCBI): domain Eukaryota; kingdom Metazoa; phylum Chordata; class Mammalia; order Rodentia; family Muridae; genus Rattus; species Rattus norvegicus. Next base: position 957,627 of record NC_141551.1, on the reverse strand, counting down.
GCTGGTTTAGTTCTTGGGAGCTATGGGGCACAGGGTGTTGATTAGTTGTTATTGTTGTTCTTCCTATGGGGTTGCAAACCTGTTCAGCTCCTTCAGTTCTTTCTCTAACTCCTCCATTGGAGTCCCCATGCTAAGTCCGATGGTTGGCTGCAAGCATCCTCATCTGAATCAGTAAGGCTCTGGCAGATTCTCTCAGGAGACATCCATATCAGGCTCCTGTCAGCAAGCACTTCTTGGCCTAAGGCAATAGTGACTGGGTTTGGTGGCTGCACATGGGATAGATCCCCAGGTGGGGCAGTCTTTGGATGGTCTTTCCTTTAGTCTCTGCTTCACTCTAAGTCCCTGTATTCCCTCCCATGAGTATTCTGTTCCCCCTTCTAAGAAGGACTGATGCATCCACATTTTGGTCTGCCTTCTTCTTGAGCTTCATATGGACCGTGAATTGTATCTTGGGTATTCCAAGCTTTTGGGCTAATATCTACTTATCAGTGAATGCATACCTTATGTGTTTTTGTTGTGTTTGGGTTACCTGACTAAGGATGATATTTCCTTTTCTTTTTTTAACAGTTTTTTTTAATATTTTTTATTTACATTTCAAATGTTATCCCCTTCCCCGGTTTCCAGTTCATAAACCCCCTATCTCATTCCCCACCTCCTTCTTCTATATGGGTGTTCCCCCTCCCAACCACCCCTGCTTCCCACCTCCCCACCCTGACTTTCCCTTACACTGGGGGTGGGGGGGTTCAGCCTGGGCTGGACCAAGGGCTTCTCCTCCCACTGGTGCCCAAGCAGGAGCCACACCATGCATGCTTTTTGTGATTGTGTTACCCCACACAGGATGATATTTTCTAGTTCCATCCATTTGTTATAAATTTCATGAAGTCATTGTTTTTGATAGCTGAGTAATACTCTATTGTGTAGATATACCATATTTTCTATATCCATTCCTCTGTTGAAGGGCACCTGGGTTCTTTACAGCTTCTGGCTATTATAAATAAGGCTGCTGTGAACATAGTGGAGCATGTATCCTTGTTGTATGTTGGAGCATCATTTGGGATGCCCAGAAGGGTGTAGCTGGGTCCTCAAGTAGTACAATGTCCAATTTTCTGAGGAACCTCCTGACTGATTTCCAGAGCAGTTGAACCAGCTTGCAATTCCACCAACAATGGAAGAGTGTTTCTCTTTCTCCACATCCTTGCCAACATCTGCTGTCACCTGAGTTTTTAATCTTAGCCATTCTGAGGTATATGAGATGGAATCTCAGGGTTGTTTTGATTTGCATTTCCCTGATGATTAAGGATGTTGAACATTTCTTTAGTTGCTTCTTAGCCATTTCATATTCCTCAATTGAGAATTCTTTGTTTAGCTCTGTACTCCACTTTTTAATAGGGTTATTTGATTCTCTGACATCTAACTTCTTGAGTTCTTTGTGCATATTGGATATTAGCCCTGTATCAGATGTAGGGTAAAGATACTTTCCCAATCTGTTGATTGCCATTTTATCCTATTGACAGTGTCATTTGCCTTACAGAAGTTTTGTAATTTTATGAGGTCCCATTTGTTGATTCTTGATCTTAGAACATAAGCCATTGGTGTTGTGTTCAGGAAATTTACTCTGTACCTATGTGTTTGAGACTCTTCCCCATTTTCTCTTTTATGCGTTTCAGAGTATCTGGTTTTGTGTGGAGGTCCTTGATCCCTTTGGACTTGAGCTTTGTACAAGGAGATAAGAATGGGTCGATTTGCTTTTTTCTGCATGCTGACCACCAGTTGCACCAGCGCCACTTGTTGAAAATGCTGTCCCCCCGCCCCCCACTGGATGGTTTTAGCTTCTTTGTCAAACATCAAGTGAGCATAATTGAGTGGGTTCATTTCTGGGTCTTCAATTATATTCTATTGATCTACCTGCCTGTCTCTGTACCAATACAATGAAATTTTTATCATTATTGCTCTGTAATACAGCTTGAGGTCAGGGATGGTGATTCCCCCAGAAGTTCTTTTATTGTTGAGAATAGCTTTTGCTATCCTGGGTTTTTTGTTATTTCAAATGAATTTGCAAGTTCCTCTTTCTAACTCTACAAAAGATTGAATTTGAATTTTGATGGGTATTGCATTGCTTCCAGCAAGATGGCCATTTTTACTATATTAATCCTGCTAATCTATGAGCATGGGCAATCTTTCCATCTTCTGAGATTTTCCTCGATTTCTTTCTTCAGAGACTTGAAGTTCTTGTTATACAGATCTTTCACTTGCTTGGTTAGTGATATATCAAGATCCAAGGTATTTTATATTATTTGTGACTATAGGGGAGGGTATCCTTTCCCTGATTACTTTCTCAACCTGTTTATCCTTTGAGTAGAGGAAGGGTACTGATTTGTTTGAGTTAGTTTTATATCAAGCTACTTTGCTGAAGTTATTTATCACGTTTAGGAGTTCTCTGCTGGAATTTTTTGCTTCACTTAAGTATACCATCCTGTCATCTGCAAATAATGATATTTTGACTTCTTTTCCATATTGTATCCCTTTAACCTCTTTTTGTTGTCTAATAGCTTTGGCTAGGACTACAAGTACAATATTGAATAGGTAGAGGCAGCCTTGTCTAGTCCCTGATTTTAGTGGGATTGCTGCAAGTTTCTCTCCATTTAGTTCAATGTTTGTTACTTGTTTGCTGTATATTGCTTTTACTATGTTTAGATATGGGCTGTGAATTCCTGATCTTTCCAAGACTTTTATCATGAAGAGGTGTTGAATTTTGTCAAGTGCATTCTCAACATCTAATGAGATGATAATGTATTTTTTCTTTGAGTTTATTTATATAGTGGATTATATTGATGGATGTCCACATATTGAACCATCCCTGCATCTCTGTGATAAAGCCTACTTGATCATGATAGATGATCATTTTGATGTGTTTTTGGTTTTTGTTTCTGAGAATTTTGTTGAGCATTTTTGCATCATTATTCATAAGGGAAATTGATCTGAAGTTCTCTTTCTTTGCAGGGCCTTTATGTGGTTTAGGTATAATTGTGGTTTCAAAAACAAATTAAGTAGTGTTCCTTCTGTTTCTATTTTGTGGAATAGTTTGGGTCTATTTTGTGGAGTAGCTATTAGGTCTTCTATGAAGCTCTGGTAGAATTCTGCAGTAAACCCGCCTGGTCCTGGGCTCTTTTTGGTTGAGACTTGTAATGACTGCTTCCATTTCTTTAGTGGCTATGGGACTGTTTAAATTGTTTATCTGATCCTGATGGCACCTGATATCTGTCTAGAAAATTATCCATTTCATTCAGATTTCTAGTTTTGTTGAGTATAGGCTTTTGTAGTAGGATGTGATAATTTTTTGAATTTCCTCAGATTCTGTTGTTATGTATCCCTTTTCATTTCTGATTTTGCTAATTTGGATACACTCTCTGTGCCCTCTGGTTAGGCTGGCTAAGGGTTTATCTTGTTGATTTTCTCAAAGAGCCTGCTCCTGGTTTTGTTGACTCTTGTTATAGTTCTTTCTGTTTCTACTTGGTTGATTTCAGCTCTGAGTTTGATTATTTCCTGCCCTCCTCTTGGGGGAATTTGCTTCTTTTTTTTGTTCTAGAGCTTTTAGGCATGCTGGGAAGCTGCTAGTGTATGCTCTCTCCAGTTTCTTTTTGAAGGCACTCAGAGCTATGAGTTTTCCTCCTAGCACTGCTTTCATTGTGTCCCATAAGTTTGGGTATGTTGTGCCTTCATTCTCATTAAATTCTAAAAAGTCCTTAATTTCTTTCTTTATTTCTTCCTTGACCAATATGTGGACTTTCTGTCATTTTTGTTGTTATTGAAGACCAGTTTTAGTCTGTGGTGATCTGATAGGATGCATGGGATTATTTCAATCTTCTTGTATCTGTTGAGGCCTGTTTTGTGACTGATTATATGGTCAATATTGGAGAAGGTACCATGAGGTGCTGAGAAGAAGTTATATTCTTTTGCTTTAGGATGAAATGTTCTATGATATATGCTAAATCCATTTGTGTAATAATTTCTGTTAGTTTCACTGTGTCTCTGTTTAGTTTCTGTTTCCATGATCTGTCCATTGATGAGAGTGGGATGTTGAAATCTCCCACTATTATTGTGTGTGGTGCAATGTATGCTTTGAGCTTTAGTAAAGTTTATTTTATGAATGTGGGTGCCCTTACATTTGGAACATAGATGTTCAGAATTGAGAGTTCATATTCCAGATTGTTCTTTTGATGAGTATGAAGTGTCTTACCTTACCTTTTTTGATAACTTTTCATTGAAAGTTGATTTTTATTTGACATTAGAATAGCTGCTACAGCTTCTTTCTTGGGACATCTGCCCAGGATCTTCTAGCTTTCATAATCTCTGTTGAGAAGTTTGGTGTCTGGAAGGATCCTGTCCTTTCATTTTTTTAAAAAAAAATTTATGTTTAGTCTTGATTTATGAAGACAAGATATTCCTATGTAACCCTGGCTGTCCTGGTTTTTACTATGTAGCCCAAGGTAGCCTTGACCTCCTAGCATCTCTTGTTGACCTCTATTTGAGATTACAGATAAATGCTACCTACCACACCCAGGTCCCTGCCTTTATCTTCCTGATAATAGCTTCTAGAAATTAGCATTCAATGAAAAACTATGCAACAGGAAGGAGGGTTAAGCACCAGAGAAAAATGCCAGATTCTGCATTACCAAGAAAGCCAAATGTATGGAATGTACCTTGAGAGATTTCATTGTGACTCACTTAGATGGTCTATTTTGATCTTAACTAGAAAATGTTTTCCTATCTAAAGATCAAACCTTTGGGGATGTCAGGAATACAAAGTTTTCTGGATTGAATATTACTTTCTGAAATTTGTCCATGCAAGTCATTTGGCATTCTCTTTCATATGTTTCAAAGATGAAAATTGTCATAATGTATAGTTATGGCCAATGTATAGTTAAGCAAACTCACTAAAATGTGACAGCTCTTGCAAAGGTACTAAAAGGGTTGACATGGATACCAGGTGCTGTCTTCAAACTTTGAGATGTGATTATGCTTGGGAACTTTGTAAAAAGACTTTTTGGATAAAGAAAGAGATTATTTCTGGGTCTTTGGAAGCTGATAATTTTTTTCTTTTCTCTTCTCTTTTATTTCTGGATCAATTAACACTTCAATTTTTTGGTTTTAAAACAAATTTGAGAAAGAAAGCTGGCACGGCAAGTGTGCACTGCTGTGACTAATAGATTTATGTATTTTCTGGAGTTCAGACCCAGGGTTTTGTGCATATAAGCTAGGCAACTTTCTAGCACCTAAACTATATCCCAACCCCTCCTCTGTTTTAAAGTCTGCCAAATTTATCATTCCAGTATATTACTTCATTCCTACAAATTCAGTACTTTTCATGGCAAACTCATAACTTTTATAGCCCACTGCTGGACAACTTCCAGCTTTTAGGACTGGTGTGAGAGCTTTTTCTTAAGTTCATTGGGAAGGCATGAACCAGTAAAAATAGACATAGAACCTTAAGGTTATTAGGTTGCAAATGTAGGCTTCACCTTTGCTATCTTTGGCCACAATTTTGTCCTATGACAGGGGATTCACAGGGTAGATAGTAAGAAAGGTTGTTCTAACCTCAAAATATTCATTATTGTTTTCCTGTGAGGCCTCAGTTGTATCATACTCAGTCACTGCAGACTAATGACAGACACACACCAGTCTTAGAGAGTTTGGCTTTGCTTTTAATGTATGTCTTTTGCACTAATATGGATGTTTGATTTCCATTTCCATTGGGTTTTGTTATTCATTTGTCCTGTGGAGATGAAGCAGGTCAACTAAAACAAAGTCACAATCTGGTATTCAGTGGAATTTGTCTCTAGGCCCTGCCCTCTGAAGTATCTCTCCCCTTTAGGGCAGGCCTCTCAAGGCATAAGTATTCCCACCTGCAACTCCACTTTTGAGTGACCTTTCAAGACCTTTTGTAGATCAAAAACTCCAACATGAAAACCAGATAAGCACCGTATGAATATAGAATAAACACACAGAAAATATGTTCCTTGGAAATCTAGACATATTTTGGACTATGTAGTCAGTTGTCCTTTGTATCTGAGGATGCTACCTCGGAAGAATTCACCTACCTAGAATCAAAATTTTTCGTTTCTTCTTTTTTCCCCTAAGATATGATCTCAGGTACTCCAGACTGAGGTGACCCCAAACTCATCTCTGCTAATGAGCAAGAGCTGCCTGGAGCACTGTCCTGTAACACTATTCAGGAGGACCTCGAGCTGGACTCCATTTGCAGCCACCACTGGCACATCCAGGATTGCAATGCTGTCACAGGGGAGGACCTGCTCCCTGGCATCGACTGGTTCCTCGATGACTTTTCCCCGTCGTGTCTTTACTGCTGACTGAGCTTCTTCAGTGTCCCAGCTCACTGTCCAGGTCCCTGTCCTCACTAGACATCAGCTAGCCAGACTAACACTCCCCACCCCACCCACAGTGACCTGCTACTGCTACTGCTGCCCACTGTTGCTCCCTCAGGGGACAGCTATCACCCTGTCTCCCAAAGTGGCCTGCAGCTGCCATGCCAAAAGGAAAGACTGGACTGGGAGGGACTATCTGCTGCTACCAAGGTCCTGGGTGTCACCTTATCTGTCATGCAGTGAGAATGAAGCACTCCTCACTCAGAAAAAAAAAAAAAATTCTCAAAGTTCTCTAGCAGCTCTATTTTTGTTGTTGCTTGATTTTAAAGTAAAACTGACTCCTTAAGATATTCTATCATTCAAAATTTAAATTAATTTTACTAGGCTCTTTCTTATGCACCCAACCTGTTATTTCATATCTGTTGTGTGTAGTGTTAAAATACTACAGCCTTTTCTTGGGAAGGACTGTGTTACCAACCCCTCCCAGCTTCCCTTTCTATCTGCCTTAAGCTCTGGGAGTTGACTGCTCCACCAGCCCCCTCCTGAGACCCTTGAATCAATGGATCAAACACACACATAGTTAATACCTTTATAATTTGCCTTCTTGGCACAATTGCTGAGTGCAGATATCTCCCACCTGAATAATTATGCCCTAATCAATGTGTTATCTCTGTCTCTTCACCTGCCCAAAACATAGTGGCTAGTCCCACCTAGCTCCTGCCAAACATCCTTTGGTCACCACCTGTAGCAGAGGCTGCCAGCCCTAGCTCTCCCCAAGACCTCACATAATTGCTATGTTCTTCTTCCTCCAAAGCATGGCAGAAAGCCACCCCCTATACCCCTCTTCCTTTCAATTCCTTTTTCTCCTGGGATCCAGAAATCTCACCTGTACCTTCCAACCGGAATTGGCCTCCAGCTTTCTTTACTGACAAATCAATAGGGGAACAAGACCTAAGTTTCAGAACCTCCCCTAACACATATCAGATGATTGGACAGAAATGATTGGATCAGATGATTAATGCCCTTTATAGAGAACTCCTTGATATTTGATTTAACCTACAAACATTCTCTGTTATACTTTAAATCCTCTCTTATAAACACCTAATGTAAAAGGTATGTAAATAGTTATTATGCTATATTGTTTGGAAAGCTGAGAAATGGACTGTAATATTCAATACAGCCATAGATGTTTGCTTTTCCTTTTTAAATTTATTTTATTTTTTTAAAATTGATTTATTTTTACTTTATGTCTGTATGAGTGCTTTGCTTGCATGTATGTCTGTGCCCTGTATGCATTCCTGGTGCCCTTAGAGGTCAGAAGAAGGTGACAAATCCCCTAGAACTGGAGTTGTGGATGGTTGTAAGCCACCATGTGGGTGCTAGAAATCAAACCTAGGTCCTCTGCAAGAACAACAGATGCTCAGTGGGCATTTATACTGACGTTACACCGAGCCATCTCTTCAACACTTTTCATTTTTTGAAAACTGTTAATCAGTACTGGCAACTGTTGATCAGTGGTAGAACTACCTGGCCTATGAGGACCCTGGGTTTCAGTTGAAAAAAAAATAAAATTGGAAGATTGCTATGAGTTTAAGGTCAGTCAGCCTTGGTTACAGGTCCTGTCTCAACAACAACAACAACAACAACAACAACAACAACAACCACAAAATAAACAAAAGCAAGGCTGTGTAAGGATATAGTCTAGTTGGTAGTGCTTGTTGCTAAACATTCTGAAAATAGCCATGGGTTAGATCCTTAGCACTACATAAACCAGATATATTCTCCTGTGATACACACACCCACATAGATCCTCAAAACCCAGAGGTAGAAGCAAAAGGATCAAAGGTAGAACAGGTGGTGGTGGTGGTGGTGGTGGTGGTGGTGGTGGTGGTGGTGGTGGTGGTTTTCCAAAAGAGAATCAGAAATTTAAGTGCTGTCTACCACCCACATGAGGCCATCGGTGCTCTCAAAGTAGTTCCTCCAGTGGGAGTGCAGACTTCTGGCCACCCATATCCCGGATATTCAACTTGAAACCTTCATGCTCCAGGGTCTTGATGCTGAAGCCCAGTGTTGAGGAGATGGTGTCCACATCTTCTTCACTGAACTTCTTGAGGATGGTTGTTTTGCCAGCATTTTCCAAGCCAAGCATGAACAGCCACAGCTCTCACTCTTTCTGTTTCATCTTCTTCAGAATGGTCAGAAGCCCATGATCCCATAGCCCACTCCTGGTTGCTGTTCTCAAGAATTTTTAAAATTAAGGTATTTTTGATTCATATATAAATTGTTTTTAAGTATGATGTGCTCTGGACATTAGAAGATAATTTATTCTTCAAAGTAATTTAAACAGTAACTTCATGGATATAGCTCATACTATTAATTGATTAACTGTAGTGAAAAGGTAAACTTTTACTAAGCTTTGGTCAAAATTATCTCAAATCTCAAATAAGTCTCTCAGGACTGTCGAGGCCACAGAGTGGTTTCATTCTGATGCGGAGTTATCTATTGGCAGTTATTGTTGGAAGATTGGTGGGATTTTACTTTACTACATACTTCTTATAAATAATGGGGTATTTTCACTGGAGTTCATAAGTAACATAATGTCATATTTTTAAAAATTTGAGGTCAAGATCAAGTAATTCTTTCCACTTTATTTATAATATCTATTGAAACAATCCATTGTACTTTAAGCTTAAAGTTTTCTCTTTCTTCCTTCCCTTATCTTCTTTCTGTTTTTGTTGTTGTTGTTTTTCTGTTTGATTTTTGGTTTGGTTGTTTTGAGACAAAGTTTCTCTCTATTATGAAACTCTTGGCCTGGATCTATGTAGACCAGGCAGGCTTCTACCTCTTAGACATGCATATGCTTTCTGCCTTCCAGGTGCTGGATTTAAAAGTGTGCACCATCACATCTGGCCCACAATTTTCTTGTTTTAAGTACTTAAAAAACTTTTTATGTATTATTGTGTGTGAGAGACATCTGTGTATGTGGACATGTGCCAAAACCAAATTTACACAATATCTTTCTACAAATCCAGCACTACAAAGGATAATAAAGGGTAAAGCCCAACATAAGGAGGCAAGCTATACCCTAGAAGAAGCAAGAAACTAATCGTCTTGGCAACAAAACAAAGAGAATGAAAGCACACAAACATAACCTCACATCCAAATATGAATATAACAGGAAGCAATAATCACTATTTCTTAATATCTCTCAACATCAATGGCCTCAACTCCCCAATAAAAAGACACAGATTAACAAACTGGATACGCAATGAGGACCCTGCATTCTGCTGCCTACAGGAAACACACCTCAGAGACAAAGACAGACACTACCTCAGAGTGAAAGGCTGGAAAACAACTTTCCAAGCAAATGGTCAGAAGAAGCAAGCTGGAGTAGCCATTCTAATATCAAATAAAATCAATTTTCAATTAAAAGTCATCAAAAAAGATAAGGAAGGACACTTCATATTCATCAAAGGAAAAATCCACCAAGATGAACTCTCAATCCTCATCTTCGATTGGTTTATATACAAGTGTGCAATTTCTAGGCTTGAAAGTAAAATGATGCTATCTGGTGCTGGATAGAGGAGCCTTATTTTTTATTATGGCAGCTTGCTATTTTTGTAACATGGTGATTTGGTTGAACACAATAAAGTACAGTAGTAACTGATCTCCCCCTCTTCCTGGATGAGTGAGGAGATGATTAAATGTTGATGTCAGCATCCATGAGCATATTCAGATGAGCTTCTGCTTCTGTTGAAAAGGACGCTGTGTTTGATTGTGGTCCGAAGCTTTGAAGCACTACTTGGCATCTCCTTCCTTGGAGGTCTCACTGTTTAAACATAACAGATTTGATAGCTTGTTGGTAAGGTGAGGTCCAGCTTGTCTCCACTAGATCATCTTCATGTGAATCTGGTGGTTATACGGTTTTGTTCTAGGGATTTTTCATTTTTTTAATAACGGTTTTAGCTGACATTCATGGAGAGAATGAATCCTTAGAACTGTGCCACTAGTGAAAGGAAATCCTGTCTAGAGTATGTTTCTTTACAAAGCTGTGTCACACCATCCTTTGGGCCCTCTGCTGGAAAAGTAGAATCAAGTCTCAAATAATGCCTTTTAAATTGTATCCTCTAGTATTATAGATGTAGGACAGTACTGTATCATACCTCTGTGGATGTAAAATAGCTTGTACCTGCTTTATGATACGTAGTAGTGACCGTGCTTTATCAGAGCTGTTTTTAATGATGTTGCTCAGAATGTTTTCTTTCCAGATGATGATTGAGAAGCTAATTAAAAAAAAAAATGGTGCCAGGTACCACAAGAGTAACAAAAAAAAAAAAAAAAAAAGTGTGCACCATCACATCTGGCCCACAATTTTCTTGTTTTAAGTACTTAAAAAACTTTTTATGTATTATTGTGTGTGAGAGACATCTGTGTATGTGGACATGTGCCACAGTGCACATGTGGAGGTCAGAGGACAACTTTGTGGAGACAGAAGATTCTGTCCTTCCACTTTGAGCTGAGTTCAATCCTTAAGATCTACATGATGGAGGAAAGAACCAACTCCTGCAAATTGTTCTCTGACCTTCACATGTGTGTTGTGGCATGTATGTATATGTGTACACACACACACTCAGAGAGAGGGGGGGTGCACATAACATAAATTTTAAAAAGCCAACTTAAAGAAAGAAAAAATTGTTCTGAAACAAATATAGAGGTCAGAGGACAACTTGCAGAAAGCAATCCTCTCCTACCATATGGGTTTGGGCCTGGAAATCTAACTCATGTTGCCTTTACCCACTGAGCTATTATTTTAAATATGCTATTTTTATTTTATGTGAATGGATATTTCGTCTGATTAAATGCATGTGGACCATGTGCATGCCTAGAATCATCAGATCCCCTAGAACTGGAGTCACAGACAGGAATTGCTTTGTGGCTACTAGGAGCAAGAGATCAGCAAGTTCTCTTAACTGATGAGCCATCTCTCCAGCCATCCCCCCTCCTCTGCGTCTTTTTTTTTTTTTTTCTTGAAATAGGCCTGGGGATGTATTTCAATCCTGAGTAGAGAGAGAAAAGATTCCTCAAGCTAAAAGTTTCCTTCCCTCTTAGTTTCAGCAATGACCTCATTTCCTCTTCTTGTCTGGCAGGAATCCCATACTCCACTCTATCAATGTCTGCCTCTATCACCTGGCCTGGAGCGTCTGTTGTTTTCAAAGGGAGAAGCCTTGTCTGCATTCAAGGCTCTTTCTCCAGTAGTATCTCTACCCCCACTTCTCTGGGCTGTGACAGTCATCCCCACTTGTGTGGTCCTCTCTGTGTGGCATGGTTCCTTCCTACTTTCAGCAGCTCTTAAACAGTGCTACAAGATGGCACTGACCCTACTTACAAGAAGACCATTTACCACAGGCAGAGTTTCAGGTCCTTGAGGGCTCTGCATTCCTTGCTCAATGTCCTAGAGCCTTGAGACCCTGGCTGTTCTCTGCTCCCTTTAATGTGATCACCATACTGCTCTCATTCTAGTACTAACTCTCAGAGGTTTCTGTTATTCTTGATTTATTTTATTTTTAAGTTTGTGTTTTATGTATGAGTGTTTCACCTGTATATATGTTTGTGTACCATGTGCATACAGTGTCCATTGAGCTTGGAAAAAGGCACTGAATTCTCTAGGACTGGAGTTACAGAGGTTATGAGCTGCCATGAGTTGCTGAGAATAGAAACTGGGTTCTCTAGAGCAGCCAGTGCTTTTGACCACTGATCCATCTCTCCAGCAACTTAATTTCTCTCCTCTCCTCTCCTCTCCTCTCCTCTCCTCTCCTCTCCTCCCCTCTCCTCTCCTCTCCTCTCCTCCCCTCCCCTCCCCTCTCCCTCCCCCTCCCCCCTCTCTCCCCCTCCAAGAAAGAATTTTTGCTTTGTATTCATGGCCATCTTCCTCCTTTGTTCTGCTTGGTGATGGGCTCTCTGTGCATCTCCATGCCTTGCTCATTACTCTTTCTTTCTGCTTCCTCTTTAGCTGCCTTACTTCCATTTAATGAATATTTCAGGGCAGGGTTGTAGCTCTGTAGTAGAGTTCTTACCTACTATGAGTGCTCAGTCTCTGTGTTCTACCATACAAACAAAAATTGAATAGTAATAAAAATATTATACCTATGGGGCTGTAGCTCCAAGGCCTTAATACATGTCTGTATCTCATTACTTTGATTTCCTACCTATAATTTAACCAATTTCAGATGCAAATATCTAGTTGCTTTTTAAGTCATTCTAAACTTTCCCCTTTCATTTGGAGTTCAATGGTTGCTTATGTTTAATACAAAGTATCAATCTCATCAGTAGACATGCAGATCTCCTGTCCTGATGCTGTCTAACATCTGATAGAATTACCATTTCAAAGAAAGAGTACAGGCATTGCTCTTCTCTGCAGTTTTAGACTGTTTGGTTTCTACATTTTGTTTCTGGTCTTAGCTGTCATACCTTTTACTTATTTTTGGTTTTATGTGTTGTTTTTCTGGATTTTATGAGATGCTCTCTCACCTATAATTTTTTTTTACTTTTTATGGGGCAAAGGATGGCAGTAGACATTTGGTTTTATACTGGGATGTCTGGCATCTGAAGTCCTGTTCTGTTTAGAGAATTCCTTACTATGTAAGTCTTGCTTCTACTGGAGAAGCAAACAAGCCATATGCTTCCTGTTTCAATTAGGGCTTCCATGGTTGTGAAGACACACTATGGCCAAGGCAACTCTTATAAAGGCAAACATTTAATTAGAGCTAGCTTACAGGTTCAGAGGTTCAGTCCATTATCATCGTGGCAGGAAACATGTTAGCATGTGTTGGAGGAACTGAGAGTTCTACATCTTGTTTCAAAGGCAAATAGGAGAAGACTAGGTCCCACATGGCTAGGCAGAGAGTCTCAAAGCCCACCCGCACAGTGATATGCTTCCTTCAACAAGGCCACACCTACTCCAACAAGTCCACACCTTGTAATAGTGCCACTTCTTTGGCCAAGCATATTCAAATCATCACATTTGCTGTCTTCTTTTGTTAAAGTGCATAATTCTAAATTGATGGTTGTTCCTGTTTGACCAATTTTAATCTCTTTGCATTAAATTCTAGGTACATTCCTCAATGTGGTTTTCAATTTGTCATCTCTACCTATATTTTTTTCTTTTATCATTTTTTTCAAAACTGTACTAAATATTTTGTTTATCTTTGAGATTTCTAATATTTTCATATCTCTTATTGTTTTATTTCTCTATTTTTATTTACAATGTTTCATTCTTTTCATAGTTATCATTTCTTTAGCCTTTTAAATATTCTAAAGCATTTTTAAAAGTAAGTAAATTTTATTTTAAATGTGTATTTTATATGTGTATCAGTTTCTGCCAGCTTGTTTGTTTATATATCACATGTATTCATTGCCTACAGAGGCCAGAAGAAGGCAACAGGTCCTCTGTTATGGAGTTATAGATGATTGTGAGCCTTCATATGGCTGCTGAGAAGTGAATCCAGCTCCTTTGGAAGAACAGCTAGTGCTTTTAAACCATTGAGCCAGCTCTTAAGCCCCTTTAAGCTACTTTTAAAATATCATTAATTTTAATTATTTGTCTTTATTTAGATATAAGCACATGAGTGTGAGTGTCCATGAGGCCAGAGTTATCAAATACTCCCAGAGCTGGAGTCAGAGATGTTTGTAAACTGCCCCATCTCAGTGCTAGGAACTGAACTTGAGTCTTCTGAAAGAGCAATATATACTCGTAACTAGTGAGCCATTTGTCCAGCTCCCTTAAGCTACTTTTAGGAATGTGAAAACATATTTTATGTATATGGTGTTTTGCCTTTGTGTATATCTGTGCACCATATACATACCTGGTACTCAGGGAATCCAGAAGATCCCCTGGAACTGGAATCCCAGACAATTATGAGCCACCTTGTGGGTGCTGGGAAAAAAGCTCTAACCCCTGGAAAAGTAGCCAGTGTCATTAAACTCTGAATGTCTCTCTAAGCCCTAAAAAAATTTTTTTAAAGGGAGCAAGGATGTAGCTCAATTGGTAGAGTACAAAGCCCTGGGTTCCATTCCAGCATATAGTAAACCCGGCATAATGATGCATGCCTGAAATAATAAAAACCCAGGAGGTAGAGGCAGAAAGCGATCCTCAACTACATAGTTTGAGGCCAGTTTGGAATAGGTGAGAGTCTGTTATTCTAGTCATTTAATTTTACCTGAGCCACATCTTCTTTTGGAAGTTTAGGTTTTGTCGGTTATCTTTATATGTTCTTCACTTCCTTTTAATATAATTTTATGCTCATATATTGATGTTTGCCTAGTGATGGGTGGGGTAATTTCTTGTTTTGGCCATGTGACAATGAAACCTGTATCTAGTTTTCATCTGTTTCTGGACCTCCCTCTCAAATCCTTGACCTCTTCTGACGTAAGTGTCCTTATATGGTAATGAGGTGATTTTTCCAATTGGTTAGGTTCTCCCAGATAACTTCAGGCTTAGGAGTGGTCACTAGGAAGAATAAGGCCTGATGAGAGCTGAGACTTTCAATCCACCTCTTAGCCTTCAAAAAGGGGCTAATAAAGATTAAGTGTGTCACAACAAGCTACATATTTAATCAATCATGCCTATGTATTTGAAGAGTTCATTAAAAACTCAAAGAGATGGCCCGTGAAGCTTCTGGGTGGCTTGACCTGCAGAACTTCCTAAGAGCATGCTCTGAGAAAACATCATTGTCCTATACCTGATCCCACTTGTTTCACCCTGTGCAGATCTTCCATCTAGTGTCTCATCTCTACCCTAGTACTACTGTAAACTATAGTAAAGTGTTTCCTTGAGTTCTATAAATCATTATGTCAAGGAGAGGGGTATAGGAACCTTGATTTACAGGCTGTGCTGATCAGAAGTATGTACTGCAACCTGGAGCTCAAGGTATCTGACTAGGGAATAGACTTTTCCAAAAGAGTTACACTGGGATCTCCATCCAATGGAGATGTTCCAAGAAGACCCAGATTTAAAGATTCCAAAGATCCAGATTTCAGCACCCACATGGTAATTCACAATCACATGTAACTCCAGTTTTAGAGTATCTGACCCCTCTTTTGGCTTTATGGGCATCTGGCATGCTCGTGGTACATAGATATAAATGTAGGTAAAAATGCCTATAAAAGTAAAATTTTTTGGAAAGAGTAATATTGAAAACATTAGTGCCCTGTTGACCCCCAAAGATATGCACAGAATTTTCCTAGCATTCAAAGTTAAATTCCAGCTGACTTCATCACTAGCCCTGAGAAAACATGAAAGCACAATGGGGAGCATTGTAAACCAGTAATTCAGTGTCTCCTATTTCCACTTATACTCATATTTTACGTTCATAGTTTTTTTTTTTTAAATCTGTGCCAGATGTGGTGGTACATGTCTTTTATCTCAGAACTAAGGAGGCAGAGGCAGGCAGATCTCTGTGAGTTGAAAGACAGCTTGGTCTATACACTGAGACCCTGTATGGAAAAAGATTTTTTTTTTTTTTTTGTGAATGAGAGAAAGATTTCTCATTGAATTGTCCACCCTTCTTTGAAGCAGGGTCTTATGTTGCAGCCCAGGCTGGCCTGGAACTCACTATCTATATAACATTGGCCTCCCACTTGCAGAGGACACTCCTGCCTCATCCTTCTCAGTGCTTGGGGTTAAGGTACAAGCCACCATACTATTATGAGATGTAACCGGGTGACAGGATGCCTGGTAGGCCCATGCCAAAGTGACCCTCTGAGAAATTATACCATGTAACATTATATCAATTATACCATTATACCATTATAACATTATACCAAGAAATTATACCAATAAAGGGTGTTTATTGGGGGAAGGGGAGAGGAGTGAGGACATGGAAAGGGTTAGAGGCAACTGGGTGGCCATGGAGACATGCAGACAGACTGGAGCAGAGGCAAGAAGCAAGAGAGGTAAGAGAACAGAGAAGAGGATGAAGCAAGGAGAAGAATAGAAAGGAGGAGAGAGAGACCATCTAGGAACAGAGAGAGAGAGAGAGAGAGAGAGAGAGAGAGAGAGAGAGAGAGAGAGAGAGAGAGAGTGAGTGTGTGTGTGCTGGAGCAGCAGGCAGTCCTTTTACAGGCAGCCAACACCTGGCCCCACCTAGTGGTAGTGGTAGATGATGATGTAAGCTGTTGCTAGGTCCCTAGGAGGAGCCTAGTGGAATTGCCTGTAAGCTAGCAATGACCATGACTGACTGACTAAAGAATTATTTTAAATCACCAGGCCCAAATGAATGGGCATTTAAAAATTCTTGTTATATTTTATTGATTTTTTTATATTTACCATTTTATTATTATTAATGTGAATGATTGTATGTATTGGGTGTGCAGTACCATGGCACATGTGGAGGTGAGAGGACCACTTGCTTCAGTCAGTTCTTTTCTTCCATCATGTGGGTTGGAGAGATGGGCTCTATTCAGGCTTGGTGGCAAATACTTTACCCAATGAGCTATCTTGTTGGCCTGGAAGAAAATTTTAACTCTGAAAATTTCTCTCACCTTCTCAGCACCCTAAATACATTTTCTTCTTTCTTTCATTATTTACATTATTTTATGTTAAAACATTTTTGTTGCTAAAAATCATATGAAATATTTTTTCATTCACTTCAACTGTATTTCAACAAGACCCCAAACTTCAGGGTGGTGGTGGTGCATGGATTTAATCCCAGCGCTTGGAAGGCAGAAGCAGGTGGATCTCTGAGTTTGAGGCCAGCTGGTCTATAGAGAGAGTTCCAGGATAGCCAGGGCTACACAGAAAAAATCCGTCTCAAAAACCAAACACCAACAAACAAATAAACAAACATACAAAAAAGTGAAATTACATTGGTTTTTAAGAAAACATACCAAGTAGTTATTATCTCAGAAATATATAACTATTGCAGTCTCATTTCCTCACCTTCTTAAGAAAATGAAGATTGATTTAATTGATGTCAGGACTCAAAGAAACCCAGGACAAGAGTCTCACTCAGTACCTGTGGCTCCTCCCAGCATTTCTCACCTGTTCCCTACCCTAAACCTCTTCAGCCCAAGGGATTCCCTTCCCTCCTCCTAGTTTCTCTTTCCTATATGAATCTCTTGGTCTGTTTGCTCTATACCTTTTTTGTTCTTTTCCTCTCTTGCTGGTCCCCTCCATTCCCATGGCCTAGTCCAGTCTGAACCCTTCCAGATGCCTCTGGCTGAACTCTTCTTTATGTCTACAATAAAACCCTTTTCCTCAACCATACCTCTGGGCAGTCATGTCCTCATTTTTATTTAGTTGAAATCTCCTTTGGAAACTAACTCTTGAGAAGATTCTTGATCTATTTCTTGGTTCATGTAGCACTTGGAGGCTTACAGAGGTGGTTCTTAGTGTTCCCATGTTTGCCAGACACTAATGAACATAAATGTGCATGAAGCACATTCAAAGTGATTGCAAGACTATTACAATATCTCCTCTTGGCTCTCAGTCAGTGGAGTTGCTATTTGAATAAGTCTGTACTGTTGCCTGCCTTTCAGTACGGTCAGGAGCAAATCTCTCAGCAGTTGTGGCATTGCATACCAGTACTTCAGTATTTGGAAAGTGGAGGATGGAGGACCAGGCTGACTACATGAGATCTGTTAATGTAAACAATTAAACTTTACCCCTCATTTATCAACATCTTCCATTGGTGTTGGATTGACAGCAGTCCCTGCCCCACATTACACACACTTACTACCACACGCTGTACTGTAAGTCGTGTTTGATCACTGGATCTTCAGTGAAGATCTGGGGAGAGGTGAAGAGAAAAGGGTTTGGAGCCAGATAGACCAAATCTGAATTCCAGTTATATTATTATATTATTTATTATTTGTGTGACATTTGGCAAGTTTCTCAGCCTCTCTGAATATCCCAATCCTCCAGGGTAAAATCAGGACAGTAAAGCCTCCTTGATAGAACTTCTTAATTTTATTTTTTAAAAATTTTTAAAGATTTATTTATTTATTTTATGTATAGGAGTACACTATTGCTCTCTTAAGACACACCAGAAGATGGTGTCGGATCCCGTTACAGATGATTTGTGAGCCACCATGTGGTTGCTGGGAATTGAACTCAGGACCTCTGGAAGAGCAGTCAGTGTTCTTAAGCGCTGAGCCATCTCTCCTGCCCCCTTCACAGAACTTCTATGAAGACAAGACTAGAAATATGGCATATGCTCAGAATGGCCTTGAACTTACTAGGTAGTTCAGGCTGTCCTTGAACTCAAAGTAATCCTACTGCCTAGTCTTCCAGTGTTGGGGGTTATAGGTATGGCCCTTCATGTCCAGCTAGCTTGTCTATCCTTTCCTCTTCACCACAGGTACTATATAGGAATGATTAGTTGGCCTTTATAATTTCTTTCTGTACTGAGCATCTAGACTTGCCTGCTTAAGCCCATAGCATCTCCTTAACAGCTCAATTTATTTTGCATCAATCAGCTCAGGGGTGCAAACTGATTTTCACCAAATTTCAGCATTCCCATGTAAGTTTCTTGCCCTATTGTCATAGTTCTCTTGCCTTTCTGACCCTGTAAGGACACACATCCTGTCTTGAAGCTATAAGGTCAATATGGAAATGACAGCTGTAATTACCATAAACCAGAGACAAACACATGGGTTATACCATGAAAGATACCCAAAAGAAAGGCTAGAAATCCTGATGTTGGCTTCTTGGAGTGGGAAATTCCTGATCCATTAATATGAACTGGATACAGTGGAAGGATGATCGCTGATGACGTTTATTTGGCTGTGGTTCAACAAAATGAAACCTCAGCTATCTGATTAAATGTTTGTCTAGGCAAAACTTCAAATGATATCCTTATTTTACTCACAGCTCTTAGATCAAATTAAAGACAAGATAAGTGCTGCTAGACAGATGTCATGAGAGGGTAGATTTTATCAGATAATTGTCAAGAGCCACTGAACCTATTGTTTTTTTTAAGATGTATGTATGTATGTATGTATGTATGTATGTATGTATGTATGTATGTATGTATGTATGTATATGAGTACACTGTTGCTGTCTTCAGACATACCAGAAGAGGGCATCAGATTCCTCATTTCAGATGGTTGTGAGCTACTATGTGGTTGCTGCAAATTGAACTCAGGACCTCTGGAAAGAGCAATCTGTGCTCTTAACCTCTGAGCCATCTCCCCAGCTCCATACTGTTTTGACTTTATGTTTTATGGCAGACAGGTTCTAGATAGCTAGGTGCCAAAGCACCTGAGGTATGTTTCATATGCCAGGTAGAACCTGGAAAGAAACCAAGAGTTTCAAGGCAGTCCATACCATAAAGAAATGGGGCTATGTTTTTATTCTGTTAGTTTTGTTTCAGACAAGGTCTCATGTAGCCCAGGCTGACTTTGAACTCACTGTGTAGCTGATGTTGACTTTGAGTTTCTGATCTTCCTGCCATCACCACCCCATTATATGTTGTAGCACCATGCTTGACCATAAATGAAGTTTATAAGTAGCCCCAAGGAGTGAAGAAGAGGAAGACAGGTTCTCTGTGACATTCAGAAGTATCTGAAGACACTATGCTATAAAACATAAGCTCATTTTGTGTTCTATCTACATACAGGATCCACCTCCACCCTGCTCCATCATATTTAAGTTCCCAGGTTTGGTGACCCACTTCTGAATTTTATTTTATTATTTTGAGAAAAGTTCTGATGAATCCCAAGGTGGTCTCAAACTTGTTACATAGCTAAGGATAATACCTTATACCTCTGATCCTTCTGCTTTCATCTTCCATGAGGCTGATTTGATGTCTAATGTACAAATGTGCATTAAGACATGATACTGGGGTAATGTATGGACTTCATGTATGCTTGCTGGACAAGCAATTTACCAACTGAACTACATCTCCAGCTCTATTTTATTAATTTATTATTTATACAGAGTCTCATATTGCCCAAGTTAGTCTTGAACTCACTCTGTAGCCAAGGCTATCCTAGAGCCCCTGATCTTTCTGCCACAACCTCCAAAGTACTGTGATCACAAGCCTGTACCACAAACCTCAAGTAGAGTCTAGATATTTTTAACATTTCTGGCAGTGTGTGTCAGTGACAGATACGTGGTGTTAAGAAAGCATTTAAGGGCCAGTGAGGTGACTAAATAGGTAAAAGTGCGGGCTGCACAGATCTGACAATCTGGGTTCAATTCCAAGATCCCCAAAAGTTGTCACCTGACCCCCACATGTGGCATGCACAAAGTTGTATTCATACACCACATACACATACACATCATAAATTATTTTTTAAAAGAATGGGTTTAGTACCATAAATTGTACAGATTAGTTAAGATGGTTGTTTTGGCTTGACATGAGATTATAGTTTACTGGTAGAGCACTTGCTTAGCATGTACAAGGTCCTGAGTGGTTCCCTAGCATAGCGGGGAGGATGTGGGATGGAGAGGAAGAACTGAAAGGTGTGCTGCTTTCTGGCTTCTCCAGAGACAAAAGGAATGCTTCCAGGGATCCCTCAGCCCCTCTGGGCTTGTAAATTCCCAACAGAGATGCCCAGGTCCTTGTTTTTCTCCAACCTTTCTGATTCCATTATTCTAGAGGTCCCAGCATTCTTTACTTTATATCCTGAGAAAACATTCAGAGTGACATATTTTTTTGAATTTAGTTTTGGCATGTTATTTCCTTTCCCAGAACATGTGCTAAGGAAACATGACAAACTAGAGAACAAAATTAATTGTCCAAAATAGTCTTTCAGAACCTACCAAACATGAGCTAGCAAATTCATTTATTGGCTTTTGCAAGAATACACTGGCATGACTAACCTTCTTTTTCCAGGAACTCAATCCTGCCTGTCCTAGACTTTGCCTGTGAGGACCTGGCTAGATATGATCATATCAACTACTGTCCAAAGACAGTCATAGCAGCACGAGGTCTCTGGCAACCACAAAGAAAAATTACAACCTTTGAAGTTGAGTCCCAGAAGACAGGATCCTAATTGGGAACAGTGGAAAGAACCCGATTTCAACAGAAAACTGTTCACAGTTCAGTGTAGGCTTGCCTGTGTTAACTACTCCCAAGGGCTCTTTCACTCATCAAAATTACTGTGTCCAAAATAGATAAGGGTCATTTTTTCTCTTAGACAAAATAAAAAAGCAAATAGCTACACTATAATCAGGTTTAAGGGAGGCATAGTGTAGTGGGGACATCTGTTGGGCTAGTTGGTAGATAAATGGAGGTGTAAAGTCTGAGGATTCAATCACAGGCAAAGCAGGTATTAATAAAGTCATGAGCATTGCTTCCTCCCCATTCATGGGATTCTTGCTTTCTCAGTTCCAGGTGGTCTGCTTTCCCAATCTATGATACCTGTAGATTTCTCCCATCCTTCCCTTTTGCCTCTCCCTCTCCAATATTTCCTGAACATATGAACTCTTTTTCAAGTAATGATCCAGAAAGTTAAATACAAGATTCAATCTTTCATTCCATGATAAAAACAAAACAAAGAATAATAGAAATTTATTCTTCTTTTTAAAAAAGATTTATTTATCTATGAGCACACTGTAGCTATCTTCAGACACACCAGAAGAGTGTATCGGATTCCATTACAGATGGTTGTGAGCCATCATGTGCTTGCTAGGAATTGAACTTAGGATCTGAAGAACAGTCAGTGCTCTTAATCACTGAGCCATCTCTCCAGCCCCAAAATTTATTCTTGAACATAATAGAATTTTCAGGTCTAAAATGTCTTGAGGGAGTTCCTAGACAAAGACCAGCTTTTGACATTAAATCACCAGGCCTAAGCATCTTGAGGTCTGGTATCTAGAGGTAAACAACTGGAGCAGAGATTAAATCCTGGGCTTCCCAAAACCCAGCTCCTCAGCCTCACATAGCAGTACCATCTCTGTCCTGTACAAAGCACTTTCTAGTAGGGGGACTAAGCCAAGGAATGGGATAGTTTCTGTATTCCTTTATTTATGCTAAATCTAAGTATCTCCAGGTCTGACATAAGCAGAGGCAGGGCTCCCATGCCTTGAGGCATTTACTCTCCATAGGACCTTCTTAGGCATTTCCACACTCACAGTTTACAGTTAGAGTTGTATACACAAATGTATGTCAACAGAACCAATATGGTTTGACTGATATGCTTTTGAATATGAGGTCAGTACTATAAAACTACTTGGGAAAAGTCTACCTGCTCATGTTGCTATTGTGCCAGGAAGTGTTCATGGACCCCAGAAGACCATCAAGGAGCCAATTCTGAGACAACTGCATTAGGGTCTCTTTATTACAAGCTTGGGCTTCCTGCCAGCCCTGACTCACGCAGCAGGATGGGAAGGTAGATCCCACGGCATAGTTTCAGGCAAGCATTTATAGAGGCAAGAAAGGAGTATCTACCCTAGCATACATCTGATTGGGGGCCCATTATATCCTTTAACGTAATTGGTTGGTGCTGGATGCCAAACCATAAACTTAACTTCTGCTTTCCTCTTGATTGGTGGTTTTTAGGACGTAAAGCATTATGGGTAGGCTTGAAACCTGGGAGGCGTACATTTGTTTGGGAATAAACTGGGAACTGTGCAGGATGCAGGTTTTAGTGTGTGTGTGTGTGTGTGTGTGTGTGTGTGTGTGTGTGTGTGTGTGTGAGAGAGAGAGAGAGAGAGAGAGAGAGAGAGAGAGAGAGAGAGAGAGAGAGAGAGAGAGATCTGGAAACTGCTGCTATGCTACTAGGTACTGGCCTTCAACCTAAGGTCAGATTCTCTAAGATGGAGTCTGAACCCAAAAGATCCAGTCTCTCATTGCCATTCTGGATACATTAACACAAAGCCTTCTTTAAAGTGCAGTGCCCAGGGCATGAGATGGCTCAGCTAGTTAGCTGGTTGCCATCTAACCCAATGATCTGAGTTCCATTCCTGGAGGCTGCAAGGTGAAAGGAATGAATAAAATTTTGACAATTGTCCTCTGTATACTGTGGCATGCATGTATGCATTCAAGTAGCTCATTTGTGTAGTATTAATCTTATACCCTGAACTCAGAATGAATCAATGTAGGTATACTCTAGGACAGGAATAGCAACAAATGCATAGGAGTATACTTTGCAGTGGTTGCCTTTGGCCCAGGGAACTTACAGGCTCCTCTGACCCCTTTGAATTTCTGTTTGTTTCTTTTTTCTTTTTATTTACTCTCCTCTTATACTGTGCATCACAACTCAAGTCTCCTCTTTCTCCAGTCTTTCCAGTTGCTACCCTACCCCAGATTCACTACTCCTCCATTTCCCTTCAGAAAAGAACAGGTACCAGGTGATGGTGGCAAATACCTTTAATTCCAGCACTTGAGAGGCAGAGGCAGGTAGATTTCTCTGAGTTCTAGGCCAGCTTGGTCTATAGAGCAAGATCCAGGATGCCAGGGTTATACAAAGAAACCCTGTCTCAAGAAAACAAATCCAACCAACCAACCAACCAACCAACCAACCAACCAACCAACCATCCATCCATCCAATCAATCAATTAATCATCCAACCAACCAACCAACCAACCAACCAACCAATCAACCAACCAACCAACCATCCAATCAATCAACCAAACAACCAATCAACCAACCAAACAAGCAAACATATCAGCCCAACAGTATATAATAAGATGCAATAAGACTAAGTGCAAACACTGATCATATCAAAGCTGGATGAAGCAATCCAGTAGGTAGAAAAGGGTCTCAAGAGCAGGCAAAGGGTCAGAGGCACTGCATACTTCACTGCACTCCCACAAAAACCCCAAGCTAAACTGTTTTTGTTTGTTTGTTTGTTTGTTTGTTTTTGAGTAGGGTCTCTACAGGCTAGCCTGGAGTTCACAATGTAGCTCAGGTTTATCTAGAACTTATGATCTTCCTGGTTTAGCCTCCTGATTAAAGTAATGGCATTACAGTAATATGCTATCATGCCTAATGAGTTTTTTGTTTTTTGTTTTGTTTGTTTTGCTATGTTTTAAAAGATTTATTTATTTTATATACTTGAGTGCACTATTTGTATGTGTACCTACATGCCAGAAGAAGGCACCAGATCTTCTTGTGGATGGTTGTGAGCCACCATGTGGTTTCTGGGAATTGAATTTAGGACCTCTGGAAGAGCAGTTGATACTTTTAACCACAAAGTCAACTCTCCAGCTCACCTAGTATTTTAAAAAAAAGATTTATTTATTTATGTAATTTATGTATATGGGTGCTCTGTCTACATGTACATATGCACATGAGAAGAGGACGTCAGATCCCATTATAGATGGTTGTAAGCTATCATGTAGATGATGGAAGAGCAACCAGTGTTCTTTTTTTTTTAAATTTATTTAATACTTAATAATAATTCTTTGGTTTCCAGGCAAACATCCCCCTCCCCCCTCCCCTTCCTTATGGGTGTTCCCCTCCCAACCATCTCCCCATTGCCGCCCTCCCCCTACCAGTCTAGTTCACTGGGGGTTCAGTCTTAGCAGGACCCAGGGCTTCCCCTTCCACTGGTGCTCTTACTAGGATATTCATTGCTACATATGAAGTCAGAGTCCAGGGTCAGTCCATGTATAGTCTTTAGGTAGTGGCTTAGTCCCTGGAAGCTCTGGTTGCTTGGCATTGTTGTACATATGGGGTCTCGAGCCCCTTCAAGCTCTTCCAGTTCTTTCTCTGATTCCTTCAACGGGGGTCCTATTCTCAGTTCACTGGTTTGCTGCTGGCATTCGCCTCTGTATTTGCTATATTCTGGCTGTGTATCTCAGGAGCGATCTACATCCGGCTCCTGTCGGTCTGCACTTCTTTGCTTCATCCATCTTGTCTAATTGGGTGGCTGTATATGTATGGGCCACATGTGGGGCAGGCTCTGAATGGGTGTTCCTTCAGTCTCTGTTTTAATCTTTGCCTCTCTCTTCTCTGCCAACGGTATTCTTGTTCCCCTTTTAGAGAAGGAGTGAAGCATTCACATTTTGATCATCCGTCTTGAGTTTCATTTGTTCTAGGGATCTAGGGTAATTCAAGCATTTGGGCTAATAGCCACTTATCAGTGAGTGCATACCATGTATGTCTTTCTGTGATTGGGTTAGCTCACTCAGGATGATATTTTCCAGTTCCAACCATTTGCCTACGAATTTCATAAAGCCGTTGTTTTTGATAGCTGAGTAATATTCCATTGTGTAGATGTACCACATTTTCTGTATTCATTCCTCTGTTGAAGGGCATCTGGGTAATTCCAGCTTCTGGCTATTATAAATAAGGCTGTGATGAACATAGTGGAGCATGTGTCTTTGTTATATGTTGGGACATCTTTTGGGTACATGCCCAAGAGAGGTATAGCTGGGTCCTCAGGTAGTTCACTGTCCAATTTTCTGAGGAACCTCCAGACTGATTTCCAGAATGGTTGTACCAGTCTGCAATCCCACCAACAATGGAGGAGTGTTCCTCTTTCTCCGCATCCTCGCCAGCATCTGCTGTCACTTGAGTTTTTGATCTTAGCCATTCTCACTGGTGTGAGGTGAAATCTCAGGGTTGTTTTGATTTGCATTTCCCTTATGACTAAAGATGTTGAACATTTCTTTAGGTGTTTCTCAGCCATTCGGCATTCCTCAGCTGTGAATTCTTTGTTTAGCTCTGAACCCCATTTTTTAATAGGGTTATTTGTCTCCCTGCGGTCTAACTTCTTGAGTTCTTTGTATATTTTGGATATAAGGCCTCTATCTGTTGTAGGATTGGTAAAGATCTTTTCCCAATCTGTTGGTTGCCGATTTGTCCTAACCACAGTGTCCTTTGCCTTACAGAAGCTTTGCAGTTTTATGAGATCCCATTTGTCGATTCTTGATCTTAGAGCATAAGCCATTGGTGTTCTGTTCAGGAAATTTTTTCCAGTGCCCATGTGTTCCAGATGCTTCCCTAGTTTTTCTTCTATTAGTTTGTGTGTGTCTGGTTTGATGTGGAGGTCCTTGATCCACTTGGACTTAAGCTTTGTACAGGGTGATAAGCATGGATCAATCTGCCTTCTTCTACATGTTGACCTCCAGTTGAACCAGCACCATTTGGTGAAAATGCTATCTTTTTTCCACTGGATGGTTTTGGCTCCTTTGTCAAAAATCAAGTGACCATAGGTGTGTGGGTTCATTTCTGGGTCTTCAATTCTATTCCACTGGTCTATCTGACTGTCTCTGTACCAATACCATGCAGTTTTTATCACTATTGCTCTGTAATACTGCTTGAGTTCAGGGATAGTGATTCCTCCTGAAGTCCTTTTATTGTTGAGGATAGTTTTAGCTATCCTGGGTTTTTTGTTATTCCAGATGAATTTGCAAATTGTTCTGTCTAACTCTTTGAAGAATTGGATTGGTATTTTGATGGGGATTGCATTGAATCTGTAGATTGCTTTTGGTAAAATGGCCATTTTTACTATATTAATCCTGCCAATCCATGAGCATGGGAGATCTTTCCATCTTCTGAGGTCTTCTTCAATATCCTTCTTCAGTGTCTTGAAGTTCTTATTGTAAAGATCTTTTACTGGCTTTGTTAAAGTCACACCGAGGTACTTTATATTATTTGGGTCTATTATGAAGGGTGTCGTTTCCCTAATTTTTTTCTCGGCTTGTTTCTCTTTTGTGTAGAGGAAGGCTACTGATTTATTTGAGTTAATTTTATACCCAGCCACTTTGCTGAAGTTGTTTATCAGCTTTAGTAGTTCTCTGGTGGAACTTTTGGGATCACTTAAATATACTATCATATCATCTGCAAATAGTGATATTTTGACTTCTTCTTTTCCGATCTGTATCCCCTTGACCTCCTTTTGTTGTCTGATTGCTCTGGCTAGAACTTCAAGAACTATATTGAATAAGTAGGGAGAGAGTGGCCAGCCTTGTCTAGTCCCTGATTTTAGTGGGATTGCTTCAAGTTTCTCTCCATTTAGTTTAATGTTAGCAACTGGTTTGCTGTATATGGCTTTTACTATGTTTAGGTATGGGCCTTGAATTCCTATTCTTTCCAGGACTTTTATCATGAAGGGGTGTTGAATTTTGTCAAATGCTTTCTCAGCATCTAATGAAATGATCATGTGGTTTTGTTCTTTCAGTTTGTTTATATAATGGATCACGTTGATGGTTTTCCATATATTAAACCATCCCTGCATGCCTGGGATGAAGCCTACTTGATCATGGTGGATGATTGTTTTGATGTGCTCTTGAATTCGGTTTGCCAGAATTTTATTGAGTATTTTTGCTTCGATATTCAGAAGGGAAATTGGTCTGAAGTTCTCTTTCTTTGTTGGGTCTTTGTGTGGTTTAGGTATAAGAGTAATTGTGGCTTCATAGAAGGAATTCGGTCGTGCTCCATCTGTTTCAATTTTGTGGAATAGTTTGGATAATATTGGTATGAGGTCTTCTATGAAGGTTTGATAGAATTCTGCACTAAACCCGTCTGGACCTGGACTCTTTTTGGTTGGGAGACCTTTAATGACTGCTTCTATTTCCTTAGGAGTTATGGGGTTGTTTAACTGGTTTATCTGTTCCTGATTTAACTTCGGTACCTGGTATCTGTCTAGGAAATTGTCCATTTCCTGTAGATTTTCAAGTTTTGTTGAATATAGGCTTTTATAGTAAGATCTGATGATTTTTTGAATTTCCTCTGAATCTGTAGTTATGTCTCCCTTTTCATTTCTGATTTTGTTAATTTGGACACACTCTCTGGGTCCTCTCGTTAGTCTGGCTAAGGGTTTATCTATCTTGTTGATTTTCTCAAAGAACCAACTTTTGGTTCTGTTGATTCTTTCTATGGTCCTTTTTGTTTCTACTTGGTTGATTTCAGCTCTGAGTTTGATTATTTCCTGCCTTCTACTCCTCCTGTGTGTATTTGCTTCTTTTTGCTCTAGAGCTTTTAGGTGTGCTGTCAAGCTGCTGACATATGCTCTTTCCTGTTTCTTTCTGCAGGCACTCAGCGCTATGAGTTTTCCTCTTAGCACAGCTTTCATTGTGCCCCATAAGTTTGGGTATGTTGTACCTTCATTTTCATTAAATTCTAAAAAGTTTTTAATTTCTTTCTTTATTTCTTCCTTGACTAGGTTATCATTGAGTAGAGCATTGTTCAATTTCCACGTATATGTGGGCATTCTTCCCTTATTGTTATTGAAGACCAGCTTTAGGCGGTGGTGGTCTGATAGCACGCATGGGATTATTTTTATCTTTCTGTTCTTGTTGAGGCCCGTTTTTTGACCAACTATATGGTCAATTTTGGAGAAAGTACCATGAGGAGCTGAGAAGAAGGTATATCCTTTTGCTTTAGGACATGTTAATCTATGTCTTTTTATTGGGGAGCAACCAGTGTTCTTAATCACCGAGATATCTCTACTCCCCATGCTTAAAAAATTCAATTCTGAGTCAGGTTTCATGTACCCAACATAAAGAGCCTGACCTCTTTTTGTAAGCAAAGATTACCTTGAACTCCTGATTCTTCTGCCTCCATATTTAAGTTCTGGGATTACAGGTATATGCAACCACCCTCAGTTATAGTCGGGGGGGGGTGGAATTTATACACACCCAGGACTTTGTGTATGCTAGACAAGCATTCTATCAACTATATCTCAACTCAATCTACAATCTTTGTAACTTTTGAGACAGAGTCTTATGTAGAACTGGCTGGCCTGGAACTCTGTAGATCAGTCTAACCTTAATTCACAGACATCCACCTGCCCCCAGAGTTCTGGGATTAAAGGTATGTGCTTCTGTACCCCCATAAGCATCCACAATCTTGATGACATTCAAATGGTAGTCATTTTGGAGCATGTGGCATTAGTTCCCTCTTTCCACCGAGTGCTGTGTCATCAATGTTCTCAATGCTGACAAATGTGTTTCTATAATCAAACTTTTAATCACTGTTCAGAATTCTGATTCATTGTTTGCACTATATTATCTCTAGTCAATCCTGGATTGTGAAAGAAGGTTGACACTAACAAAAACCATTAGCAGCATCTATGCTGTTCCGATGCTAGGGAAAAAAAAAAACATAAAACACTGGGTTGACAGCTGATGTTAGAGATGCAAGTTTGTTCTGAAACACATCCTCACAACTATTCAAATTCTTTACTGCTGTCATTTAAAGAGAGCTGGTATTTATTTATTTATTTATTTATTTATTTATTTATTTATTTATTTTCTTTCTTTCTTTCTTTCTTTCTTTCTTTCTTTCTTTCTTTCTTCCTTTCTTTCTTTCTTTCTTCCTAATTTACGTTTTAAATGTTATCCCCTTTCCTGGTTTCTCCTCCAGAAACTCACTTTTCCAGCCCCCTCCCCCTGCTTCTATGAGGGTGCTCCTTCACCTACCCACCCACTCCCTCCCTCCTCCCCGCCCTGACATTCCCCTACACTGGGGCATCAAGCCTTGATAGGACCAAGGGCCTCTCCTCCCACTGATGCCCAACAAGGCCATCCTCTGCTACATATGTGGCTGGAGCCACATATCCATCCCTGTGTACTGTTGTAATGGTGATTTAGTCCCTAGGAACTCTGTGAGGTCTGGTTGGTTGATATTGTTCTTTTTATGGGGTTGCAAACCCCTTCAGTTCCTTTAGTTCTTTCTCTAACTCCTCCATTGGGGACCTCATTCTCAGTTCAATGGCTAGCTGTGAACATTTGCCTCTATATTTGTCAGACTCTGGCAGAGCCTCTCAGGAGACATCCATATCAAGCTCCTGTCAGCATGCACTTCTTGGCATTCACAATAGTGCCTGGGTTTGGTGACTGTATATGGGATGGATCCCCAGGTGGGGAAGTTTCTACACTGCCTTTCCTTCAGTCTCTGCTCCACACATTTCCTCCATATTTCCTCCTGTGAATATTTTTGTTCCCTCTTCTAAGAATGTCTAAAGCATCCACAGTTTGGTCTTCCTTTGTCTTGGGTATTCCGAGCTTTTGGGCAAATATCTGCTTATCAGTGAGTGCATGCCAAGTACGTTCTTTTGTGACTGGGTTACCTCACTCAGGATATTTTCTAGTTCCATCTATTTGCTTAAGAATTTTATGAAGTCATTGTTTTAAATAACTGAGTAGTATTCCATTGTGTAAATGTACCACATTTTCTGTGTCCATTCCTCTACTGAGGGACATCTGGGTTCTTTCCAGCTTCTGGCTATTATAAATAAGGCTGCTATGGGCATAGTATAGCATGTGTCCTTGTTATACGTTGGAGCATCTTTCAGATATATGCCCAGGAGTCGTATAGCTTGGTCCTTGGGTAGTAGAGAGCTGTTATTTATAAGAACCAGAGGCCTATTATTAATGAATGATTCAGGATCAGTCATTTATTCCAAAATATTTGTTCCACACCAATAAATGTCTACTATGTCAGATCTATGCTAGTCAAAGAAGGTTTTAAATAGACTCATGCCATGATCAAATCTCCCAGTCTGCTGAGGAAGAGCTAATAGTTTCCTCAGTCTTTTCTCATAGTGATGATCTATTTCTAGAAATTTATGGAGCCTACCTTTTCTCTGTTCACATAGTTTCCACCCTAGTGATGTCTACTACATGTTACAGAAGGAATTTCACTTCCAATAAATGGCTGGAGCCATGGTACTTTTCAAAAAGGAAGAAAGAGGGGCTGGAGAGATGGCTCAGTGGTTAAGAGCACCCGACTGCTCTTCCAGAGGTCCTGAGTTCAATTCCCAGCAACCACATGGTGGCTCACAACCATCTGTAAAGAGATCTGATGCCCTCTTCTGGTGTATCTGAAGACAGCTACAATGTACTTATATATAATAAATGAATAAATCTTAAAAAAAAAAAAAAGGAAGAAAGAACCCAGGGTTGTGGGGATCTTGGTTTCCTTCCTGTTTCAGAAGAGACAGCTTGATGGAAACTTTGAGAGTGTTGTTGGTTCTTTTTGTTTTTTAATTCACTTACTCTTTTTATTATCTGTTCTTGATTTTGTACACGCACAACATTAGCTTTTTTTCCTTTTGGTATTAATTAGAAGGGCTGTAGCTTAAAGGCAATATGCTTATCTACAATGTATAAGGCCCTGTGTTCAATTCCTAAAAACAACAACAATAACAATAAACGAACAAACAAACCTAGAAATGGAAGTTTTGGATTAGTGGTAGTGCAACAGCACACAATGTAGAGTATCAAGAGAAATTAAGAAACTAAGAAATCAATGAAAACACTCAACAAAAATCTTGGCAAACATCAAATGGCTATCATGCTATTGACTAGTGCTGGGATGTCAGGTGGGGAGGGTATTAACTAGGTGTGTTAATCTATTCCTTTTATCCATAACTTAATAATTAATAGAAAAATGTTATAGTTGGTCTACCGGAATTCGAACAGCTTTCTGATATTTTTCATTAATTTATAAGTTTAATTATTGTATGTATATACAGAACAAGTTGGCTTAAAAGTCAGTGATTACCCATTTAGAAGGGGAGGGGGAGGGGTTTGGAGGATGTTGGCCCAGAAACCGGGAAGGGGAATAACAATCGAAATGTAAATAAGAAATACTCAAGTTAATAAAGATAAAAAAAATCAAAGTCATTACTTTATAATATAGAATAATGGTAAAAATAGTTTAATGAAATGTGAATAAATACTGTGATTTCAGAAACAGTGAAAAAAAAAAGAAGTCAGTGATTCTTCTGCCTCAGCCTCTTGAGAACTTGGGAGACATCTATGAGCCACCACAATCAGGTCATTTTTGTATTTATTTCTGTTACAATCTTGATCTCGAGTTTTCTTTTTTTCTTTTTTTTTTTTTTTTGTTCTTTTTTTCGGAGCTGGGGATCGAACCCAGGGCCTTGCGCTTCCTAGGCAAGCGCTCTACCACTGAGCTAAATCCCCAACCCCGATCTCGAGTTTTCATTGAACTCATGCTCCTTCTGTCTCGGCCTCCCTTGTGCTGCCTTCTGCCATTATACCAGCTAGGTTCTGACAAACTTTCTTAAGAGTAATCTTACAGGACCTTTTGATTTTAATTTACAGTGGAAGACACCAGCCTTTAAAACACTCTACAAGTAATTTTGTGAAGTTTCTATAAATAACATGGCCACAAAATTAATTAATTAGTACTCAAATAAAACTAAAATCAGAGATTTATTTATCTTTTATCTTTTATATCCTAGGCTGTCCTTGAATTCACAATATAGCCAAGGTTGTCCCTCAATTTCTGATCCTCCTACCTTCATTCTGGGAGTAGACATCTATGCAACCTCATAGGGTTTATGCAATGCTGGTGCTCAAACCTAGGGCAATTAGACAAGTACTCTTCCAACTGGGCTATATCTGTAGTCCTTTGAGAATCTTAAAGTTAGGAAAGCCTTTGAAATAACACAGACCTCCCTATATGTTTATGTTAAAATTATTAAGTACTAATAAAACTGAGCATTGATTAGGGAGGGGAATTGATACATAGTCTTGGCAGAGACAGGAATAAGAACACACAGTGTACATCGGAGAAGGCACTAAGCATAGAAGTTAATGAGGAGAGGGAGGAGTAAAGACTGTATGAGCTGTGGAACCTAGTGAAGAATGCAATGAAACTCTTCCCAAAATTCAAGAACTTTAGGACCAGAGATAGCTAAGTATTATGTCTAGCATAACCTGCAAGTCTATGAGGCCAGCCTTGGAGGATAACAACTGTATTCTTTACAGGTACTATGGTTTTTCTTCTGTGTCTGAAAGCAGACCTTCTATTTCTCAGTGCTTATAAATGTAACAGACTTTACAAGGCAATCAAAGACATTATTTAAACCAGGCTTAGTGGGTTACACCTATAATCCCAGCTATATAATAAGGCTATATAGTAAGTTCCAGGCCAGGCTATGCTGTAGAGTATAATTCTTTCTCAAAAATAAAATAAAGGGTCATCATGAAGGCTCAGTGGTTAAAGGCATTTGCTGTCAACCTGATCATCTGATCCTTGGAATCCACATGATAAAAAGGAAAGTACCAACTTCCACAAATTGTCCCTGAGTTCCACACATGTGCATGCACACATACACAGAGAATAAGTAATAAAAATAAAATAAAAGACTCAGAACATGAGTGAGGGTTTAAGGGTCATAGACTTACAAGTCATGTTGATGGTTAAGTCTGGCTTCTATGATCTCTTTCTCTAAGTGGTTTGCTGTAGTCATTTGTAGTTTGTTTGAGGACCTTCAAGCAAGAGTAAAAAATGGTGTGTGCCTGTCTCTCCCAAATTCTTTATAGCAAAAAGTGTGTAGTTTAATAATTCTGGGTATTGACTGAGAAGTCCAAGCCAGTCCATATACCCTTTCCACCCTTGAAATATTTAAGTTACAACCTTGTCCTTTAGGAATTCCTTGGATGGAAGGCACAGAAGTGTACATTGTACCAGGTGGTAAAGAGAGCATTCACATTTCTCTCCATTACAGAGAAGGGAGCCCAGAGCTACATGCTCACTAGGAAACTGTTCATGCCTCATTGAGCTATTCCCCTAGAGTGTATTTTTTCTTGACTTAATGTTGTTTCTTTTTAGCCATGTGTTTGGGTGCAATGCAGATATTTCTAGGTTTTCAGTGACCTTGTACATTCCATGAGTTTGGACTATCTCAGCTTTTGAGTCTTTTCCTGTAAAGGAAGAGAAAATCTAAACACATTTTCTAAAGGTGTTGAGAGGAGATAACATAAGGAAAAAGGAAAGCATGTTTGGGAGACAATCCAGGGAGAATGAATCAAGTCCAGGAAACCAGAGAAGACAAGACAAAGTACTAATATTTAAGAGTTGAGATAATTAACTACAAATCATGTTGGGGTGGTAAGCCAGCAAACTGAAGTGTGTTCAAGGCCAAGTTCTTGGCTTCATGAAATATGCAAAAAAAAAAAAAAAGAAAGACAGAAAGAAAGAAAGAAAGAAAGAAAGAAAAAGAGAGAAAGAGAAAAAGAAAAAGAAAAGGCTGGATGGGGTACAAATTGTAATTTCAAACTTCTTATAGGTTATTATAGAAAACTGGAAAGTTGTTTCCAATTGTGTTTTATGTGTTCCCTTGTTAGCAGTGGTCAGTGTTTGCAATAAATACCACTTATATCCTACTTATGGAATGGAGCTACGTCATGTGACTCATAAGGAGAGGAGGTAAAGAAAATGTGTAGAGAGAAGCTCTTAGCCTGAATAAGGGCTAGAAAGTGGGGGCAGTTAAATTCTTTTCTCTTCTCTTTAGAACTGATGGCAGAAAGTCTTTTGGCTAGCTGATCTTATTAACACACAACTTTGCCTCACTTTCAGATATTTAGGGTATTCTCTAGAGAGTAGTAGTAGAAATCTTTCAATAGCACTTCAATTTCTGCTTTAATTAATACCAAGTGGTTTCATTAAAACACAGTTTCACACTGATGTAGTGTGAAATGATGTAGTATGTAGTATACTACATAAATGATGTAGTATGGAGCTGAGCTTTGAAGTCAAGAGTGATCAGGTGCAGATCCCTCCTCCCACTTGCTGTGCTACCCTAGGCCTGTTATTGGTAGCCATGGCATGGGCTACTGGAAGCATGATATTGAAAGCCAGGTTGTTTCAAATGTGTCTTCTTTAATAAGAATTGATATAATGAATAAATGAGACAAACTATAGAAAACACTTCTTAACAGTGTTGATACACAGTAGGGATTTTACAAATGCCCACAGTTCTTCTTCCTCACCTCCCTCTCTTCAAGGGGGCAGGGAAAGCATGTGACTTAAATGGTCTGAACTGTTAACGTTGGCACTCATAAAATGACAGTTTAGCTTTAAAGCAAATTAAAAAATATTATCCTGTTTTGAGGCAGGATCTCACTTGTTTCATACTGTCCTGAAACTTATATAACTGAGGATTACTGTGAGTTCCCCATTATCCTCCTACATGCTGAGTTATGGGTATGTCACATCACACTTGGCTTATGTGGTACTGGGAATTAAGGCTTGGGCTTTTGATGCTAGGTAAACACTCTACCAATGAAACTACCTCCCTAATCCCTAAAAAGTGGTTTATTCAGAGCCAAATATAAGTGAGTATGGGCCTAGAAATGTAGATCAGGGGTGTGGTTTGCATGAGATGTTTTCCTTAGTCTCAGACATTTGACTATTTCATTCCCAGTTGGTGGTGCCATTTGGGCAGGTTCAGGAGTTATGGCCTTGCTGAAGGAGTATGTCCTTAGGGGCAGGCTTTGAGTGTTTTTTAGCATTACCCCACTTCCAGGGGTTGGGGATTTAGCTCAGTGGTAGAGCGCTTGCCTAGAAAGCTCAAGGCCCTGGGTTCGGTCCCCAGCTCCGAAAAAAAAAGAAAAAAAAAAGGTGTATACCCCACTTCCAGCTCACTCTGTTTCCTGTCGGTGCCTAAAACTGTGAGCACTCAGCTTCTTCCTTTGATTGCCTGCCACCATGACTCCTCCACCAAGATAAATCCTTCCTCTTCTTACTTTTGATCCATGGCATTTTATCACAGCAACAGAAAAGTAACAAACACAAGTGCTAAGCTTGCTATCACATTCATCCCAGCTGGAATCTGTGATACCTGCAGCTGTGAGTCCTCCCACATGGCATTAAAACACCCCTCCCCCATCCCCACTGCTGCACTATATTGCCAATATCTCTTTACTTGCATTTCCTCTTTGTTCTGTGGTGTGTATTTGGTGCTTAATGTACAGAGGGAGGCAAGTCTCCTGCTGTAGTTAGATACCATCCTTCCATTACTGCGGATTGCCTTTCTCATGGAAAAATGGGAATGGGATTGAAGAAATAAGTTTCATAGATATGAGAAACAGAGCTGTAAGAACAAGGTTCTGGGAATATAGAAACAAGGTTTTGGTGGTCAGAGTGACCAGGCTTAGTTGAGACCAGCCAAAACAAACAAAGCTGTTCTCAGAAAAAGACCCCTACCCCTCCCTATGGTAAATTCCGAGAAAAACCACCAGATGTGTCAGCCTGACCTTATCCAACCACCCAGCTCCTCCCCTTTCCCACGGACTTTCTGAGGCCAGGTGCAGAGGGGGATGAGGAAATTGGCTAATTAAGCCAAAAACAGCCCCTCGAACAAACCAACCAATGCCTGAAGAGATTCTTTGTCCTATGTTCCACCAATCAGAGTAAGTCAGCTAGCCCTGTTGCTGAGGTCTGCCCTCTTTAAAGTATAAAAGATGTGTGCTTTTTGAGTTCAGGGTTGCCTCCTCTCCCTGGGTGGATGAGCAACCCTATGCGTATGGATCAATAAACCTCTTGGCATTGCATCGATCCATAATCATATTGTGTTCTGTGGGTTGCACTCCTGAGCTAAGACCACTTTGGGGTCTTACAACATTTTCTCCAAAGAAACAATAACAGTTTTGAAAACTGCTTTTATACTTGAGAAAAGCTGTCACAAACGAGTTTTGTGAACCCATGTAGCATTTTACTATTGAGTGTGTGGTATACAACTAGTCCCAGAGCTTGGGAGGCTGAGACAGAAGAATCATTCATTTAAGCTGGCCTTAGTCAAGAAAACCCTGTAAGACAGAGAGACAGAGAGAGAGAGAGAGAGAGAGAGAGAGAGAGAGAGAGAGAGAGAGAGAGAGAATTCTGTTGGAGTATGTTCTGAGCAGAGAACCCTACTCATTTTTCACCTTATTTCATTTGCTTGCTTTTCCTTTTATGATACTGAAAGATGCATATTCTTCATTACAACCACAAATGTGTATGGGACACCGTGCTGTTTTTAGGGGTAAGAGAAATGAAGTGCTGATACCATGTCTTGGTTAATTAGAAAACACTTCTAGCCCCTTTCCCTTTATTATATGCCCCCTTCTCTATTTTCTGTTTGAACTGACATAGAAATAGGGTGTTTCTGCCAATTGAGTATGTTAGAATGAGAAATTTAACTATTTTTCCTCACCAGAATAGTATCAGTGTTGATCTGCAGAGAAATCAGTGCTGAGATGTGTCCTGTGGGCTTTATCACAAGAAAAGCATGGCAAGTGTTCTGGGGACAGAGTACAATCCAGTATAAGGGGGTGGATTGCCTGACAGCTTCAATAAATGTGCTTACTTGAAACTATCTCAAAATGAGATAGTTGTCTTTTCACATGAAGCAAGTGCAGGTCTGGGACCCTGACAATACAGTGAGTTCTAAGGCTGTTCCAATTTCCACATTTAGCTGAAGACATGGGTGGAGGTACATAGATGTCATCAACACACACACACACACACACACACACACACACACACTGCTGTATAAATCATTCAGGCTGAGGGTGTAGATTAGCTGCTAGACTACTTGCTTAGCATGCATCAAGTGTTGGTGTTAATCCCTATTACCTCAAAAACACGGTGGTGGCACATTCCTATAATCCCAGAACTTGGGAAATGGAGGCAGAGAGATTGGAAGTTCAAGTCATTCCCAGCTACACAGATAATTTCTAGAAAACCCTGTCCAAAAAAAAAAAAAACCCAAAAAACAAAAAACAAAAACAAAACTTTGAGGCCACTAAGATGTCATGTCACCGGCTCAAGTAAAGGAGCATGTCACCAAGCCCAGTGACCCTAGTTTGACATGATAGGAAAGAACCAACTTTCTCAAGTTGTCCTTTGACACGTGTGCCAAGGTATGCATGTGCCCACACCACAAATAAATAAATGTAAATGAAAAATAAAGTAATACTTGGAAACCAAGTTTGGTGACTCACAATGTAATTCTGGATCTTGGGAAACTAAAGGGCTAAGCAGGAAAATTTCAGGTCTGAAGTCTAGCTGGAGGGCAAAGTGATACTACTAATTGAGACCTTCTTCTGAGGTGATTTTAGATTGTGTTGACAAATTAAAATGACCTAAATTCAGTGCCTAGCACCCATATCAGGTGGCTTACAGTCATCTGTAATCTACTCTCAGGAGATCTAATACCCTTGTCATCTCTACTTGCATTTACACATACATACTTAAAAATAAAAATAAATCTTGAAAAAAATCAAACATTTTAGTATATTTAGTATTCAAAAGTTGCTAATTTAACACACAGTAGAGAGTGACAGCAAGAAAATATTTTGATTTCCATAGTTAAGACATTATGGAATTTTTGTTTGATTTTATTTTGTTCTTTCACTTTTTAAGACATTATGGATTTTTTTTTCTTTTTTTCCGGAGCTGAGGACCGAACCCAGGGCCTTGCGCTTCCTAGGCAAGTGCTCTACCACTGAGCCAAATCCTCAACCCCAGGATTTTTTTTTAAGAACAGAAATTTTCACATGTACAGTAAAAACTGCATTTCACAGAATACTGAGATCTTGATTCTGAGGTAAGGTGTCTGTGCAGGCAGTATTTGCCGACACTGTGATAGCATACCTGCTGAGTAATGCTTTACTACTGTGCAACCCCAAGGCTGATGGGAATTCACACCATTCAACCAGTGCTGCTGCCAGAATCATCTTGGCTTTGTTTCACATCTGATTTTGAGTTAATTTTTGCTGGTTGTAAGACACCTTTTACCATTGCCAAAGTTTTTCCATGTTCACACTCAGCTACTGTACCCCTGTATGGTGTCCTGGCCTACCCTTTGATTAGCTGTGTCCTATGGAACCAATGCCTTAAGCTGAAACCCATATAAGAAAAGGCACAGTGCAGAACTAAGTGCTGCCATAACAGAGTAGTCTTAACATACTGATCCAGACTCTCTCCTGGACTTAAGATGTGACTGGAAGTCAGCTTCCCCACCCTCCTCAGCAGTTGGGATCTTATCACCATCTGAGGTCAAGGAGTCACTGGGGCCTGGAAGGGAGGGGATCAGATTTTTATCTTCATATTTAACCAATTCATTCAGGAGTGTTGGAGCCTGGGGAAATATTCACATTAGCCAGACTTGAAAATCAATTTAGGAAGTGGTAATACTCCCCATACGATCACCGATGTTTCCTCTGCAAGAGTATAACTCATGGCCAACTGGCTTCCCCTCCCAAGGGATGTCATAAGCTGATTCTTTGCCTCAGGAACCACTTGTCACACAAATCAGAGTTCCTTTTCTAGGCTTCCTAGAGACTACTTTTTTTTTCTGTTGTCATGACAGCACCCCCCTTTCTCTGTACCATTCAGTTTTCACTGCAGGTGAAAATCTAGGGAGAAAATACTAACAGAGAAGATGCCCAGTGCTTTGGAAGGTCACAAAGCATGACAATCTGCTCAGAAGTGTTCTAACCCCACAGCAGGACCCTTGCATTCTGGAAGAACTTCAAACAGTTAGACTTGTGAGGTGAATTTCAATACTTTGATCTCAGAAATTACTGATGTTGTAGAGGTCTTTATTGGAAAAAGAAAAATTTGCTTAGAGGTGGCATTTTCAGTATTTGGGTATTACATCTTCTTTTGACCTTCCCCTCCGAATGGGCCCCATCCCAGAACTCTTCATAGGTCGTTTGCATTTCCTTCATAGTGAGGAAGGCCAGTGATCTTGGTGTGTGTGTGTGTGTGTGTGTGTGTGTGTGCATGTCTGTGTATACACTCAGGGGTGCTGCATCTCTCCTTACTGATCTTCAGAGATTTGAGCCTGAAGCTCACTGTCGAGATTTCCTGTGTAAACAAAAACAGTTCATCCAGATCCAAGTGAAAACCACAAACATTTCCCACAGCCTATACCACTCATTCTTTCTAAAAGTATAGTTGAAATATTCCCATCAGACACTGAGTCCCTTAATCTATGCTTATTAAAATTCTTTTTTTTTCAATGTTCAGTTTCCTTTAATGACCCCCATCTCCCTTGAAGGTGCAGGCAGCTAGGCGACTGGCAAGACATGTTCACTTGAAGATCTTGCCTTGATTGACGGCTTTGCCCAGATGCTGGAAGGCCCCCTCCCAGGAAAAGTACTCTTGAACGAGGGTCTAGGTCTCCTCGCTACCAGGATCCAGTTTCCGACATGTATATGACTCATAGTCCACCTGCCAATCTGGACTCAGCAGAAAGGCAAGATCTTGGCCTCGGAAGACCCAAACCCCAGAAATGGAGCTGCTGTTGTTGGTTCTAAACAGGATAACACTAGCAAAGGCATTCTTTCTCAGTTTGTCCAATCGCTGGAACATTCCACTGATGAGGTTACAACTCATGAAGGTCTGGGTGAGCTCTTCAGGGAAGCGGTACTCAGCATACCACAGGGACTAGCCATCCTTATCGAAGTGCTCCCAAAAATATAGCAGCGCCACAGAGAGGGTGTCCTCATTCGCTTAAACTCATCCAACACAAAGGTACTCTTGGGCAGGTGAGCGTAAGGGTCCTTGGCCTTAGGCTCAGCAGCCAATGCCTGCTCACACTTACCCATCTCTTCCTCAGGAGCTGGGGCAGCTGCCTTGTTTTCCTCCTTCTGCTCAGTCTGGAGCTTCTGTTTCTCTTCTCGGGAGCCCTTTTCTTTCCTTGGAGTATCCTTTTTTGGCTGGCTCTCTGCAAACTTCTTAGTATCAAACTGAGCCATCTTTTCACAGAGCTTCACCTCCCCCAAGATGGCCCTGGGGCTGGTTAATGCAGGTAAGGAACCATCCAATGCAGGTATTGGGGAAGGCCTGGCGAAAAGAAGGCTCTAAGACCTGTTTATAGAGCCACAACAGGGTACAGGCAACTGTGATGTCAGCCAGAAAAGTTACCAATCATTTGCTTCACCTCCTCTTTGGCATTTTCAGTGGCCTTCTTGTTGTGGTGCATAATGCCTAAGGTGGGGAACACCCAGGTGCTAGCTGAAGGGAAGATGTCACTGTCAGCAAAGCTCACCCACTGCAACACCTGAGCTGCTGCCTATGGCGTATTTCTCAGCAACTCCTCATTGCTTACGTAATAGGCGATGTCATTGCTCTCAAACACACAGAATCCACCATCGCCCTCAAAGGCTGAACCCTTGCCAGCAGGAAATTTTCTGAGAAATTTGGGGGTGTGGTTGGTTTGGCCTAAATGGAAGTGGGGTGGTGCGGAGAGCACGGGGACCTGAGCCCCGCTGACATGAGCAGTGATGAGGGCCTTGAAGACCCTCCAGTTTTCAGGGTATGTGTACAGGGTCCCAGCCGCCATGGTGATTCCGCCGCTTATTAAAATTCTTATCACATAAGCTTTTGAACCAAGTTTAGCCTCATTAAAAAAAAAAAAGGAAGAAAGAAGGAAAGAAAAAACACTTTTTTCTCAATGGGTTGCTGTCATGTAGAACTAGAGTTTTAAAAAGGTTACTCATTGTCAGAGTCCGGATGTGCAGGGCCGGACGTACCTGAGGGAGAGCCAGAGATAGGACTTGCCGGACCAGCTATCAGCCCCAAGGACACTGACCATCCGTAGCCACCCCCTCCCCTTCCTTCACTCCCCAGAAGTGAGTCATCCCCTTGAGTGAGATGAGCCACCCTACCCGAGCTGCTGAGCTGCTAGATAGCACGTACTCCTTGCTGATGTAATTTCGTGCCGAAAGTAACTGTGTACCATTTGAATTGATCAATCATTTGTAACCTCGAGAATGCCCCTAACCTCCCCTATATAAACCCCCGAGTTTGGAAGCTCGGGGTCGATTCCTCTGTCTCCTGTGTGAGATACGTATCGACCCGGGATCCTGCTAATAGGGATCTCGTTAATAAAAGCTACCTCTTGCTGTTACATCAAGACCGGCTACTCATGATTCCTGGGGGCACCCCACCCCACGATTGGAGCGAGAGACGAGGCTCCCCGTTTAGGGGTACGCTCTTTCAGTCAGAAAGCAGGTGTTGTGAAAGCCACCGCTAATTCAAAGCAAAAATAGGAAAGGAAGAAGACTCACATCAACATTGTTGTAATTGGACACGTAGATTCTGGCAAGTCTGCCACAACCGGCCACCTGATCTACAAATGTGGTGGAATCAACAAACCAACCATCTAAAGGTTTGAAAAGGAGGCTGCCGAGATGGGAAAGGACTCCTTCAAGTATGCCTGGGTCTTGGACAAACTGAAAGCTGAGTGTGAGTGTGGTATCACTATTGACATCTCCCTGTGGAGATTTGAGACCAGCAAATACTATGTGACTATCATTGATGCCCCAGGACACAGAGACTTCATCAAGAACATGATTACAGGCACATCTCAGGCTGACTGTGCTGTCCTGATCGTTGCTGTTGTGTTGGTGAATTTGAAGCTGGTATCTCCAGACGTGTGAGCATGTTCTGACTTACACCCTGGGTATGAAACAGCTAATTGTTGGTGTCAACAAAATGGATTCCACCAAGTCACCATATAGTCAGTCAGAAGAGAT
The DNA here is from genome assembly GCF_021556685.1 of Rattus norvegicus. NCBI lineage: Eukaryota > Metazoa > Chordata > Mammalia > Rodentia > Muridae > Rattus > Rattus norvegicus. The sequence continues at coordinate 915,060 of NC_141551.1, read as the reverse complement.
AGGAGGAAATTGTTAAGGAAGTCAACATCTACATTAAGAAAATTGGCTACAACCCTGACCACAGTAACATCTGTGCCAATTTCTGGATGGAATGGTGACAACATGCTGGAGCCAAGTGCTCATGTGCCTTGGTGCAAGGAATGGACAGTCACCTGCAAAGATGGCAGTGCCAGTGGCACCACACTGTTGGAAGCTTTGGACTGCATTCTGCCGCCAACTCGTCCATCTGACAAGCCTCTGCGACTGCCCCTCCAGGATGTCTATAAAATTGGGGGCATTGGCACTGTTCCCGTGGGCCGAGTAGAAACTGGTGTTCTCAAACCTGGCATGGTGGTTACCTTTGCTCCAGCCAATGTAACAAGTGAAGTCAAGTCTGTTGGACTGCACCATGAAGCTCTGAGTGAAGCTCTTCCTGGGGACAGTGTGGCCTTCAATGTAAAGAACTTGTCTATCAAAGATGTTAGACGTGACAATGTTGATGGTGACAGCAAAAATGACCCACCAATGGAAGCAGCTGGCTTCACTACTCAGGTGATTATTCTGAACCATCCAGGCCAAATTAGTGCTGGCTATGCTCCTGTTCTGAATTGTCACACGGCCCACATAGTATGCAAGTTTGTCGAGCTTAAAGAAAAGATCCATCATCATTCTAGTAAGAAGCTGGAAGATGGCCCCAAATTCTTGAAGTCTGGTGATGCTGCCATTGTTGATATGATCCCTGACAAGGCCATGTATGTTGAGAGCTTCTCTGACTATTCTCCACTTGGTCATTTTGCTGTTTGTGATATGAGGCAGACAGTTGCTGTGTGTGTCATCAAAACTCCAAGAAGCCGCAGGAGCTGGCAAAGTCACCAAGTCAGCCAGAAAGCTCAGAAGGCTAAGTGAATATTATCCCTAACACCTGTCACCCCAGTATTAATCAGGGTTGGAATAAAGGTCTCAGAACTGTTTGTCTCAATTGGCCATTTAAGTTTAATAGTAAAAGACTGGTTAATGATAACAATATATCGTAAAACATTTAGAAGGAAAGAATGTTTTGTGGACCTTTGTGTGTGTGTGTGTGTGTGTGTGTGTGTGTGTGTGTGTGTGTGTGTGTGTGTGTGAGAGAGAGAGAGAGAGAGAGAGAGAGAGAGAGAGAGAGTTTTAAGTTATTAGTTTTCAAAATCAGTCCTTTTTAATGGAAACAACTTGACCAAAAATCTGTCACAGAATTTTGAGACCCATTAAAACAAGTTTAATGAAAAAAAGAAAAAAAAAACCTGTTGGTGCCACACAAACACAACCATCTCTTTCATCTACATGTTTTGAAAGGAAAATCTACAGACGTTATGAATTCCACGGTCAGAAGGAGCCTCCTTTGATAGTGGAATGTTTTTAATTATTTAAATACTTTCACAGCAAGAGTTCACAGTGGGATGGTTTCTTAAAGTATTACTGGAATCTCCCTGCAGGTAACCATGTAACTGTGTGAAAGCCATTGATTAAACAACCTGGCATGAGGTAAAATGTGAGTTCCCCACTTAAGAGTGCTGCACTGAATATTCGAAACCTCATTCACTTTCACTTGTGAGAAATTGAAGTGTTCTTCAACTGAACTAGGAACCCTAGTTGGAGGTAAAAGGCACGCGCAAACCTCTGTTGGATTTTTATCTTTTAAAAAGATATTCAGAGAATATTTTCTAGTCAACAAACAATTAATTATCCTCAAAAATTCCATGAAAATAGAAGTCATGATTTCTCCTAGCCCTTGGGAAAATGTTTTCAAATATAGATAGGCAATGGCTATCTTAGGATTCCTTTTTGACTGCACTCATTAGTAAGTAACAATCCCGCACCCCATACACACACATGAACAAGAAAACAAAGGCTTAAAAATAGGGTCAAAGGTGAGCTGGCCAAGCTCACCAGGCATTCCTTTCCATTTAGATACTGGATAAGAGCACACAGAACTCAGAACTCTGTTTCTCCTTTCTGCCTGTGTTTTTTGTTTTTTGTTTTTTGTTTTTTGTTTTTTGTTTTTGTTTTCTTTCTTCCTTCTTGCCCAACACATTTAGCATTTTTTATCATCTATTTATATTATATGATTTATATTAAATACTTTGGATAGTATTTAATCTATCACTTTGTGGAAAAGGACAAATAATTAAGTCATTCACTTATTCATTCACTGAGTCATTACTGATGAAGTACCTATTGCATGCACCCGGCATTATAAGTACAATAAACTCTTACCTACCTAGGACCCTAAGTACATGCAGGTGATGTGGGCTTAAAAATACAAAGAGGGTGATATTCTTGTCTTCAGTTTCTCTACTTGCCTATGGCCTGAAATACATAATGATAGTAAAAATGTGTATAATTAATCTCTATAATCTTTGTAATGTAATGGAATACCCATTGGTGTTATACTAATTTTCATCCTTCTGCTGTGATAAAATATCCTAACCAAAACCAACTTAGGTAGGAATGCTTTATTAGGTAGAAGTAATTTATTTTGGCTTACAATTCCAGGTTGCAGTCTGTTACTGTGGAGAAGTCAAGGCAGGAACTTAAAGTATCACACCTTTAGTTAAAAGCAAAGAAAGAATAAATGGATTTTTGCTTGCTTTCATCCAGTTTCTTCTTATATTGTTCAAGATTCCCTGGTTAGGGAACAGTGCTGTCCACAATAGGCTGGGACTTCCTACATTCAGTAATAAGACAATTTCCCTTCCCTACACATGGTTACAGGCCAACCTGATGAAGTATTTCCTCAACTGAGGCTCTTTTCTGAGGTAAGTATTGTCATATTGTCAGTTAGAACAACTAGCAGGGGCACTGCAGATTACCAACTGAATGGGAATTTAATGGAATGTTTTATGTCAAAGACAAGAAATTCAAAGAGTTTCACAGAGAATAATTCGAAATATTTCTATTACTAAGTAACTTTCTTGCCTGAAAGACATTGTTTTAGAGTCTCTGGATCTGCCTACACATGAAAATATTAGTTCTTAACTCTTCTGAATGCAGACTGTCAGTGGATTTTGATACATTTGTCATAAGTGTATAACAAAATCTGGAGAGCATCTCAGGGTACATAGAATACATGCTTAGCGTGCTCATGGTTCTGAGACCAGTATGGAACCCACTGTGTATCCCAGGCCGGCCTCCAATCTACTACCTTTGTTTTCACAGGGCTGAGATCACAGTGTGAACCACCATCTCTCATTTTTGTTCTTAGTTCCGTGGGGTATATCTTTTTCTGTTATGCTAGCCCTTAAAATTAGGTACAGAAATAAACGAGTTAGAACCAGACTCACCAAGTATTTATTGAACCAAGATTTAATTTATTTTGCTTCTCAATGTTTCCCCTTACCCACTGGTTCTTCACTCCTAAACCAAGACTTCAAAGTCCAAGGAAGTATTTAATGTCTCAGTAAAAGTAAGAAAAAAAATTAATAGTAATAATGGTTAAAATTATTAAATGTTAATTAATCTTAATTATTTAAATATTTCAAAGGGGTATAACAAAAATTTATAGCCTTAAATGCTTATAGTGGTGAAGGAAAAAAAAAGGCTGAAATTTTGTGAGTTAAAGATACTGCTTAAAGCACTCAAGAGGCAGAGGAGGCAAATCTCTAAGCATTCCAGGACAACCTAGTCTGCAAAGTGAGTTCCAGGACAGCCAGGGCTGTTACACAGAGAAACTCTATTACAAACAAATACACACACACACAAACAAACGTGTTGCTTAAGAAACTAAGAAGTCATTAGAGTTGACATAAAGAAGAAAAATACAGATAGCAAAAATTAGCAGGAGAAAAGTGTGCTAATGAAATTGATCAACAAAAATTAACTATTAGCCAACAATAAAATCACTAAATATATGGCAAGTCTGATCAAGAAAACAAGTTAAGGGGCTGGAGAGATGGTTCAGCAGTTAAAAGCCCTGACTGCTCTTCCAGAGGTCTTGAGTTCAATTCCCAGCAACCACATGGTGGCTCACAACCACCTGTAATGGGATCTGATACCCTCTTCTGGTGCGTCTTAAGAGAGTGACAGTGTGTGCACATAAATAAATAAACAAATCTTTAAAAAAGAAAAGAAGAGAAAACAAGCTAAGGGATTAGTTTAGAGCAGGAGAGATGGTGAGACACAACAATCATTGTAGAGGACTGGGATATAGCTTAGTTGATGAAGTACTTAGCATTCACAGTAAAATCATGGATTTTTTTTTTTTTAAGAAAAAGACTTTGAATTACTTCAATTTATGTTGTGAATTCAATGTTTATGATTTCAAAATTTTTATCTTTTTTTATTATTCAATTTCTTTAATGTATGCAAAAAATAGTTGGTTTTGGGGGTCGTTGTTGTTTTGTCTTTTGTTCTCTGAACAGAATTTCACTTTGCAGCCTAGGTTGTTCTAGAAAACTCACTATGTAGTCCAGGTGGCCTTGAATATTTCATATTCTGCCTCAACGTTCCCAGTGGTGGAATTACAGATATAATCCATCATACCCTGTTAGGATTTCTCATTGCATTTTGAGATAGTTTTGATCATTCACATTTGGTAATGTAGTTTATTGTCATAAAATTTTACACAATGGTATTAAATCATGTTTTTAATTTTTCTACTTTTCTTTTTGAGACCCACTGGGTAGACTAGATTGCCTTTGAGCTCATAGATATCTGCCTACTTCTACTTACCATACACTGGGTTTAAAGGCATATGTCACCATGCTGGGGTTACAGGTGTATATATGAATACCAAACATTCAAGGATTAGATAAATGATTTTTGATTATATATAAGGAATACTCTTGGATTAATTTTTTTTCACTTGAGACTGATTTTATTATTTTTTGTTTTTTGTTTTTTCACAGTGGTTGGAGTCACTCTGTCTTCCAGACAATCACAGCACAGGATATCATCACCCAGACTGCCCAGGGCAGTCTGAGTAGCTGAATCTTATTGATTAAAATACACATATTCACAATAACTGACAGACGGTGGTGGGCCTCACACAGGAATGTGTTAGTGGCTGCAAATCTGACTGTAGCACCAAGCCCTTTCCCTACCCCTTCTAACCTGGAAACCCAACTCAGTCAAGTCTCTCTGGCCCCTAACTCACTATTTCCTGTGCTGTCTCTGAGCATCAAGGTGGCCTAAGCAGCAGGGGCCAGACTGTGGCTTGGTCATCAAGGTGGGTGCTTCAGTAAAGCTAGTTGGTTCTTGGGCTATCTCCTCACTCTGCCAAGGGAGAGACTTGAGAGGGTCCCACCTCACTACCAGTTAACTAAAGAGAGGTTGGTTTTGGGAAAACTTACTCTCCTCTGAGACACTTCATTGAGGTATCTGGAATTTTAACAAGTAACCAGAGAGGTGCAGGAGGACTGCAGCTCGGGCCCCTCTGACCACCCACCAGCCCTCTCTCTGGCCCTTGGTGGATGAGGTGCACCTGTGGCACCAAGGTTTTTGCCAGGGACTCCTGGTGATCCAGGGCAGGACAATGTCTGGGCCACAACAAGTCCCTGCTTGTAACTCAAGACTCAATCAAGCTTCCGTCTGAAAGCAGCAGAGGGAGGGAGACTGCTTCTGAATGTTTCCACGTACAGAGAACAGAATGTAGGCCTCTGAGAATCCAAATGCAAATGGCAGTGGTGAGCTGAGTAAGAAGCCTCTCTCTGGAGGGCAGTGTCACTGGCAAACACAGGCAATGACAAGACTGCCAAATACACCCGAGTACAGTCAGACGATTGTTCGGTAAACAGTAAATGTGTAAAATAAATTACCTTGAGAGGGCCATATATGCTCCAGGCATATGGTTAATGTGAGCAAAATGGCCATTCAAAGTATCTTCACAGGAATACAGGACTCAGGGCCACATAACATACTACACCACAATACCACACACACACACACACACACACACACACACACACACACACACACACACACACCATCCAACATCACTGTGTAGACTTCACTTTTATTCGACAAGGATTTTGGTTTGTGGCATCCAAATGCAGACACACATTCACCTTACAGCCTTGGATCTGTTTGTGTGTTTACATATGGACTTGGTTTTTCTTCCTTTTTTCCCTTTCTCACCATAATGGCAGTGCCAAGTCTATGCCTCGTCATTCAAGAGCAGGGAAGGACCCAAACTCTTTGCATGAACGGCTGGGTGGGGAATGTTTGTTTCTGTGGCTTCTATGTTCCCTTTTCCTGACAAAGCACGGACGGGCCTCCAGGGCCAAACAACAGTAACCAGGCCCTGAGGTCTCCTGGAGGGGACTGTTATCTCCCACCCAGGTGACTCTACACAGGAAAGTGAGTCATGCTTCTCCAACAGGCTAGGAGCAGAGCAGCCACGAGAACCACGGGTTACCAAGGTGTTCTTCTAAGTGGTTAGTTTAAAACAAACAGGTACACAAACAGACTTAGTCAAATCCAACAGGAAATAGTGTGAGAGCCAGGCTAGGAGGCTGCCTTGTCCTGAACACACAACTTCCTCAGTCCATCTGCTTACAGAGGACAAGGAGACAGAGACTGCAGACTGTGTTCAGAAGGGGCCAGGGCCACTGATCAACTGTGGGCACAGACAAAGGGCAGAAGGGAAGGAGGCTATGATCTCTACCAGTCTTCAGACTCAGGTCTCCACTCACAGAAGGCCCCAGGCTACTGCCACCAGGCCTGTTCAGACACTCTCCCCCTGGCCCAGCAGTAGTCAGACTCTTGGGAACTCAGCCTGGGGAGGAGCAGCAGAATTCCCTTGTGTAGATAAGAGTTCCTGCCTGCCCACTGATCTGGTTCTTGTTTCCAGCTAGCCTTTGTTACTTGTTTTTTTTTAAAAGGAAAACATAGAAAACAATATAATCTTCTACACCTGAAACAGACTGAAGCTGGCCAAAGCCTGCTAGGAAGGGTCCCCTCCACAATGTACAGATGTATACTTTCTGACTGCGGCTTGTCAAATCAACAAGTTCCTCACCACCCTGTCCACTAGCTCTCACCCTCCTATAGGATTAGACCAGTGCCAGCTCTGCAGCCACAGGTGACAATCCCTAGGCCCCTGAAGGTTTCCTTCTTCACTCAGGGACAAGATAAACTGTCTCTCCCAGATGGAGACACAGTTCTCTTATGAATCCACTCTGTCACTGAGAACCATCTTAGGGCACAATCTAACTCCAGTCCTCGGGGGCTTTCCAAACACCCATTTCTCAGTCAAGCAGGTAGGTGAGACACAGCTATGAAAAGAGGGCTGCCGGAAGGGGTGGCACAGGTCTTCCTGGTTGCTGCCGCTGCAGAGAGCCCCTGGGCAGCACCCCACGAGCGAACCTGAGCCTCGGGACCACAGGTAAGACCAAATTTTCTGCTGCAAGAAAGCTGCCTGGTGAGCTTGGGACACGGAAGCAGAATTTCTCTAGGAGGCACGGTCTGTGTTTACCGGAAGTCCCACACCCGCGGATCCCGGCCCGCAGCAGCTCTCTGCTCCCAGACCCGGTGAGAGAGAGACCCAACCGCCTGGTCAGGTGGGCACTCCTGAGGCTGCAGAGCGGAAGAGACCACCAACACTGCTCACCCCTGCCCACATCCCTGGCCCAAGAGGAAACTGTATAAGGCCTCTGGGCTCCCGTGGGGGAGGGCCCAGGAGCGGCAGGACTTCTGCGCCTGAGACACCGCCGGAACCTGAAAGAAACAGACCGGATAAACAGTTCTCTGCACCCAAATCCCGTGGGAGGGAGAGCTAAACCTTCAGAGAGGCAGACAAGCCTGGGAAACCAGAAGAGACTGCTCCCTGCACACACATCTCGGACGCCAGAGGAAAAAGCCAAAGACCATCTGGAACCCTGGTGCACTGAAGCTCCCAGAAGGGGCGGCACAGGTCTTCCTGGTTGCTGCCGCTGCAGAGAGCCCCTGGGCAGCACCCCACGAGCGAACCTGAGCCTCGGGACCACAGGTAAGACCAAATTTTCTGCTGCAAGAAAGCTGCCTGGTGAACTCAAGACACAGGCCCACAGGAACAGCTGAAGACCTGTAGAGAGGAAAAACTACACGCCGGAAAGCAGAACACACTGTCCCCATAACTGACTGAAAGAGAGGAAAACAGGTCTACAGCACTCCTGACACACAGGCTTATAGGTCAGTCTAGCCACTGTCAGAAATAGCAGAACAAAGTAACACTAGAGATAATCTGATGGCGAGAGGCAAGCGCAGGAACCCAAGCAACAGAAACCAAGACTGCATGCCATCATCGGAGCCCAATTCTCCCGCCAAAACAAACATGGAATATCCAAACACACCAGAAAAGCAAGATCTAGTTTCAAAATCATATTTGATCATGATGCTGGAGGACTTCAAGAAAGACATGAACACACTTAGGGAAACACAGGAAATCATTAATAAACAAGTAGAGGCCTACAGAGAGGAATGGCAAAAATCCCTGAAAGAATTCCAGGAAAACACAATCAAACAGATGAAGGAATTAAAAATGGAAATAGAAGCAATCAAGAAAGAACACATGGAAACAACCCTGGATATAGAAAACCAAAAGAAGAGACAAGGAGCTGTAGATACAAGCTTCACCAACAGAATACAAGAGATGGAAGAGAGAATCTCAGGAGCAGAAGATTCCATAGAAATCATTGACTCAACTGTCAAAGATAATGTAAAGCGGAAAAAGCTACTGGTCCAAAACATACAGGAAATCCAGGACTCAATGAGAAGATCAAACCTAAGGATAATAGGTATAGAAGAGAGTGAAGACTCCCAGCTCAAAGGACCAGTAAATATCTTCAACAAAATCATAGAAGAAAACTTCCCTAACCTAAAAAAAGAGATACCCATAGGCATACAAGAAGCCTACAGAACTCCAAATAGATTGGACCAGAAAAGAAACACCTCCCGTCACATAATTGTCAAAACACCAAACGCACAAAATAAAGAAAGAATATTAAAAGCAGTAAGGGAAAAAGGTCAAGTAACATATAAAGGGAGACCTATCAGAATCACACCAGACTTCTCGCCAGAAACTATGAAGGCCAGAAGATCCTGGACTGATGTCATACAGACCCTAAGAGAACACAAATGCCAGCCCAGGTTACTGTATCCAGCAAAACTCTCAATTAACATTGATGGAGAAACCAAGATATTCCATGACAAAACCAAATTTACACAATATCTTTCTACAAATCCAGCACTACAAAGGATAATAAATGGTAAAGCCCAACATAAGGAGGCAAGCTATACCCTAGAAGAAGCAAGAAACTAATCGTCTTGGCAACAAAACAAAGAGAATGAAAGCACACAAACATAACCTCACATCCAAATATGAATATAAAGGGAAACAATAATCACTATTCCTTAATATCTCTCAATATCAATGGCCTCAACTCCCCAATAAAAAGACATAGATTAACAAACTGGATACGCAACGAGGACCCTGCATTCTGCTGCCTACAGGAAACACACCTCAGAGACAAAGACAGACACTACCTCAGAGTGAAAGGCTGGAAAACAACTTTCCAAGCAAATGGTCAGAAGAAGCAAGCTGGAGTAGCCATTCTAATATCAAATAAAATCAATTTCCAACTAAAAGTCATCAAAAAAGATAAGGAAGGACACTTCATATTCATCAAAGGAAAAATCAACCAAGATGAACTCTCAATCCTAAATATCTATGCCCCAAATACAAGGGCACCTACATACGTAAAAGAAACCTTACTAAAGCTCAAAACACACATTGCACCTCACACAATAATAGTGGGAGATTTCAACACCCCACTCTCATCAATGGACAGATCATGGAAACAGAAATTAAACAGTGATGTCGACAGACTAAGAGAAGTCATGAGCCAAATGGACTTAACGGATATTTATAGAACATTCTATCCTAAAGCAAAAGGATATACCTTCTTCTCAGCTCCTCATGGTACTTTCTCCAAAATTGACCATATAATTGGTCAAAAAACGGGCCTCAACAGGTACAGAAAGATAGAAATAATCCCATGCGTGCTATCGGACCACCACGGCCTAAAACTGGTCTTCAATAACAATAAGGGAAGAATGCCCACATATACGTGGAAATTGAACAATGCTCTACTCAATGATAACCTGGTCAAGGAAGAAATAAAGAAAGAAATTAAAAACTTTTTAGAATTTAATGAAAATGAAGATACAACATACTCAAACTTATGGGACACAATGAAAGCTGTGCTAAGAGGAAAACTCATAGCGCTGAGTGCCTGCAGAAAGAAACAGGAAAGAGCATATGTCAGCAGCTTGACAGCACACCTAAAAGCTCTAGAACAAAAAGAAGCAAATACACCCAGGAGGAGTAGAAGGCAGGAAATAATCAAACTCAGAGCTGAAATCAACCAAGTAGAAACAAAAAGGACCATAGAAAGAATCAACAGGACCAAAAGTTGGTTCTTTGAGAAAATCAACAAGATAGATAAACCCTTAGCCAGACTAACGAGAGGACACAGAGAGTGCGTCCAAATTAACAAAATCAGAAATGAAAAGGGAGACATAACTACAGATTCAGAGGAAATTCAAAAAATCATCAGATCTTACTATAAAAACCTATATTCAACAAAACTTGAAAATCTTCAGGAAATGGACAATTTCCTAGACAGATACCAGGTATCAAAGTTAAATCAGGAACAGATAAACCAGTTAAACAACCCCATAACTCCTAAGGAAATAGAAGCAGTCATTAAAGGTCTCCCAACCAAAAAGAGCCCAGGTCCAGATGGGTTTAGTGCAGAATTCTATCAAACCTTCATAGAAGACCTCATACCAATATTATCCAAACTATTCCACAAAATTGAAACAGATGGAGCCCTACCGAATTCCTTCTACGAATCTACAATTACTCTTATACCTAAACCACACAAAGACACAACAAAGAAAGAGAACTTCAGACCAATTTCCCTTATGAATATCGACGCAAAAATACTCAATAAAATTCTGGCAAACCGAATTCAAGAGCACATCAAAACAATCATCCACCATGATCAAGTAGGCTTCATCCCAGGCATGCAGGGATGGTTTAATATACGGAAAACCATCAACGTGATCCATTATATAAACAAACTGAAAGAACAGAACCACATGATCATTTCATTAGATGCTGAGAAAGCATTTGACAAAATTCAACACCCCTTCATGATAAAAGTCCTGGAAAGAATAGGAATTCAAGGCCCATACCTAAACATAGTAAAAGCCATATACAGCAAACCAGTTGCTAACATTAAACTAAATGGAGAGAAACTTGAAGCAATCCCACTAAAATCAGGGACTAGACAAGGCTGCCCACTCTCTCCCTACTTATTCAATATAGTTCTTGAAGTTCTAGCCAGAGCAATCAGACAACAAAAGGAGATCAAAGGGATACAGATCGGAAAAGAAGAGGTCAAAATATCACTATTTGCAGATGATATGATAGTATATTTAAGTGATCCCAAAAGTTCCACCAGAGAACTACTAAAGCTGATAAACAACTTCAGCAAAGTGGCTGGGTATAAAATTAACTCAAATAAATCAGTTGCCTTCCTCTATACAAAAGAGAAACAAACCGAGAAAGAAATTAGGGAAACGACACCCTTCATAATAGACCCAAATAATATAAAGTACCTCGGTGTGACTTTAACCAAGCAAGTAAAAGATCTGTACAATAAGAACTTCAAGACACTGAGGAAAGAAATTGAAGAAGACCTCAGAAGATGGAAAGATCTCCCATGCTCATGGATTGGCAGGATTAATATAGTAAAAATGGCCATTTACCAAAAGCAATCTACAGATTCAATGCAATCCCCATCAAAATACCAATCCAATTCTTCAAAGAGTTAGACAGAACAATTTGCAAATTCATCTGGAATAACAAAAAACCCAGGATAGCTAAAGCTATCCTCAACAATAAAAGGACTTCAGGGGGAATCACTATCCCTGAACTCAAGCAGTATTACAGAGCAATAGTGATAAAAACTGCATGGTATTGGTACAGAGACAGACAGATAGACCAATGGAATAGAATTGAAGACCCAGAAATGAACCCACACACCTATGGTCACTTGATTTTTGACAAAGGAGCCAAAACCATCCAATGGAAAAAAGATAGCATTTTCAGCAAATGGTGCTGGTTCAACTGGAGGGCAACATGTAGAAGAATGCAGATCGATCCATGCTTATCACCCTGTACAAAGCTTAAGTCGAAGTGGATCAAGGACCTCCACATCAAACCAGACACACTCAAACTAATAGAAGAAAAACTAGGGAAGCATCTGGAACACATGGGCACTGGAAAAAATTTCCTGAACAAAACACCAATGGCTTATGCTCTAAGATCAAGAATTGACAAATGGGATCTCATAAAACTGCAAAGCTTCTGTAAGGCAAAGGACACTGTGGTTAGGACAAAACGGCAACCAACAGATTGGGAAAAGATCTTTACCAATCCTACAACAGATAGAGGCCTTATATCCAAAATATACAAAGAACTCAAGAAGTTAGACCGCAGGGAAACAAATAACCCTATTAAAAAATGGGGTTCAGAGCTAAACAAAGAATTCACAGCT